>NW_006436298.1:12960681-12981014 GCF_000325575.1 Pteropus alecto | reverse complement strand
CATGTGTGTGTGTATGTAAAGAAAAAAAGTTTCTTTGGCTTTATTATAAATATCATAATTATTTAAATGTTATTTTTAATGACAAATGGTATTTACCCAAATAAGGTGCTAGTTTTTTGTAACTGATTATTAGGGTCTTTTGACTACTTGTTTGGTTCTGTGAAAGTCAGTTGACCTGTCTGTATAGTAGTTCTTGAATTCATAAGGTCAGAGATTTGAACTATGTAATCTCTTAGGACATTAAAAGTACAATAAATTTCAAATGTTTTAGATTTTCTTTAACAGGGGTGTCACTTGATATAAATGGATTTTTTTGAAAGGTGGTCTGTATTAGTCAAGTGTTACTACCCTAAACTATACTATTTATATATCTAACCCATATGTATACCATTAGAATTAGTGAATGCCTACAAATTCATGTGATACAGTCTTAGTATCACATAACAAATGTTTTACTGAATCTGATACCCCAAGAACAACTTTTACGACCTCAGGAAAGCTTAACTAGAATTCTCTGGAAATTATTGTTTCTAACTAGTTTATGTCCAGAGTAAGGATAATGGACTTAAATGTCTCTAATCCTGTTACTTATCTCAATGGAATATTTATCCATTTCTGTATTGGATCTACCTACTAGGTATTGGCAGTGAGAATAGAGAGGAGGGAATAGATACAACTGTGGTAAAATTGGCTGAACTTGGAGGAAATGTGGGAATTAAGGGACTGGTGAGGGTGAGGGAGGGTGGTAAAGGAAGAGTTAGATGTTTTTGAAACTTCTTTGTTTGTAGCATGACTTTCAGAAGAGGATTTCCACTTCAGATACTGAATTTGTATCTTAATGGGGCATCCAGATGGATATGTCCTGTGAGTAGTTAGAAATTTGGAATTGGAGCTATCTCATGAGTCATTAACAAACATGTAGTAAAGCTGTCAGTGAGAATGTTATGATCCAGAAATAAATAGAATGGAAAGAGAGGAGAGACAAGAGTCAAAAGTTATCACTTAAGATTGTCACTTAAGAAATTGGAGGAAGATATAGAGAGAGACACTGAGTAGAAGTAGGAAATGAAACAGCAGAGAATGTTAGCACAGAAGTCAAGAGAAGAGCATTTTAAGTTGCAGGCAATGATTTGGCAGTGTCAGAGGCAGAGTTCCAATAGGATGGGACTTAGGACTTTCAACCAAATAAACTGGAGTTCACTGTAATTATAGGTGGACTATTGGTGAAGGAAGGGAAATGTGAAGGAGTTTCTGGAATGAAAGGAGGTGACTTTGGCTGTTCTTGAGACTAAAATGTTTGGTAGTGAGAATATAAGTAATAAATATTTGTTTCTTCTTTATGAAGAGAAAAAGTTAGCATGGTAATCTCGGGAGGATGTAGAGCTAACTGTTTTTTTCTCGAATGTGTGTGTAGGAGTGACTTGAATATGTTTTTAAATGTAAGGAAGGAATCAGTGAAAGAAAAAAGATAGAAGGAAAGGATCATTGTTGGAGCATTGTGCAGAAGGTAATGTGAGCGGGGAGAATGGAAACAAATGAGCCACTTTATCTGAGATAGGAGGGAAGGATAAAAATGGATTCAGATACAGTTAGGGTGATTGAGGAAGTATATGCCAATTATTTGTTTTTTTCTGTGAAGAAAGAATTAGATCATTCACTGAGAAGAAGGACAAATAAAGAGAAGGCTTGAACAGAGGTTTGTAACAGCTGTTAGGTAAAGAAAAAAAGATAAAGGAGATGTAAATAAATTAAATATTACTTGGCACTTCAAAAGCATAATTAAAGTCGGAGCTCAAAATGATCTTCATAGCACTAATCAGCATATTTAACAGTATTTTCTCATAAAGCTTTTGGTAGCTTGGGCACATAAGAATAGAGAATGACAGTTCAGTCAACATGAAATTGGAAATTGACAAAATAGGTATTATATGAAGAAGATAAAGGAAGCCTGAAAATTGGGATGATGTTTGTGAGAGTATAATTAAGGTGATTGGCTTTCTGGTATAGGAAGAGAAATAAAGCCAGATTGAGCCTGACGAAGCAGCATTTTAGCAGAGGGCCAAGAGATTGTAAATCTTGATGAGGCTGAAGGGCCGCTAGAAGGGGAGTGGGTTAGGTTGGGAAGATAGGGGGTGGTATGACACAAGCCCCTCTTATTTGTGGGAATCAAAGCCAGTAGTTGAGTTAATCCAAAAAGTCAGTTAATGTGAAGAATTTTTTTTAAATTCTTCTAATTTTATAAATTAAAATTCAATAATGTTATGTTTTATTTAGTCGTTAATATTTTGATTTAAAGCTGAAGGCTTTGCTTTGAATATGAATCTGTTGATTAGAGTTCCATGTTATTTTTCTTATATAAACCATACCGATAATTATCTGCAATTTCCTGGGTATTTTTTCTGTAGTTAGAGCTAACTAACCCTTGGTACTTATAAAGAAATCTGAATGTTATATTAGTAGATTTTTATGTCTTTTTTCTGATATTATGTGGTAGTATATGTGCTATTTAATAGTACATTATATATACTTAATTCAGTTGTGGGTTTTATTTTATTTTGTAGTCATTTCAGAGCATTTGGTTTGTTTTTTATTAAAATAATCACTCTAGTTTTGTATTCAAATTTCATTAGTTTACATAATATTTAATTCAGCTATATAATTATGTAAAAATAAATGACTTAAACATGTTTGCAACAAATACAGCTGACACTTGGTAAGAATTTAATTCCGCTGGTGAGTACAAAAACATGCAGAGTGGTGGTGATTAACCCACTAGCCCTGAGCATCAGTCATCTTACATAAGGAAGGAAGAGCATGAATTAATCCATCCAAAGAGTCAGATTACAAGAACTGCTGTGGTTGTCAGAAATGGGATTTCAGCGATGGTAGCTCTGAATGGTAACCAGGTATAGGGAATGACTTATGACAGTAAACGTTTGATCTCAGCTTCATCTTTTGCTCTTCTTCTGTCTCTCATTCCTAGCATTTCTTTCCATATCCGTAGCTATGGGACTCAACTCCGTTAGATCCTTCCCCAGTTTTTCTTATCAGAGCCTCTGCTTAGAAGAGTGGCGTTCTCATCTTCACTTAAATATAAAAGACTAAATTAGAATGAGTCTTCTTTGATTGTTTATTAAATGATACAGACAAGGGCCCTGTTTTACTTAAGCCAAAAAGGATGAAGCTAACAAGAATTTGAATTTTAGTCTTTAACTGCATCGGGAGTGTAGTCAGCAGTAATGTACGTGATGGCTATGTGTAGAGGCAGAGGGGTGGTAATCGGGGGCATCGTTTCATAAACTAGAGAAATGTCTAAATAATATATTGTATACTTGAAACTAATAATAAAATAAAATACTAAAAAAATTTAGGCTTTATTCCATCATTAAATGGAAGGTGTTGGTGGTACTTGGTCTAGTAGGGAAGGGCAGTGCTACCACATCCCTTCTACCCCGCCCTATCACTATTCAAGCACATTCCTGAGAGCCTGGAGTGAGGCCAAGGTCATTTTTTTCCCGTGTGATTCTGAATATTTCTGGGTTTTTTGGGGGGTGGGGGGAAGGGGCGGGGGAGTGAGGTAGAGGGCTTTCTTGCTACTTCACAAATGTGTAGGAAGAGAGAATTCTTAAGATGCAGCACTTCCTGAATCTCTGCTCAGGCTCCTTTTTTTAATAATATGGTCACATCTGTTAGTTTTGGCTTCCTTGATATTCTCTAAGATTTTAATATACAAAAATATTTTTCTTTCATTTGACTGTAATTTTTCTTTTTCATATTGTTTTGATATGGGGTGTGGGGGGAGTTTCCCAGAAACGAAGTGAGATGTGATAAATTTTATCAAAATAAGGTCGTAAAGATGGTAGGTCATTAAATCTCAGTTTTTAGTTATTTTTTACATTTTTCTTTTTTTAACCAACTTTCGTGTACATATACATATATTTATACATGAATATATCAAAGAAGAGATTATTTGATAATTTTTTTTCTTAAATATTTACTAAGAAATAGCCATATTAGCTTGGAATTCTCTTTATTATAAAATTATCCTTCTTTTTCAAAAGTTTATAGTCTAATAAATATATCTACAAGTTTTTCATTATAATATTTGATTTAGAGATATACAGTGTTGGTTTTATATAAAGTGTAGGTCTTTTAAAGGAATAACTAAAGTTGAATGTTTAAAAATTACACAAAAATTAGATTATAAAAGAACTAAATGTTTAGAATACATTAAATAAGACAAGTGTCACGGTGCTATTTTTGGCACTATAAAATTTCTGGAAGATTTCACAGAATACTTTTGGCCACCTGTGGGGGAGTTGGAGAGCAAGAGCATTTTATTTTCCTATTATGTCCTTAGTGCTGTTGAAACTTGTTCTTGTGAGCAAATATGCTTTTTTTAAAAAAACCTACTTTTAAAAACCATGCTTTAGGCATTTTGTTTTCATTTTAGATATGAGGATCTAAGGTGATTAAATATGCCTTTCATTAAATATAGCTAATATTCAAGTATTCTGGAGAAAAATTTGCCATGTTGAGATTTTTGCATTGTTGCAACCCCTATCCTTTTTTCCTCTTCTTTCTCTACTTAGCTTGCCTCTGAGAAGTCTTTGTACTTTTCTAGCCTCCCCAAAACCTATGCTAATTTTCCTAATCTTCCTCCAGAAGGTAATAAGAACCAGAAATCAAGCTACTACTCCTCTTCTTCCCTCTCTTTTAATCCTAATCTATTTTCGTCCCTCACATTCTTGTTAACCGTTTCTAGCAAATCCCTCATTGAATCCTTGATGGCTAATGCTGGTTATGTCCTTTCACGTTAACAAGGCAGTTTGTTCCTGTCATCATTTCCACTGAATCAGGTCTTAGCCATTTCACTGTTTCGCTGATTAGACAGTCAGCCTTGATTATTTTAGTTTGGTTTGGCCTTTCTTGGAGAAAAATAGTCCTGGTTTATTGAAACCAAAGACGATAACATAGTTTCTTACTGGCTGCTTCAACTTTTTCTGGCTAATCGATATGGTCTGTAATTGACCTAGAAATAGTCACTTTGGATACTGTTCCCATTTTTCACTTAATAGGATTTGACTTTGTTGTAAAACAATTTTATGTTGTCACATTATACTGTAAACTTTATTCATGCACTGACAATTAATGGAAACAAAAAGGATTTAGGAGAAAGATTTAATAAGAGTGAAATTAAAGGTCAAAATAGAGGTTCCATTAATAATTGAAAAACAGTTAAGTGGTAATGTGGAATCATGAGAGTTGCCTTTTGAGCTTTGATAGCTTATGTAATTTATAACATATGGTATTATTCGTTAAAATATTTAAATGTGAAATATATACAGCAGTATAAAACTAAAAGCCCCCAAAAGAAAGTTAGATTCACCACATTAATACTTTCCATATTTCTTTCTAGCACTACTTCATGTGCAGTATTTTTTATGTAAAGCATATAAGTTATCATAACCTAGATTTATCCTTATATTTTCATATATTTTTCTAATTGTAAACATTTTCCTGTATTACACATATTCTTATTTTTTAATTGAGGAACTCTTTTATTCTTTTAGGTTGACAGATTATGGCCATATCTAAACAGTTCCCTGTTGGACACTGAGTTTTCATTTTGTTTCCTAACATAGCCTAATATTTCAATTGTGAAGTTCTATTGCCCAGAGATAACAAGGGACCACCAAAACTCTTTAACCATCTGGTGCTAAGACCTCCCCCTGGTTAACAGGTTTATCAAGTGACCCCTCATTCTAATTTCTAATACCGAATTTGGATAATCTGATAATGACAATTATAAGGAGAAATGTCAGCTGTAGTTTCATTTTGAATTCTATTTATTTTCCAGAGGGATAAAAATACCTTGATAGGCAAATCTTAATTAAAAATAAGACAGGAAATTTTGTGAAGAAAAATAATTCCATTATGAGTAGCCGGCAAGAAAAGTGGAAATACAGTAACATCATTATGTATAATATGTTATAGAGATATTTCTGGTTGCTTTTTAAAATAACTCTAGGAATCAAAAAGTAGGGCAGAAAAAAAATTAAAACTTATTGAGGATTTTCTTCTATGCTTTCCTTCTCCCAAATAAAATCACATCTTGCGTTCTTGTGTTATCTTCTTTTTCTTCTCAAGTAGTTCTTTGGATATCTTTTATTCTAACCAATCAGTTGCTTATAGAAACCCAAAGGTTTTTCAGTTCTTTGAAACTACATTTCTAAATTGTATTACATTTCAGAAGTTTTCTTATGAGTTGCTCTACTTGAAAAAAATTATTTCTCCTTCAAATTTTATTTTTTAAATCTTCTACTTAAATTTCAGTTGAAATATGGTTTATAAATAAGCATACATCAGAGTCGGTTATAACTTTAAGATGACCTTGTGTGTTTTAACAGAAATATAATACTACCCTACCCCTCTTTGTTTTTAAGGAATCAGCAGGCGGGGATCTTCAGTCTCCTTTAACACCAGAAAGTATCAATGGGACAGATGATGAAAGAACACCTGATGTGACACAGAACTCAGAGCCAAGAGCTGAACCAACTCAGAATGCATTATCATTTTCACATAGGTACAGATTCAGTTCAACCATCATGATTAAGTAAAATGTGTAAAAAAGTTATTTGGGTTTCAGATAAATCTTGCAAAGTTACAACTCTGAGTGAAAATTCCAGGTTAGACTTTTTTTTTTTTTTTTTGAGTGTTTTTGTTAATGTCAGAAAGATGTTAGTAACTTACAGTTGCCTAGATGGATTGGGATGAACATTTCTTTTATCTATGTAGAAAAAGGGCTACTGAGCTAATTATAATACAGATTGTTTTTCAGTGAAACAATATACGTATTGTTGTAAAACTCTTCGATTTTTTTTTTATACATAGTCCCTAAAAGGCCCCCTTTGGTAACCTGGTTTCCATTTTCATGTATATTCTTTAGGGTTATAATTTTTTTTAATAGACTTCCTACTCTGAAATTAAGCTTTACCATAGTCTCAGGTGATCTCACTGTATAATTTCACAAAAAGAAGAAAATTATTAGAGTAACTTCTAGAATGACCCTGTTAATGTCAGAATTATTTTTGCATACGAACTAACAGAAGATAAATCTTCACATACTTCTGAATTTTAAAAGAATTTGATACTTTTTAAAAAAGATAGTTTATCCTAAATGTATTCCAAACCAGTTACATTAATTATTGGCCATACTATAGTATGTTTGGATGTAAGGAGGTCTGTGAAACTGCAGTATTGCAAATGTAAACATACTTATTAGTCGTTGTCTTAAAGTTAATTTTTAATCTTTCTTTGGAACCTTTTGACTAGGTGCTTATAGTTGAAATTAAGAAAAGTTTTCCCTTTAATGTGAATCTTTTTTGGGAACAATTTTTAAAAATTATATTCTTTAGCATGTTCAGAAGATCTGTGAAGTGAGATATTCCAAACTCTTTTTCATGAGAATTTTGTTATTGAATTTATTGACTATTAGATGTACAGGATTAGGTTTTATTAGAAACTAACATTGAGGAACTGCTGAGGAAGAGAATGAGATGTTTTCTTCAGGAATGAATGGGTAGAAACTATTTTACTGTGACGCTATTCTGATTTGTTTCTAAAAATGCTAATAGTTTGCATAAACAGTAGCCATATCTTAGAATTATCTTGGAGATCATACTTTATTACAGTATAGGCATACTTTTTTTTTTGTAGCTATAAAAATGACTGAACACATGAGCATTTTTAGTTCCTCTGATCTGGAGACTATGTGATTTATAAAACATACAGGTTTTTAAAATATGCAGTTACAGTTAAAGTTTACAGTGCTAAATGTGATTAGTATGCAATTTTTAAAAATATGTAGAAGGAGGAAAATTTAAAATATTAAATTATATTTAACATACATTTAATAAATGGACTTTACACTGAACATAACTTTAAACTTGATTTCTTTGGCTAACACTTGAGTCACATGCATTGAATAGTGAAACACTTAGAAATAAGAACTTTAGTATGTAACATTTATGAAAACTGTTTCTAGATTACTTTATGCACCAGAAGTTTTCTGAATGTTATTGTTTTGCTAATCTTCGGTATTTGGAGTTATTAACTGGGATTGGTCGTCATCTATCGATTTTCTTCGTTCTTGGGAGTCTAATAGGAATTATTTACTTTAATTTGAAGATAGAGCCTTATTGACTGCTGGAATCTATAGATTAGCCATAGAGATATTTAAGTTCTGAAAATAAAACTTAACAGGTCAATTTAAGCTTTTAATTATGTTAAAGACAATTCATAATCTTATAGTTTTCTTATTGTACAGATATCTTAGCTATAGGATTTTAGAAGGCTTATTCTCTGAACTTTTGATTTTTACCTGAAATGGAAGATGGTATATTTTGAAGCTAATATTAGAATCCCAAAATATCAGAGTTAGAAGAGACCTTAGAGATGGTGTAATTCAAGATTTTCTAAACTGGTAATTTGAAATTAATTTAGGTTATTCATGGCATTATGAAAAATAAAATATAATAAAACCAAACAGTAAACATTAGAGTAAGACTCAAAATAAGAGTAAAAACTATGTTTCAATAATGTACATATTTATGTGTATGCTGGATTACAATGCTAAAAGTCAAAATCATGTGCCTTTGGCACATGAGACTAAATCTCAGAGGTTAGGTGAGTTGTCCTAGGTCACATAGGTCATTAGTAAAAACTATAGGACTATAGCTCAGCTCTTGACCTAGTATGTCTGTCCTGCTGCCAATTAGTTAACAGTGCGTTTTAGTCAAATTCCCAGCACAAGCTCATTGTTGTGTTAGGAAGCTAATAACTGTTTGTATCTTAGGAGACCTGTGTAGAGATAAGATCATTGTTTCCATTAATTAGAAACAGAAGGAATATCAAAATAATTTTTATTTAAATCTGAAATGTGCAAGTGTTTAAACTTGATATGCTGTTTTTTTTCTTCATGGCAGAGGAAGACAGGTTAAATCTATATTTTAAGTCTTAGGCCATTTGTCTTTCTTTCTTAGTACTTTTTAAAAAAAACTTTATTTTTCAATTACAGTTGACATTTGATATTATATTAGCTTCAGGTGTACAGCATAGTGGTTACACATTATATATAACTTATGAAGTCATCACCCCAGTAAGTCTAATACCCACCTGACACCATACATAGTTATTACAGTGTTATTGACTGTGTTCCCTACTTAGTACTTATTTAACAGAAAAAACAAATAGCAAAAAAAAAAAAAAAATGTTTTGCCAACAGTTCTCTGTTTTGGTTGATAATCATTTTACTGCTAAATAAGGAGCATAATCTAAAATGTCTTGCTAAATAAGGAGGATAATCCCTAAAATGTCTTTTTTTTTTTTTTTTTTTTTTGAAAGATGTAGGAAACAGTGATCTAGTCAGTCAAGTTCATTGAGAGTTGATTGTAGTAATAGCTACTTAGTAAGCCAATTTGGTCCTGAAAATTTTGGTAATTTAGTTATAGCTCTTTACTCTCTATAAACTTCGTGTATTTTTTAAAAAGTATTACTTAGTTTTAAAGAGATAAAGAAAAATTTTATTACTCTTTAAACTTATACAGATTTTCAGATATATAGGAAAGAGAGAATACTATTATGAACTCCCATGAACATATCACCCAGCCTTAACAGTTATGAAAAAATGGTCACTCTTGTTTCATTTCTACCCCTACCAACTCTTCCACTTTTGTATTATTTTTAAAGCAAATCCCAGACATATAATTTCATCCACAAATACTTTTTTAAATTACTTTTGAACTTTTTAAAAACTTATTTACTAGGCTAATATAACTTTTGATATTCTGTCTAACTCAGTGGCATTATAGAGTTACTTGAATTATTTACTCTTTGATTTTTAATTATGCTGCACAATTAAATTTAAAAATGTATGGGCTGCTCAATACTCCTTAGTCAAGTGATATAGTATTATTTTATGTCCTTGTCATAAATTATGCAAAAACACTCTCATTGAATAGTTTCAATAAATTTATACGTTTTTAGCGTATTTATTTAAATGCCTTTTTAAATTTAGGGATATGTAAAAGAGGGAAATCATGAAGATGAAAATGTTTATTAATTTCTTTGGGGAAATGGTATGAAATTTTATCTGATTGGCATTTTTTCTTAAAAAATTATTTTTTAACCTAGATGATAATATTCTTTTGGGACTGAACAGGTATACATTCTGACTCACCGAAGTGTTCTGGGCATCCTTTGAGACTATAGTCTTTGATTAGCTATATACTAAATAAAGTAGCTATATACTAACAAACTAGCATATACTTATGGGGGAAGATTTTGTTCTCTCATTCCAGGGAATATTGTTTGTTTCATAGCATCGGCTGTATAGAATTCTGAAATTTACTCATTTCTTAATAATAATAAATTCTAGGATTTTTATTTTTTATTTTTAAGATTTAAAGCTATCTACAATACTCTTAGAAATAGTTAATTTTATAGTATCCCGGTGCAGTTAGACGATAATAGTGAAATATAATACTGAAAACTAAAACTTTAAATTTTGTTCATTGTAAATTTATTATCCTCAGATATACAGTAACATATTGATAAATAACTGCTGTTGTGTATTTGAGAGTTCAGAACAGATATATAGACATTAGTAGCTCATGAAGCCATTTTTGTATTGATACATTTTAATAATAGTTTCTGTTAATGGAAAATAGGCTCTTTTAAGCACTGATTGTATTTAAATTCTTCTAATGTTTAGAGAATATATTCTCATGGTGCTGCGAAAATTCATGTATTTTGGGGATACTGCATGTGTCTTCTGTTCTGTTAAAGAGATTTTTCTGTCACTTTGTGTGTTTCCAACAGATACTCATTAAAGCATATATTCAGAAACATTACTCTTTAGTATATTGATTTTGATTTAAATCAGAATAACTACAATTTTACCAAAATTTATGAAATCTGGGTGGGTTCATTCCATTTGTATTTAGTAGATTAATTTCTTCATTCATTATCAGAGTTTCAGAAAGCTACTACTTTAAAACTGTGATTAAGGATTTTTGTACAATTTCAAAACCTAAATTTCATTGGAAATTTTGCACACCATTTTAGTTATGTGTTAAAATACAAAAAAAAATGCTTTATCTTGAATCAGATATAGTTTGTGCTTACTTCAGAGATGATGCAAACAGGAAAAAAGTGAATGACTGTTAAGAGATCTGGGGTACTGTACTCTGCAATATGCCATCTGTCTCTTTTTATGAATAGTAAAGAAAACATAAGATTATAGTTATGAACTAAAATAGAAATCATTTCTGCAGATAACTTTTGTTTGGATAAAATTTTGTAAAGCTGGAACTTGATTTCATAAGTGTTTTGTCATTGATATAATTGCAGGTGAAAAATATGTGTGTAGGATTCCCCTTACTGTTCCAGTTACAATCGACTTAAATATTGTTATTCTTCCACCATCAAATCTCAAACCTCAAAAATCAGATAAGGGTTTAAAAAATTAATTTGAAGGCCAAGACAGTTTGTGAGAGATTGCAACACGACAATTCAGAATTTTCTTTACTGTAATTGTGAACAGATAGCATTTTATAAATGCCATAGTAATTTGATAATATATACAGTTCTGCATTCTCTAGGAAGCAAAAAGCATTTTATATTTTTAAATAAAATGCAATACAAAATATAATTTAGTGACCAAGAGTGTTTATTAGCTTTCTAAATAAGTATACTTAAATTTCCTATCTTGACTTTTTTTTTAGAACTAACCTTATTTTCTTCTAATGTCTTTTAAAAGAGTTCAAAGAAAGTGTAAAAATTTGCTGAAGCGTTTTTTCAGGCATTATATAGATTATTTGCAAGAAGAAAAATACTATTAATTTGATATAAAGATACTACTAACCCACTACCAATAGGGATTAGGCCCTTCCCCTCCTCCCCCTCTGCATTATTATTGTAATTAATGGCAAAAATGTTTACCAGTCCATCCATAGTGATTGTCAGCTTCTGTTTTCAAGATGACCAGTTGGAGTTAGAGGAGTGGCTGTTCAGAATGGGACAGATTGACCTTAGGTTAATTATGATTTCTACCCTATAGAGGGCTTTAAACATTTCTTTTTTCCTTCCATTTCTGTTCTTAGAAGACCAGAAACAGAGATTTCATTGGAAGGGAGGTTTGTGATATGGACTGTTCTAGGACTTAGGGAAAATGTTTTTCCTTTGAATTTGGCTTTTCATCTTTCCTTTTGCTATAGTAGTAAGACACAAGTAAACATAGGCAGAAGCCAAGCAAGCCACATAAGTGTGTGAAATTTGTGTTGTATATGACAGTAAAGAATTGTGAGGTCCATGGTAAAGTGGAATGTTCATGTTTCACTTGAAGATATTAAAGGTTTTTAAAAATGAAGCCAAACAGAGAGATTGGGACTAGATGACCTATCTGGTTTCTAGTTTAGACTTTCAAAAGGAATATTTCTGATTTGTATATGGTTTAGCCCAGCGTGACGATTTTAAGCTAATTTTCAGCAAGTAATATCTGTTGTTGTAATACCCTTGTAAGTTTTTGGTAGAGGTATTTGCAAGGATATAGTTTGCAGATTTGGAATATTGGATATTTTCTCTTAGGTAACATATTACTCTGAGAGATGTTAATAATTATCTCAAACACAAAATCTGACCATGTCACTTTCCTCCTTAAAATATTTCAATGGCATGGTGTATATAGACCAGCCCGTGATCATCTGATGATGCACCCCGCAGCCTCATCTCTTTGTGCTTCTGTAGCAGTTACTCTAAATTGGTTGTACTCCTCCACATACAACCAAGCAACTTTGCTTTTGCTCATCTGCAAGTCTTTGCTCTCTTGTTTTTGGAATGTTCTTCTTTCTCTTTGCAATGTCTGCATACATACACATAAACACTCCATACTTCCTCCCACCTCACCTCTGCCTCTAACTCAACTACCAAGTAGTCAACCCCTGTATATCCTATAAGCTCCAACATTACAGCTTTCTCTCATGCCCTCAGATTGAATTATGTTTCCTTTTTTGTTAAATCTCTGTTACCTCCAAACTGACATATAGAGGTTAACATTAACTTCTCAGTCTTTTCTGGGGCAAGGATTGTGTTTTATTCATTTGTACCCCTGGTGCTTAGCATGGTAGACATTCAGTAAACATATGTATGAAACAATATCTCTCACAGAAATTGAGTACATGTTCTGAATGCCCTTGGTATGGTGCCTCAGTCAGCTAAAAGTATACCTACAGGTTCATAAGACCTTGAAGCTAAAATATAAAACTAGTTACATTTTTTGAAAATCAGTCACTGTTAACAAGCTTAAGACTGGAATTGAATAGACTTAATCTAATTTTCTTCAAAATTTCCTAGTTTGTATAAAGAAATTTTAAAGATAATGTGTTAATAAACAATGTTGTTAACTACCTAAATAATGTGAAAAATGCTAAGATGTGCGTTTTTTGTAATAAAATAATTTTTAATTCTTTTCTGGAGAGTAAGTTTTCTCATTAAAAAAGTGCAGAGTGATTCAATGATATATTTTCTATGAAATTAGACAATATTTATAGTCTTTGTTTTAAAAGGCATAGCTAAAGTGTGTTTTTAAAAATTTCATCTCTTACAAAGGTCAGCACAAGTATTTCTTATTTGATTCAAATAAATGAATTTAAGGACTATAGATTTTTTTTTAATTGAGACTCGTACTGTGTACATTGGCAGAAGTAAAGATTGGGGCCAACCCTTTGCTTCATGAGATAACACATTAACCTCACATTTCACATGGAGAAAAGTTGAGTTAATGCATTGAAAGTTGTCATGCTCCAGGGATTACCTTCCTTATAGGGTATGTAAGGTATAGATATGACTAAATAGTTGAAATATATGTTCATTTCACGTTGATTTTCTATCAGTGTGCTATTTTCTATTGACAGTTTAGCTTGGCCATATATCTAACGTAGACAAAATGGCTAATTTTTATGACTCTAAATCAAAGTCTAAATGTTGATGTTAGAACTTTGGAGGTGTATGAACTTTTGCTGTTACGTAGTCCAGCCACTTTGAAAGCAGGTCCAGGAAAGAGGTATTCAGCATCACTATTTGCTAACGGCTAGATTAGAACAGAGAGGTCTCCAAAGTCATTGATCATTAAAGTCCATCCTGGTTGAGACAACTCTCCTTCTACTAAACTCCAGTAGAGTTTGATTTCTGTATCACATTTTAGATACTTATTATCATAATCTTTATCATTGTTCAACACGTATTTACTATTACTTTATAAACTCTCTTACTATATTCTTAGCTTCTGGACTAAGCCTCGTTGACTTAACATTTCTTGGTATCCCAGGTAGTTCCTAGCCATTTAGGTATGTAATAGATAATGAATACATTTGTTGAGTAAAAAAATGTATATGCTTTTACTGTAACTGAGATGACAAAGGGATAAATAAGTTAGTGCAGCTTGATCATTAGCATCAAAAATATATACCAGGCAGGGCTAACATAAATACCAATATGAAGAATAATTAGTTTACCTTTTTAATTCTAACAGGAATCACTTAAGTTTTATTGACATATAAATCACATATTAAACAATCAAACTATTTAAAGTGTACAATACACTGTTTTGGGGTTTTTTTTTTTGTATGTTCACAGAGTTGTACAACCATCACCACAATCAATTTTCGTCACCTCCACGCACACCCTGTACCCATTAGCAGTCACTCTCCTTTTCCCCCTTCACACATTCCCTGCCACCCCATCCTAGGCAGCCAGTAATCTACTTTCTGCCTCTGTAGATTTGCCTGCTCTGGACATTCTGTTTGAGTGGAATCATACAATATGTGGACTTTTGTGACTGGATTGTTTCGCTTAGCATGTTTTCAAGGCTCATCCATGTTGTAGAATATATAAATACTTCATTTCCTTTTATTGTTGAACAATAGCCCATTGTATGGATATATAACATTGTATTGATCCACTTTTCAGTTGATAGACGTTTAGGTTGTCGCTACATTTTGAAAGTTCCGCCAGGGTTATGAATAATGATGCTATGAACATTGGTGTGAACGTTTTCGTGTGGACATAGGTTTTCAGTTCTCTGGATATACACTTAGAAGTGGAATTGCCAGGTCATGTGGTAACTCTACTTTTAACCTTTGGGAGGAACTGCCAGACCATTTTGCAAAGCAGCTGCACCATTTTACATTTCCACCAGCAGTGTATAAGTGTTCCAATTTCTCTACATCATCATCAACACTTGTTGTTATCTATCTTTTTGATTATAGCCATCCCAGTAGGTATGAAGTTATATCTCATTGTGGTTTTGATTTGTGCTTCCCTGATGGCTAAAGTTGAGCATTTTTTTCATGTGCTTATTGGCCATTTGTGAATCTTTTTTGGGAAATAGCTACTCAGATTCTTTGCCCGTTTTTAATTGGTTTGTTTGTTTCTTTGTTGTTATAATTCTTTATATATTCTAGATATTAACCCCTTATCAGATAAATGATTGGCAGATATTTTCTCCAGTTCTGTTGGTTGTCTTGTCACTTTCTTGATAGTGTTAACATTAAAACAAAAGCTTCTATCTATCTATCTATCTATCTATCTATCTATCTATCTATCTATCTATTTGCTTTGGCTCTTGGTGTCATAGCTAAGAAACCATGGGAGTTCTCCAACTTTATTCTTCCATTTCAAGATTGTTTTGACTATTTTGAGTCCCTAGCACTTCCAAGTGAATTTTACAGTCAGCTTGTGAATTTCTGCAAATAAGCCAGTTGGGATTCTGATAGGAATTGCATTGAATCTGCAGAACAATTTGGATGGCCAGTTTAACAATGTTAAGCCTTTCCATCCTTAAAGAGGGATGGTTTCCTATTTCTTTAGCTCTTCTTTAATTTCTTTCAACAGTTTTGTTTAGTTTTCAGAGTATAAGATTTGCACTTCTTTTGTTAAATTTATTCCTAAGCGTCTATTCTTTTTATGCTGTCATTAGCAGAATTCTTTTCTTAATTTCATTTTCTAATTATTCATTGCTAGTATATAGAAATACAATTGATTTTTGTATAGTGATCTTATACCATAAACTTGCTAAAGTCATTTATTAGTTTTAATAGTATTTTTAGTAGCTTCCTTAGCATTTTCTATATATAAAATCATGTCATCTGCAAATAGACATACTTTTACTTCTTCCTTTCCATTCTTGGTGCCGTTTATTTCATTTTCTTGAGTAGTTGCCCTGTCTGGAATCTCTAGTACAATGCTAAGTAGAAGTGACAAGAGTGGACATCCCTGTCTCATTCCTCATCTTAAGGGGAAGCTTTCAGTCTTTTACCTTTAAGTATGATGTTAGCTGTGGGGTTTTCATAGGTATTCTTTATCAGATTGAGGAAGTTCCCCTATATTCCTGATTTTTTAATGTTTTTCCCATTAATATTTATTCTCATTGGTTGGTGATTTCTTTCCCTTAGTTCGTAGCTTTAGGAATCTGTACTTAGACAAATAGCAATCAATATGCTTTTCTTACATTTACTTTTCAAAGGGTAATCGATAGTTTATTTTAAAGGAAAAAAGAACTAGACAGAGAGGAAGAATTCTCCTTATACAACTCTCATTATATTTTAAAAGCACATTATTAGGCCTCAGTTTTCCTGTATAAAAATATGCAAACTTTTAGTTTTCTAGTTTTTTATTTCTCCAAAATATGTGAAGCAGCTTTTATAGATGGTGGGAATGGGGGTACATTTACTTCTATATCTGATTTTGTAAGTGATATAGTTGATTTTTTTCTTTAGTCCTTTTTTTTATTAAAAAAAAATAAAAATATGTCCTTTTTAAAAAGAGGAAGAATATAACTATACTCTAGAAGATGATAATGTATAAATTATAGCATTATTTTAATTAATATAAAGCACGTTCTTATTAAATACAAATAGAAATACACATAGGAAGTTACTTCAAATAACTCTGATTTCTAGTGTAATTATTACTATAGAAAAGAATCATCATGGTTTTTTCCTTATTGCATTATATAAATGTTAGCTGATGATTACTTTAAATGATCAATTATGCGATCAATACTTGTTTTACGTCAACAGTGTTCTTCCTAGTTTATCTTAAAGGGGTTATGTTTCTGGATGTGGGCAGTCCAAAAGAATTTTCAGCATACTTTTACATTAATCTTTAAGCAATATAAGGATGTTGTAATCATGTCGTAGGACATTTTAAAAACTACCTGTGCATACAATGTAGAATATTAAGTCACTAGTTATATTAGGCCAAATTTTTTTAATCTCATTTACCTGGTGCACCAAAGAGGGATTTTTTGGTTTTTTTGTTTGTTTGTTTTTTTAAATTTTTAATAATAAAAGTTCTTCATGATACTTAATATGAAACTTTAGATGTAGTTCTATAGAGAGATTTCCTTCATAGCTGTTCTGAAGTCTATAACATGAGGTTAATGGAGAAGCATGTTAGCAAAAGTGTTTTCAGAAAGTATATTCAATTCTTTGGCTTAATAGTTTTTTGTAATTGGATCATCCTAGGGTATACTTTACTCACAAACTAAGTTACTATTAAAGGGAAGACTTAAGGTCTCTCTGGCTCTATGAAACAATAGATTTTTTTTCTCTAGAGATATAGAGAATGGATATTAGTAATTTGTTAAATTATGCGAAGAACTATATCATTGGGTGTTATCTGAATCCAAGAATACTGCTGTTGAATAGTAGTCATACCTTATTAGCTTTTTGTAAAAGGCATAGCTAGGCCATTCTGTCATTATTATATATGGTTAGAAAGTCTTAATTTTCAAGAAAGGGAAATTTATTTTACTTTAGAGGTCTCACAACCCACAGGATTTACTAGGTGTCATAGTAGACATCACATTTTGGGGATTTTTTTTTGGCAAGAGATAGATATCTTGGGCAGAAATAATAAAGAAAAATCACATACCTAAATAGACTCCCTTTCTTTTCCCATACTTCTCACTTAAAAAAAAAAAATTCTACTGGATAGTTCAAGTGGTGTTTTTTTGTTTTGGTTTTTGCTTTGAAAGTCAGAAAAGATCAGTTCTCCTGTTTGGATTTTTTTTTCCCTGCTGTGGAGACAACCAGTTTTCCTTGGTAGATGACTTCTGTGACCTTCTTTAGTTTTGGAATTTAATGAAGTCAACATTGCCCATGGAAGAAGAGGATCTACAGTTTATCCTAATTGAAAAGATGCAAATAGTCTATGACTGATAGAGAGTAACTAATAAGGAAGAAACATGCAATTTGAAAAGACCCAATTATCACATTTTTAATTTTGAGGAGTCAAAAGAAGTAATACCTTCAAAGAAGATACTTAACCTGTGAATTCCTGTTATACTACGTGACATTTAAGATAGCTACAAGTAGCGGAATTAAAAATGACTTGGCATGGCATCTTCCGTTTTGTTCTCTTGACAAAATACTATCATACTTGCTCCACTTAATTTTCAGAAAACTTAGAAGCCCTTGATGGAGAAAATTTGTTTCTTGAAAATCAAAATACCTATTATTCCTGATAAAGATATTGGAAAAATAAACAACTAATTTTTCTGGACTTTAAAGTAGAACTGGTTCATAGATGCCATTTCTTTTAAGACTGTTGTAGCCGTTTTCCTGCATGTAGAGTTAATAACTCTTGACTTTCTCTTTGTTGATAATTTCTATAATGTAAAATTTTGTTTATTTTAAAATTTGCAAGTGCTTTCCTATAGTACTGAATGGCTATTAGGTATATTAAAATGGAAGTAAGATAATGAAGTTATATTTGATTTATAAGTGAGTATCCTTGTAAATAATTTAACTACATAAAATGTCGCATTGATTTTTTCCCCCCCCAACCAAGAGCTTTTATACAATTATGATTAAAGGAAAGCTAAAGTAAAAGTGTCTGGTTTCCCCTTTTATTTAGTTGGGATTTAATTAGTCATTTGTCTTAAATAAAAAGTAACTCATCAAATTCTACTGAATAAAAAATGAAAAATACAATGAAATAGATACAATTTAAAGAAAAAAAATGAAAATCTTCGAACAAGGTTTAAGCATGAGGAGATGCCCAGAATCTAGACTTTCATAAAAACTGAGTAAAACTTTGTGTTATTAGGTAGAAGCAAAATCTTAGTAGTATTTTCATTAAAAATAGGGTTATTGTAAGAAGAGAGATTTGATAAGAGAGAAAATCTTCATATACTAAATCAAGGAAAAATGTTTATGAGTTACAATTCATGCATGGAAAATTCTTGATAGCCCGTGGAATTTGGTTTCATTTGCACAAATTCATTTTCATAACCTATTTTTGGGAAGTAATTGTATAACATTTTCTGTTCTACATAAATCAACCATTCTTATTTTTGCAAGTCAAAGCTTAGATATAGTACATGAATTATCAGATGATGGATCCTAGAGTGAGACTTTAAAATTGTTATCAGTCTGCTTTCTACTGCTTTATTCTCACTGTGTTTTAGTATCAAAAGACAAATCAATTCAAAGGGAGTTTAGGGATTCAGGCTTATAATCTGGTATTTGTAAACAAATAATTTAGAAAATCTTTTTTAAATTACCATATTACTTAAATTTTTAAAATAACTTATCCTGTATGCTATAGAAATGGAAATGGACATAGCCCTAGGTTAAATGTGTTGGGATCAAAAAAGTACTCAATATCAATGTTTTATTTTTTCTATGCCTCACTTAAAAAAAATTAATAGCATTAGATGAACCTGGCACATTTCATTTCACCAGAGATCCTACTCTTCCTTACTGTCCTGTATACCTCAAAACACAGAATTTACTCATTTATGTTCTTCGACTTGTTAACTTACTTAACTTGTGTAGGGATGGGAACTATAGAAAGGGCCTTTCTGTTGCTGACTCAGTTTGTCTCTGTAATGGCTCCCTCTTTCAAGAGTTTCATAATTTGCCCTCATTTCAGCATTTTATGCGTACATTGATATCTACTACTGGTATGAATGATATAAATTGGTCCAAGGTATTATTCTTTATCCAGTTTAATAATGCAAGTATGTTTGAATACTGCAGCAAGAATAATATTTTGGAAATTCTAACCTCATAATAATGAGAAAAACACTATGTAAACATTGAACTAGTTTGAGAATGATTAGGAAATTGTTGATAAATTTTATGTCTAAGCATTCATAAAAATGAAGTTGCTTTGTAAATTCTGAGCCTGATTTCTATTGCCCCTACTAATTTTTTTAACACCAAAAATGGAATCTAATCTAGAGAAGTTTTTTGATTAAAAAAAAC
>NW_006436298.1:12930722-12960636 GCF_000325575.1 Pteropus alecto | reverse complement strand
ATAGCATCTAATTTAATGTGTTCTTTTCTAATCAATCTATCATAGAAATCAAATATTAAAGTTAATGAACATACACTTGAGAAATAATGAAGAAATAGAACAGTATTAGTCATTACTTTAACAATATTACTTTTCTGATCTTTAAAACTTAGACGAGCTGCCTTCTATCGGTGCCCATTTAATTATGAGAACAGTTTATAAAATGTATCCTGAACCTGATTTATATTAAAAAAGTAATTTCCTAGGAGGAAGTGTGTATAATATAATGGTTTTGTGATTATTTTTTGTTCTCTAAAAATGAAACACATTCTTACTATCATATTCCTCTCAAAAATAAAGGGGTGAACTTGGGTTCTGATGATGATGCTACCATCATTTAGGCAAATTACTTTATTCCGCTGAGCTGATTTCCTCATCTATTAATTAAATAGAGGAGTGAGTAATGATTTCTAAGTCCCTTTCTCTAGATTATCTTAAAGTGATCCTACATTTAGTCAAGGAAATGAATTAAGATGTCCTGTTGTGGTCTTCTATGGCTGGGTATGAAATTTAGTATTGAGTTTTTAATTATTAAATACATTGGTATGTTACTGTACTACATAAAAGAATCTGTGACCTAAGTCAAATTAGCCATCTCTGTATTGAAATACAACATTTAGAAAAAGAAATATTGTGTCCTGTGCTTTCACATTATGCGCACACGTAATTTACATTATTTTAATTCCTTCTAGCTGGTGCTATGGGTTCAAAATATGTGATCCATCAGTTACTAGTTTTCAATGATAGATTCATTTAAAATTAGAGCACTAACATAGGAGGTAGTATAACATCATAATGTCCTTAAATGGATTATTATAATGGGATAAAATTCCGAACTAAACTACTATCTAATAACTGGACTTGTAGATTGAAACCAATAATGATAATTTAACCTCCTAAACTTGGGAATGAAGTTTAGCAATATGAAATCAAAAGCAGAAAACTGAAAGAAACTGTGTAGTGGCTCTGTGTAGTGGCTCTCTTTGAAACATGGCATCAACCAGTAGAAAATAGTGAGTATGATAGGCTCTTTTTTTGGAAAATAAGATGTAAGAACTTAATAAGTAATATATTGCTATAGCTAGAAATAATAGCATAGGCATTTAGCACTTCATATAGTATTGTTGCTGTCTCACCTGTGAATCGCACTTCACAGTTTAATACAAATTCTAGACTAATTTATAGAAAGAAAGTATTATACCCGGAAAAGCCAGGGAAGGATACTCCTTGCTTTTAATTCACTGAAGTTCAGTGATACCAATTAAGAGAAAGGTAATTTTTTCCTTCATCTTCCTTTACTTTTCTTCCAAGAGACGATCTTGTAACTATCAGTTTATTTCTGTTCAGAACTCTGAATGCTTGGCTATGTACACTATCCTTAGTACTTATAAAGATTAGGTGGTATGGTATACATGGAAGTCTGTGGGTTTATATTTAAACCTATGTTTTTATAATTTTTAATTTTTTATATAGTTTTATCTTTACTCATTTTGTTTTACAATTGTCTCATGAGAAGATACAGTTATAAAACATACAATTTCCCACTTTTTAGGGAAAAAATCTAAGATGTAGGGAAGTTAGGGAATTTTTCTAAAATATGTAGTTGTCAGAATTAGAATTTGACTCTAATTACTTGCTTCTCTGCCCCAGTCTTTGCCTAATTTATCTCGAAATTTTAAGTCTCCATTGGAGACTAAACCTGAAAAAGAAGATAATTAACAAAATTCATTCATTATTTGGCACAAAAATAGGTTATGAATCCTTAAATGTGTGGTTGAAATTCAGCAATAAAAGATTAGATCTGTAGACATTAAATTTATTTGAGAACGTATTATGTGTTTAGGTTAAGTCAACATAGTCATGTTGACTTTTATAGTTATTTACATTGACAAATAACCGTTTACTGTGTATACTTTGTGTGTGTAGTCATTGTATTATATAGCTACAGGCAAGGGAATTAGATAATCTTAGGAAATTTGTATGAGTATAGGACACAGTAAACATACTTTATATGCTTTCTTTGCTCTTTAGTATAATGATCTAATAGACTATAGCTAAGAATGCCAACTGGGTGTTTACTAAGTAGCTGGCTAATGGTTTTATTTCTATTCAGAGCAAACCTTTATGTTTCCAGAAACCATCATGGCATGAGCAAACACTTGGAACACTTGTCCTAAAAGTTCTCAGATTTGTATATAAGGAAGGGTTCAGCAAGTTAGCATCTAGATGGGGCCTCATAACAAAAGTTATTTCTTGGGAGCAGCAAGTTGAAACTTGCAAATAGCTTCAGAGGTAATCTATAAAAGATGATTGTAGGCCCTGAATAGTTCAAAAGTAGGTTCTAAATTTTATTTGAAGGTAAAGAGGTTAAAAGTAACTCTGATTCTTAAAACCATGTCCAGAGGCTGAGGGGCACAATTGTCTTTGTGGAGTGTTTTATATGTTATCTATATATACATATATAATCATTCGGATTAGAAATTATTTAACAAGTTATATGTGTAAAATCTCCATGAGCCACACACAAAATCAGTCTTACTAAGCATGACCAGCTATTTCTGACAGTTATCCATGTATAGGTTCATTTTAATACTCATTCATTCAAAATCATTTACCTTGCATTCTTTGTGCCAGGACAAAGTGAGTAAGATTGCCCTCAAGGAGCTTTGTGAGGCAGTGGAATACATAAGCAATATGGCAGTGATCCATGGCGGTGAGAGGTAATGATCCATAGGTGCTCAGGAAGCCGCAAAGAGCCCCAGCTCTCTCTCTGGCTACTTCAACACTCTCTGATTTCATACTTCTCTTTACAACTCTTTTTGACATATTTAAGTGCCAGGCACTGTGGATACATCCATGAACAAGAAAAAAAAATCTGTTCTCATGGTGTTTAAACTTACGGGGGGGCAGTAAGAAATATAATTAAATAAATAACTCTATATAATTACTGTTATGAGGCATATTATGTAAGAAGAGATAACGGTGAGGAAAAAAGATAAAAGGGAGAGGACAGTTGGTGGTATGGTTGGTTCAGAGGAGGAGCTCTCCTTGAGGAGTCACGTGACTCGTCCTTCCAAGAATGGAAGCAGGCCTAGGAGAGTGCGAAAGGAGCACTCCAAGGAGAAGAATGGGCATCTACTTTGGCCTTGTAGCAATTAGGTGTTTAGTGTCTCTATCTGAGATTATGGTAGTGACAATGGAAAGAAACTACAGAGAAAGACAGGGATGACATAAATGAGGGGATTGTTTACTGTGTAAACAATTTCAAAGCAAAGGAATAGGAAAAATTAAAGCATTTCTAGTCTACCAACTTGTAAACCTTTTGAGCAATAGCCATGTTTATTCATCCTTGAATACACATCTGATAGAATACTTAACACATAGTAGGTGTATAATAAATATTTATTGAATCAGGTGACTGGTTAATTGGTCCTTAAATATCAGATTTTTTCCAAAGTTAGAGTAGAAAAATGTCAGGTAAATCTATATACCTTAAATACTAGACACTTAAAACACAAACTGTTGATTTATCACTGATTGCTTGAATTAAGTTCAGAAACTACACAAACTGATAACCCATTTAGTTATCCAATAACCATCAAAGTGCTAGTGTCACATGACAAATTAGAAATGGAAATCTTTATGCATCGATAGAAAATGAACTTAGAATTCTTTGATTATTTTGTCTTTATTCTCCAAATAGAACTCAAGAGCCAAAATATATAAATGCCCGTTTTATAGAATTGGTCATATGGTTCTCAACTGCTAAAAATTTTAAGGAAGAAGTATTTCTGACTGTGTTATAAATCCAGAATATCATTTAGCGCTGTCTGTTAAGATCGTTTCTGAATATAGTGTTAAGTGGTATCAGTGTATGGAATCTAAAATAAGTTTTTCTTCCTTTTTGAATTTCTCTATTCACTTTTCCAAAAATACATCTGAAAGAGTAATTTAACTATACTCTCAAAAGATTAATGTTTTTAATTTGACTATGAAGTTAGTTACCACAAGTTATGTCATTTTAATATAATTTTTGAAGAAACTGAGCATGGAAGCTAGCTTTCCAGATCTATATCTACATAGAGTTTCTCCTAAGTCTTTATTTTTTTTCCAGCTTTGTTGAGATGTAATTGGCATAGAACATTGAATAAGTTAAAGGTCTACAATGTGTTTGTTATATGTTGCAAACTGATTGTCACAATAGTGTTAGCTAACCACCTGTGTCAGGTCACATAATTACAATTTCTTTTTTGTGGTGAGAACATTTAAGATTAATCTTCTTAGCAACTTTCAACTATATAATACAGTATTATTAACTATAATCACTATGCTGTTCATTAGATGCCTAAAATTTATTCATCTAATGACTGGAAGTTTATATTCTTTGGCCAATATCTCGATCCCTTTTCCCCATCTCCTAGCCCCTGCAGTCTCTGTTTCTGTTTTTGGCTTTTTTAGATTTTACATGTAAGTCGTATCATACAATATTTGTCTTTCTCTGTCTGACTTGTTTCACTTAGCATAATGCCTTCAATGTCCATCCATGTTGTCACAGACGGCAAGCTGTTCTTCTTTCTTGTGGTTATATAATATTTCATTGTGTATGTGTACCACATCCTAATCCTTCATCATTCATGGACACTTAGGTTATTTCCCTGTATTGACTATCATGAATAATGCAATGAATGTGGGACCATAAGTCTTTAATTTTTTTTTCTATAAATTAGTAATAACCATAGAGATATAATTTAACTAGTTGAAAGGTGAGGAAAAAGTCATCAGTCATTACAAGCTCATAAAGTATTTACATAAGGCATTTAGTAATGTGGATAAACACAATGTATATGATAAAATTACGGTCAAGCTTGGGATATGTGGCTATTTGAGATGGTTTTCTAAAAGCTGTTAATAAACCAAGTAAACTTCTAGACGCATATTTTAGCACTAAGAGCCTAGTTATAGTAGAATCTGCATTCGTTTTTAGAAAGTGGGCTAACAAATATTAATAGAAGGGCCTGAAGTAGTTCCAAAGATATTTACATTATATGTTATAAGATCACTTACTTTTTATGTAAATATAAAACATGAAGTCATTCATCTCTGTAAAATCTTTTGATTTTGAGTATTTAGTGACACGACTATTACTTTCATATCCTCAAAAAGACATATAGAGATCATACTTGATTAGTCCATCCATATTTGTAACCTTTTTTTGAAATGTTTTGAAGTATGTTTTGCAAATTTTGCTATGATGTCAAAGTCTTTTGGAACAATAATTTAAATCTCTTTGATCCATGTTTTACCAGCTTGTCCAAGGATTTGATCCCATCTTTCACATTTTCATTTCTGATCTGTATGATCCAATTATCACTGAATTTTATTAATCCATATTCTAAGCTAGTTGAAAGGTAGTCACCTATTTTCAGTGATTTCTGCATGGCATTCTCAACACCCTTATGTATGACCGCATATAGCCAATTGTAGATTTTCTATAGGTAATAGTGCAGAGGAATAGCACATGTAAAAAAAGACATTGCAGTTTAGTTAGAAAAACTTTAAGACAGGAGTCTGAGTTCAAGTCTTAGCTCTTGCTGTTATATAGAAGACAGAAAGTCCCCATCCATTATAGCATTTAGATTTAATAGTCTGGGTTAGTTAATTCAGTTGCTTAAGCTTGGTATAAAGGAAGCCCATGTCACTGGTATTGATATCATATGTGATAGCTTCGCACAGAAAACTCTTTCAAAGTTACTGATTACAAAAGAGAGTGTTAGATCAAGGGAAACTAAGTTTATGGGATGGATATGCTCAAATCAGTCAGTGTTACTAGAAAACAACACAAAGCAAATAGCCTCCTGACAGATTTCAGTTGTAGCATCTTCTAGAGCTAAAGTGATGACTCCACTAAATTGCTGAGCTAATCCGGAATTGGAGTACAGCCAGTCTTCATCACCTTGGCCAGTAAACGTGGTCCTCAGAATTATATAAGACTTAGGCTTCCATCCAGGCTGATGAGCAGGCCTTAGACGGAAAACCAAAAAAACTTCTCTTGATAATAGCCAGTCAGTGGAGGACTTAGCTATTTTTAATTCTGAGCTATATTCACTTGCCATCATGTTTTCCTCCTTAAAGTTTATTATCATCATCTCTTCCTCCTTAAAGTTCAAATGCTTTTGGTCACGGACTCTACTTGCATATATTATTTACAAAATGATATGTGATTAAATGGTTGGTAATGATCTGCTACAACTAACATAATATAAATATGTGTTCAAGTAAAATATTGTTCATACTGTAACTCGAACATGTAAGTAATTTGAAGTTGTCTTTGACTCTGGCCTCTTTAAAAACATTTAAAATGAAATGCAAAATTCTCTGATACTGAGTATCAAATAACGATCTATTAAATTATTGATTATAACTGACTTCTAAAAGAATAAAAAGTTTTCATGGCAAGAAGTTGGAAAATAGAGATTTTATTGTAAAATTATCCACATATTCCCACACAGTTTTAGCTTTGGCAGAATCTCTGTTAATAGCATTTTTTTCATTCTGTCAGTACTGAGAGTCATTTCTATTATTTTATTTATAATGTTTTCCCCCAATAATACTAAATAGTGTGCAAAACAATTTTTAGGATAGATTTTCCTTAAGTGACTTATTTTGCAAGAAAACAGAGGCACCTTAGTCTCCAAAATTAAATCATATTATAGTTGAACAGAAACAAATATTCATTTTTGTCTTGAATAAAGTATAATGATTATAGTGCTATTACCTTACAAATTAAAAAGGCAGTTTTAAAATTAATTGATCTCTTTGCAAAAGATAGATGTATATTCATAAGAGATGAGAGAAACGTAATTCTTCAGTTAGTAGCATGTAAGCTTGTTTCCCTGAAGACATCTCCCCAATAGGATAATCTAATACCATGCTCTGAATAAATTGCTGAAGAAAGTTTTCAGTCACTGATCAGTTTTATAAAAGGAAAACCAATGCAAATATTGACTTATATGAAGGTAGTAGATGCATAATTTACAGTATCATCTTGAGTAAATTCTCACCTACAAACTAGCACTGAATAGCTTTTTACTCCCCTTAGATCCTGTACCAAACCTTCCAAATTCACTGATGCAGGGAAAACATTAAGATATTTAAAATGCCTGTAAAGTAGTTTGAGCCTTTCACAAATAAATATCTTTCATCAAGAATTTGGTATCCTTACCTCCTACCTTAGAAAATATAAGCTACTTTAAATTTTCAAAGAGAATCTCATAGACGTTTTAGATCATCATGGGCAGGAACCTGCAATGAGAGTAAAAAGTAGAAGCAAAATTGGGACCTCCTGTGGTATCTTATATTGCCATTTTTGGTGACAGCTATCTTAAGGAACCTGGTGAAGACCACACAAGGTACTGGGCCAGGCAGGCAATACACAGATGTTAGGGGATGTTACAGTCCAGAGCTATCTACTCCAGTGACAGCTACTCTAGCATGTAGAAAAAGCTTCCATTACTGTTGGGAGCACAGCTTTGAGAGCCAAGGAATTTCTAAAAGCTGCTTTTTAGTGGGTTTATGGGTCCCTTAATAAAAAGTTGACGGTAAAGCTAGACTTTCTGCGCCCTCTAAAATGAAATAGGAAACTGCCTGAAGTGCAGGATGTTTTAATAAGGTAAACATAATGTCGTTTAGATTCAGATTTTATCTTTCCTTTTCTCCTCTCACAATCAGAAATCAGCCTTACCACTTTTTAAGAATCATTTCTGTTTACTTATTTTCTTAACTCTTCCATTAACTTGCTATATTTGTTCTGAAGTCAATACCAAAAGTTTAAACTTACTATAAATAATACATCTATAGTACCTAAGGATGACAGAATTCATTGAGTGCATACTTGATGCAGGTTTGATTTAAATTACATTTATTTAAGTTATTTACATCACTAATTAAAAGTAGCTTCCTTAAAGTATTTAATGTTAAATTTTTTTAGCTTTTTCATAGCTCACTGAAAATTCTTTTAAGGCTCTTTATTGCTTGTGCTTTTAGAAGGTACTATCATTTGAGGATTTATTATGTTCTTTCTTCAAGGGTTCTTTTATATGGGCTGTTTATTCCTCAAAGTCACCCAGTGATGATAGTTGGTATTAATCCTAATTTTACAGATGTAGAAACTGAGACCTAATGAGGTTAGAGAACATGCCCAGTATCCCATAACTGGCAAGTGAGTGCAGCCACAATTCGAGCCAAGTCAACAGACTTCTGAGCCTATGCTTTTTTTTTAATTGAGACATAATTGACATATAACATTATATTAGTTTTAAGTGTACCTGAGCTTATACTTTTAACCACTGTTTCACATTTGGTTCTTGTTTAATGTATACATTTAATAATATTCTTCACAATTCAAATTTATATTTATAGACTGATAAAGGCATGCATTATATATTTTGAAGTAATTAATTTCAGATTAATTTTATAATTTCCTCAGAAAAGTCAATGGTGTTTCATTTTATTTATCAGAGCTAGGTGAAAATCTATTTTATCTCATTTCAGTGCTTTTGATGCTATTTTATCTCATTTCAGATTATTTTATACTACCAAGAAAAAAATATTGTCAGTTAAACTGACTATAACAACTCTTTCAGACTTATTTAGACATAAATATCAATATATCTGTGTAACACTTTTGTGAATACGTAAGATAAATGGTTTAAGATGTTCCTATAATTTCATAATATTCAGAGTCCAGCTCTTCTGATTCACTGTTTGACACTATAATATATGTCCACATTTTTCAATCCATTATCATCTTTTTTGGGTTATCGATATTGGTGATACAGTGTTTCTTTAAAAAGTACCTTATTCTTGTCTCTGAGATTTTCTTCCAAGCCACCATTTATTAAAAGCTTTAATACTTAAATTACATTTCACATCTCAACACTGTTTCCCAGGATATGACCAGGTTATTTCCAGTTCAGTATAGGGACTGTCTTTAAACTTTGTCAGTGAACAAACATACCTTCCTTTGTTTACCTGTAGCCATCAGTTTCTATATTGTATGTTAATCCAGACACACCAGGCTATGTGCAAAGATGATGGATTGTGAGTCAGAGAAGGAATGTGAGCTGGAAAGGAAGACTTGGGGGATTGTCAAGGCATATATTGAAAGCAAGAGTCTGAGGAGGCGTTTACAAGCAGATACCAACAGGAGGATAAGGAACAAGAACGATGGCACCATCTGATAACAGGATCCTAAGGATAAGGAAGTTAACCATAGGAGTTGCCAAAATTACAGTAAGCCTCGAGAGACACCTTGTTAAACATTTAGGTGAATTAAAGCTTTCAGCTATATCTGTTAGAAAAATCTTTTACTATACTAGGCTTTTTGCCTGGCAGGACCAAAAATTCCTACCCATTGAAGTCCTTTGGACAATACTGTTGATAAACAATGCAGAATTATTCTTTTCATTTAAGAAGTATTTATGTCCTTTGAAAGGATAACTGAAATTGTATAAAGAAACACAAATTTAGATCCTAACTTGTTGAAGAAAGCATTATTTTCCAAATGGAACTAGCTTGAGGCCAACAGGCGTTGGACATGAGAGCACCTAGCCCAGAAAGTGACACACACGTAGGTTGAAGTCCATGTTGATTGCTTCTGTATTCACAGGTGTTGAGGGAGAGTGAGGAGAAACCAACAGGCAGATCCTGAGACAAGGCAGTATTGGGAGGTGCTTGAGTCAGCTCTTTTACTTTCATAGATAGGGAGTGACCTTACCACCAGTACTGAGAATAATGTCGAGAAGTAAGCCTATTGCAGTCTGTTTTTAAATCCTCTTTTAAAAGCTTATCTGTATATTTTTCACAGTTCTACATAATTAACATGCTTAGGAAGTATATGCAAAGGGCTACCATTCTAGAGACTGATGGTGGATCTTGGTCCCTGGAGGCATGGAAGAGAGGCAGGTTTCTTAAATTCTGCGACTGGCCATTGGCATATGGTGTGCGCTCTGCAGGTTAAAGTTTAAGTGTATTGCTCATGCACTAGATTCTTGTTAGATAGTCTATTTGTTAGGTAGTACTTTTGAAGTACTTGTTCTAGCTTTTATATAACTAATTTAATGACGTTTACTACTTTCTCTCAGAACTTTGAATTTAGATAAAGGAAAACTGTGGAATTACAGCTTAAGGAACCTTTCAAATGATGTTTTTGGAGTGTTTCGAACTCCCTCATCTGACTTCTAGATCTGAAGCCAACAGGAAACCAACCAGTCCTTTTTGGAGGGAAACTTTGCCAAACAGCCACAAGAATAAAGAATTATTTTACCCTTATTCCAGCCTTCAGACATGACATCATAGTGATGTTTCAGTGTCTTTCTGACTCACTGGTGTCGCCAGCTAAACGATTTCATGGTTTCTTTGTGAGCAGTTTATTTAATGTGAAACTATTACTGTACCTGTTAAAAGGAACCAAACTAAGAGCTAGAGAACCCCAATATTTTTTAACAATATTCTTGAAATGTAAAAATGCTAACTTAAAGTTTTGGTATCAGAATTAATCCCAAGGTATTAATTACTGCTAAAAATCAGTCTAATAGGGGTGGAATATGATATCTTAGCGTTGTAGATTAAAGAAAACATTGCTTCTTCAAAATTACAAAAGTGTGCAAAGCATTTAAAATTATATATAAGGGCTGAACACATCTGAGATAATTGAGATAGCTTCCATATAGAACTTCCTTTAGGATAGTCTTTGGAATTCGTTGTAAGTTGAAATTTACTAGGGTATTCTAATAAAGTAGACAGTGAAAGGAATATGTGAGGAAGCTATAAAGAGAAAACAAGCAGATTGACAAAAATTAAAAACATTTTGTTTCCTAAATTGTTTTTCACTTTGTGCTCTAGAAAAATGGATACCATTAAAGGAACTGCTCCCAAAGCAGAGGAAGCAAGAATATTCTGAAAGATTAAAATTTACCAACAGACAAAGATACAATTTTGGTTGATACTGCAAAATAACCTTTAAAACAAATATTTATTTTCCTTGGAACCAAGTATAAGAAAATGTAGAAACACAAAAACGTAGCATTGAACTGCTCTCCTATAGTACTCATTTCAGGACTGTTAAGTCTTAAATTGTTATGATTGATCGTACTCTTGTACTATATGCGTAAAAGTATTTGATATGATAATTTTCAACATTTCCTTGTTAAAGCACAATGTGCAGTATTTTGGGGATCTGCAGTCAAGGAAGAAAAGGGTTAATGAGAATTCATTGAACTGCTTATCTGTGGCTGAACCTCGACTTAATGTATGAGAGGCCCAAGACATGTTCATGGATATGAAGTAAAGAAGTTACAGTGTATTAAGAACTTTGTACGTTCATCTTTTTCTGTCCTGTTCCGGAGGCATTGTTTCAATTTTTTCCTGCCCAAAACCAATTTTAATTATGCTTCGTCTATGATCCATTCCTTTCCTTTGCATATCCCTAAATCCTACTGCTTTTTATCACCATCTCCAGATGCTCTCACCTCCTTCCTTTTTTTTTTTTTGACTCTCTTTTGTATCACAGCTGTTCTGTTTCCTGCCCACCCAGTCTCTTCCCATGCCAACAAATACAGACATGAATGGAACAGCTTAGAGACCATTCTACCCAGTCCAAGAAGACTTGACTTTCCAGCTCTTATTATTTGTAATCTTACAGTCGCAGAATATCGAGGAGTGCTTAGAAAGCCTTTTTTTTTCCTTTTAGTAGTATGATGTTTTAATTGAAGTATAATTTGTGTGTATATATAGTAATTCACCCCTTCTTTATAGTTTTATGAGTTTTGACAAATTTGCACAGCCACGTAGCCACCCACATAATCTTGGTAAAGAATTCTGTCATCACCCACTACCCCTGAAATTCTCTTCTGCTCTTTTGTTGTCATCCTCTCTCACTACCTCCGGCCCTGGGCAACTTGTGATGTTTTCTGTCCTCATAGTTTTGCCTTCTCCTTAATGTCATATGAATGAAATCATACAGTATGTACCCTTTTTTTCTTTTTAAAAAAATTATTATAAAATGAATATAATATAAAATTTATCATCTTAACCATTTTTAAGTGTACAGTTCATTAATGTTAAGTATATTCATATTGTTGTGGAACCAATCTGTAGAACTCTTTTTATCTTGTGAAATAAAACTCTGAATTAAACAATAATTCTCCATTCTTTTCCTCCCAGCACTTTGTAACCACCCTTCCACTTTCTGTCTCTATGAATTTGACTACTCTGAGTAATATAAGTGGAATTGTATAGTATTTGTCTTTTTATGACTAGTTTATTTCACTTAGCATAATGTCTTCGAGGTTCATTCTGTTGTAGCATGTGTAAGAATTTTCATCCACTTTAAAGCTCAGTAATACTCCATTGTATGCATGTACCACATTTTGTTTATCCATCCAATGATGGACACTTTGGTTGCTGCAACCCTTTGACTAATGTGAATAATTCTTCTATGAACATTGTTGTACAAATATCTTTTAAATATATATCAAGAAGGGGAATCACTAGGTCATATGGTAATTCTATTTTTAATTTTTTGGACTACCGTACTGTTTTCCACAGCAGCTGTGCCCCATTTTACATTCCCACCAACAGTGCTGCAGTACAACATTTGTTATTTTCTTTTTTCTTTCTTTTCTTTTTTTTTGATAGTAGCCATCTTAATGGTATCAGGTGGTCTTTCATTGTGTATCTGATTTGTACTTCCCTAACCATTAGTGATGTTGAGCTTCTTTTCAGGTGCTTAGTAGCTATTGTATAACTTCTTTGGAAAAATGTCTATTCAAATCCTATGCTCCTGTTTCAATCAAGTTGTGTGTTTCTTGTTACTGAGTTGTAGGAGTTCTTTATATATTCGAGATATTAACCCATTATCATGATATATGGTTTACAAGTATATTCTCCCATTCTATTAGTTACCTTTTCACTCTGTTGATTGTATTCTTTGATGTCTTTTTTTATTTTGCTGTAGTCCAAATTTATCGATTTCTTTTTATCGCCTGTGCTTTTCATTTCGTATCTAAAAAAATCATTGCAAATTCTATGTCACAAAGCTTTTTCCTCTATGTTTTCTTCTTAAGAGTTTTATAGTTTTAGCTCTTATGTTTATGTCTTTTGATTTATTTTTAGTTAATTTTTATATATGGTGTGAGACACAAGCCTAAACTAACTTCATTCTTTTACATGTAGATATCCAGTTTTCCCAGCACCATTTGTTAAAAAGACTGTTCTTTCCCCACTGAATGGTCATGGTGATCAGATATGTAAAGTCATTTGACCGTATATGTGAGAGTTTATTTTTGGACTCTATTTCATTGGTCTATATGTCTGTCTTTATGCCAGTACCACGCTGTTTTGATTGCTGTAGCTTTGAAATGTGAGACCTCCAGCTTTGTTCTTTTTAAAGATTGTTTTGTCTATTCAAAGTTCCTTGAGATACCAAATGAATTTTAGGATTGCCTTTTCTGTTTCTCCAGAAAACACTGTTGGGATTTTGGTAGGGATTACATTGAATTTGTAGATCACTTAAGGTTGTATTGACATCTTCACAATATTGTCTTCCAATCCATATACAGGGTATATCTTCCTGTTTTATTTATGTCTTCTTTAATTTCATTCAGCAACATTTTATAGTTTTTAATGTACAGGTCTTTCAGCAACTTGGTTAAGTTTATTCCTCAGTAGTTTATTCTGTTTGATACTGTTGTAAATGCAATTGTTTTCTTAATTTCCTTTTCACATTATTCAATGTTTATAGAATTGCAGCTGATTTTTTTGTGTGCTGATTTTTGTATCCTACAACATTGGTAAACTCATTTATTTGTTTTAACAGCTTTTTTTTTTTTGAAATCTTTTTCTATTTATAGATCATGCCATTTGCAGACAGGTAATTTTATTTCTTTTCCCATTTAAATGCCTTTTATTTCTTTTAATTGCCTGATTGCTCTAGCTAGGTCTTCCAGTATTATGTTGAATTTGTAGTGGCAAAAGCAGGCATCTTTGTTTTGATTCCAATCTTAGAGAAAAGGGCTTCAGGTTTTTACCTGAGTCCCATGTTAGCTGTGTGCTTTTCATCTATGGCTTTTATTATATTGAGGTAGTTTCTTTGTATTCTTAGTTTATTGAGTGTTTTTAGCATGAAAAGCATGTTGAATTTTTTGAAATGCTTTTTCTACAGAAATTGAGAAATCATGTGTTTTTTTTCTTTTTATTCTATTAATGTGGTATACTACTTTGATTTATTTTGATATGTTGATACATCCTTGTACTCTAGAATCTTTTCATGTTTTTTAATAGTATCTTTCAAAGAGAAGTTTTTCACTCTTATGAAATCCCTTTTATCAGTTTTTTTAGTGGATCTTTCTTTTTATATTGTATATCTAAGAAATATGTGCCTAACCAAAGGTCACAAAGATTTTCTTCTATGATTTCTTATAGAAGTTTTATAGTTTTATATTTTGAGTTAATTTTTGTACAGGATATGAGATATGAGTCAAGATTCTTTTTTCTATATATGGTTATTCAGTTGTTTGAACACTATTTGTTTAAAAAGACTTTTTTCTCCTTTGAATTGCCTTGGACCTTTTATAATTATTGTAATAATTTCCAGATAATTTCATTTCTTTGTGGAGATCTAAGTTTCTATTTGGTATCATATTCTTTCACCTTAATAATTTCCTTTAATATTCCTTATAATAAGTGTCTGCTTGTAATGAATTTTCTCAGCTTTTATCTGTCTGAAAAATTTTTTATTTCACTTTCATTTAGAGAGGTATTTTTATTGCATGTAGAATTGTGGGTTGAGATTTGTTTTCTTTCAGCACTGTCACTCCAATCTCTTCTGGAAAGTTTAGTTTGTGGTGGGAAACCTATTATAATTATTATTTTTGTTCCCATATGTAATATTTTTTGAGCTTTTTGGATCTGCGTTTTAATGTCTTTTATTATTTTTTGAAAATTCTCAGTCATTAGCTCTTTAAATGTTTCTTCTGCCCTCTTCTCTCTTCTCCTAGGAGTCCAGTTATACATTTGTTAGACAGTTCGATACTGCTGCCCCACGTCTTGGATACCCTTTTTCTTTTATTTTTCCTCTTTGTGTCTCAGTTTAGCTAATTGCTATTGGTCTGATTTCAAAATCCCCGATTTTTATGAAGCTATGTCAAGTCTAATAATGAGCTTGTCAAGGAGCATTATTCATCTTTGTTATCATGGTTTTTATTTCTAGCATTTCATTTCTAGCATTCCAGTTTCCATCTTTGCTGAAATTTACAATCTGGAGATGCATGTGTCCTTTTCCATTTATGCTTTTAACATAGTTATTTTACATTCCTTGTTTGAGATATCTGGCATCAGGGTCCTCTCTGAGTATCAATGGCTTTCTTTCTTGACAATAGATGTTTTTCCTTGCTTTTTGGTATGTCTTGTAATTTTTTTTACTGGATGTCAAACATAAAGCATTAAATAAAGGTAAATAGTATTTACAGTAAAAGTAAATAATATTTACTCCTGGAAATGGAGTAAATATTGTTTTTCTGCCAGGCTAATAGTATGGGGATTAAGCCAGTCTACTCAGGGGTGAATTTGTTATTGCTATGGTTACCATGAGTACCTCACTGGTTTTAAACACCTCTGGCAGTACCTTTTGCTTAGATTTGGGGTTGGATTGCTAGATGGTTTACTCATTATCTCTGCTCCACCCTCAGCATTTGGTCTTTTCTGTGTACCTTTGCCTCTGATGGGTTCTATCTCTAGATTCTTGAGCTTCCCCCAGTAGAAGGCTGCTGTCAGTTTCGTAGTAGGAGACAGGGTAGGGTGCTTTGTTGTTCATATCCACCTGCAATCTTGGGCAGGCCCTGTGTCCCAGGATCTCAGAGATGGGGCTCTCTTAGTCATCCTGTTCCTCCTCCAGTAGCATCTAAATTCAGCCTTTGTAGCTGAAGGTCTTGTGCAGGAGTTTCCTACCCCATTCCCCAAAGTTAGGGAACTCTTAACAGTCTGAGACTAGGACTGTGTTTTCTGTTCCTCCTGCAGGGTTATAGAGTTTTATTCTTCTACTTTTTTTCCCCCTAGCAATAACAGGTCTTCATCTAGGAGTGTTCGAGGTGGGAGTGACAAGATTTGCTGCCCCTCTCCCAGTGGCATAGGGCTTTTTTCCCACAGAGAAGAAGGCTCCTGGTCACATCTTGTGGCTTTTTCACAGTGGTGGACTCTCTCCCCTCATCCAGGGATTCCGGAGCTTCTGTCCTTGTGGAGTTTGGGGCCCAGCACTGTGGCACATGGATGCATTCTGGTTCACCAACATGGAAGCTATGCAAACTCCATCTTCTTAGGTTTTCCTGGAGGCTTCATTACAAAGACATGCTTGATTAAATCATTGGCCATTGGTGATTGAGTCAACCTCCAAACCCTCTCCAGAAATCATGGGGGTGGCACTGAAAATCCCAACCCTCTGTTCATGGTTGGTTCCCCTGGCAACCAGCCCCCCCATCTTTTGGGGATTTCCAAAAGTCATTAACATAAATTCAGCTGTGGTTTGAAAGGGTCTTGTTATGAGGAACAAGACACACATGTCACCTTTATTGCTCTGAAGCAGTTTCTGGGACTAAGGACAACAGACTAAATACTACCACACAAGATGTTTCCATTGCTCTTATTGGTTAGGAAATTCTACGGGTTTTGGGAGCTGTGAGCCAGGAACCATAGACAAAGACCAGAACATGTATTATAAATCACAATATCACAGATACATTACAGTGTGGATTTTTTAAAAGTTGTTTGTATTAGTTTGTTTGTTAAGACTGCCTTAAATATGTAGACTGGGTGACTTAACCAATAGAAATTAATTTTCATATAGTTTTGGAGGCTAGAAATCTGAGATCAAGTTATTGATATGGCTGTTCATTCTGAGACCTCTCCTTGGCTTGCAGATGCCGTCTTCTTCTGGTGTCTTCACATGATCTTCCTCTGTGCATACCTGTATTCTAATCTCCTTTTCCGATCAGGACACCAGTCATTGGATTAGGGACAACCCTAGTGACCCCATTTAACCTCAATTACCTCTTTTAAGGCCTTATTTCCAAATATAATCATATTCTAAGGTACTGAGAGTTAAGAATTCAATATATTAATTTTGGGGGTGGGGAGGTATGACAATTCAGTCTGTAACACATAGAATTGAAAAATCTGTCCAAAATGTAGAGCTCATCTAGGATAGCACTATCCAGGAGAACTTTCTGATATGATGAGAAGTTCTATATCTTTGCTGTCTAGTATGGTAGCTACTAGCCATGTGTAGGTACTGAGTATTTAAAATGTGCCTACTGAGACTGAGAAGCTGAATAAACTTTATTTAATTTTGAGCAATTTAAATGGCTACATGCCGCTAATGGCTAACATTTGGACAGTGTAGATCTTGACTAACTTGTTTATTTGGCATATGAAGAACTGAGATCAAAGTGGTTGACAGCCAAATTTAAAATCACAGAAATAATTATTTAAATAATCACAAACTAGGCTGAGTTCTCAAATTCTTGATGTACTTTGCCCCCTATATCCTATAAAATAAAACCCAGAGAAATAAAATGCAAAACACCCTCTTTTTTGTTCTTCCTACTATGAAGACATGAGGTAGTCTTTATAATTATGAAACTTTTGACAAATGAATTTTATAAATATTCAAAATCATTTTTTTAATTTTTAAGAGGTTAAAGATATTTGCATATATCAAGTGTTTAAGTTAGTTCAATAAGATTTTCATAGTCAGATTGAAAGGTCTATTTAAATAAAACTCATCTCTGTAGTGGTTTTAAAAAATCTGTAATTCAGTTAGAGCAGGTGAATTGGTGCATGCTTTGCTCAGAAAATCTGAATCTGGAAAACCATTTCACAAAAGAAGAAATAAAAAGAAGTTTATTTTTAAGGATAGAAATGGGTTGTTAAATTAATAGCTTAACTTATTTGATTCTGTTCTTTTCTGTTTTGATGAAATTTTCTTAGTAAACCTTATAAAATCTTTTAACTTTTCATTTTAAATAATTTTAAAGATATAAAAATTACAAAAACTGTGCAGAAAACTTCCATATACCTCTCACCCAGTTTCCCTTAATGTTAACATCGTACATAACCATAATATAATGATCAAAACCAGAAAATTAACATTGATACAATAGTCTTAACTAAACTACAGTATCAGTTTTCACCCATGTCCTTATTTTGTTCTAGGAAACTGTCCTCGATCTCACATTGGATTAAAATGATTTCTTCTTAGTCTCCTCCATTTTTTTCTCAGTCTTGCCTCTTCTTGACACTTCTGAAGTATACCAATCAGTTATTTTGTAGAATGTCCCTCAGTTTGGGTTTATAGGATGTTTTCTATAGTTATAATGAGAGTTATGCATTTTTGGCAAACACCATAGAAATGATCTTGTAATGCTGATATGATAAGCTTTAGAAATTTTGATGATAGAAATTATGCCTTCTTTTTTATAACATATTAAAATTACTATAAAATTAACAGTCTTTGAAAGCATTACCTCTGTGATGCAGACTTATCAAAAACCAAAATGCCAATTAAAGAAAGCTATCATCACTAGTTAGTGATGGGATAAGGTTAGCAGACTTCACTAATAGGAATAAACTGTTCAATAATTAGGAAGAGAAACCACCTTTTCCTTTCAAATGAGATCATTATTTTCTTCATTGGAAAGTTAAAAAAGGAATTATCAAGAGAGGGGTCTCCACAACTAATAAAGTTGTGTTTGTAATAGAAAGTTGTTTTGGTTGAGATACTTAACTTTTGGTAACTTATCAAGTAGAACATTAAATGAGGAAAAAGGTTCTTGCTTTAGTTTCTTCTTTAAGTGATACTGGAATTCTATCAAATTAAGTCATTAGAACAGTTTCTAGGTCTAGCCTTGAACTGAAATTAGTTTATTACAGCAATTTTTTTGTTTTGTGTGTTTTAAAATTCTGAATAAGATGAAATAATAGTAATTTCAGAAGGTACAGCTTTTGTTTATAGATATTTTTCAAGGTATAATGTTTATTCCTTAAAAGAAAATGGGTAGAAACTCTTCTATGGAACTATTCCACACTAAGCCTGCTACTTTGGTACTTTTAGTATTTCTTCTCTTGTAAGTTTTCTTCACTAAGAACATTTCAGTGAAATATTTGTGTTTTTATTCTTTTGGGGTTGTCTTTGAAACATTCATGTACTATAAACCAAATAATACAACTGAGTACTGCTGTCCTTTCAAAGTAACAGTGCTGTCAGTGTAATGGATAGACTTTTCTTTTCTTTTAGTTCAGCAATCAGCAAACATTGGGAGGCTGAACTGGCTACCCTCAAAGGAAATAATGCCAAACTTACCGCAGCCCTGTTGGAGTCTACTGCCAACGTGAAACAATGGAAACAGCAACTCGCTGCGTATCAAGAGGAAGCAGAACGTCTACACAAGCGGGTAAGTTTGGGGCTGCTGTCCCTAGGGATTTATGACTAACAGATTTCCTTGATCAGAGGAAATTTACATGTAGATTCAGCACAGGGACACCTTTTGGAGATTTTTGTTGGTTGTCAGAACATATGTGTGGGTTATAGTATATGTGGACTTACTGGCTAAGAAAGATGTTTTCCATAGTTTAATGAGAATGAATAATATATAATATTTTGGAATCAAAAGACATGATTTTAAATTCCTTTTCTGTCACTTATTAGCTGTATGATCTTTGGTAAGTTATTCTCTTCTTTCTGTACAATTCCAGTGAAAATCGAGACACTAAATTGACATGTAATTTCACTGAGTTAACAAAATGCTTTTATTTTATTGTTTTTAAAGAAAGAAAAATTTGAAAAATAGAAGTAGAATTTCTTCATAAAATTCGATAATATTAGAAATATGGGGCAGAAAAAGAAAAATCAGAAATCCCAATACTATTACTATTAGAAGCCCAAACAATTACTTATAAAGAATTTTTAAAATTCAAAGCATATGCATTCACCTAATGGGAGGCAGATACCATTAATTTCCCTTTTTAAAAAGGATAACACAGAAGTAAACTCCACAGACCATAGGAAATGGGCTGATTAGTACCAGAGCATAATTCGAAGGATGTAATAGGACCAGGATGACAGGAGAAGAAGGATAGAAATGGAATAGAGACCAGAGAGAGAGTAAGAAACTTGCACAAATATCATTCTCTCCTAAGTATAAAAGTTAACTTAGGAGGAGGAAGAAGAAAGTTGTTGTTCAATTAGTATAGTTTCCATTTTGCAAGATGAAAAAATTCTGGAGATCTGTTTCACAACAACTTGAATATACTTTACATTACTGGACTGTACACTTAAAAATGTTTAAGATGATAAATTTTATGTTATGTATTTTTTACCAATAAAAAATTAACATGATAATTAACTCATAAGCCGATAAATATTCATTGAGGAGATATCATATTTCCTTTTTGTGTAATCTGTGCCCTTAAGGAGTTTTTGCTTTAGAGTTGATTAAATTGTAAGGAATTTAAGAAATAGAATCTTTTGATGTACTTATGCATTTATAATTTCCAGTGTTCTTCTTCCTTCTTGTAGATCTGAATATCCATCAAGTATTATTTTCCTTCAGCCTAAATAACTTCCTTGAGCATTTTTTTTGTACTACAAATGTACTGGCAACAATTATTTCACCTTTTATATATGTCTATATATAGACAGATTTTTTTTTTCTTTGCTACAGGTTGCATTTTCTCTTTTCTTTACATCTAGTCATTTTCAGTTGTATTTTGGACATTGTAAATGAGATGCTGTAGGACCCTTAGATTCTGTTAGCTTCCTCTGAATAGTGTTGATTTTTGTTTCAGCAAGCAATTAAATTACTTGTAAATTATGCTGAAATTGTGGAGGAGTGGATTTAGGCTTTATTAGTTGGTTTGTTTCAATTCTGCCCTTAATCCTAGGGTGAATCCTTTAGTCCTGGGAAATCTTTTTCTCTAAGGAATAACCCTTCTGGGGTTTTAGTGAGAAGCTTGAGATGTTTACCAAGGTCCTCTAGTTTGGTGGGACTCAAACTTCAAAGTGTCCTTTCTGTGGTGAGCACTACTATAGCTTAGCTTTTTCAGCCTTCCAGCTTTTTTCCCACTCTCTCTGGACTCCTGTGCGTATTTAGTCAGGGGTCAGCCAAAGATTTGAGGGAAGTCTAAATACTTATTTGGGGGCTTTCTTTTATATAATTCCCTCAGTTTCTAGATGTTCTAGTTATTCTGAGGCACCCAATATCCTCAGGCTCCACACGGAAATATGAGCACAGGTTTTTGCTTGAGTCCTAGTCAAGCAACATAGCCAGACTACAGCCTGCTTTGAGGCAAAAATATGTGTAAATATGCATCTCACCCAATGTGATGTTTCTTTCAGTCTTTTGCCCAATTTGATCACTAACCAGGGCCTTCAAACAGTGGATTTTAAAAATTTGCTCATAATTTGCTATTGTTATCTGTGGGAAAGTTAATCCAATAAAAACTACTTCATTATTATCAGAACTAGAACTCCCCATAAGGAATTTATTATCTAATTGGACAAAGAAAACTAACATATATTAAACGATAAAAAATAATTCTCAAGATTTTTGAACAGATGTTCAGTTTTATGGGCCAGAGGACAGGAGACCCTTGAGTGCTTTAACAGATAGGAGAAAGTACATTCTGAGCTGAGAGTTGAGGGTTTGGTAAGACCTGGATGGTTTTCAGAGGTAAGAGAAGACAGTCTAGGTAAGTCAACAAGGTGGGTATGAATATGGTTTGTTCTTAGGACAAGGAGACTTGCCTGCTTTTACTTGGAAATACATACTGCATGTCTTGGCCAGATGAGGTGGTTAAGTAATTTGGGGTGAGTGGATGGAGAACCTGAAGGTTTAGATTTGATACTGTAAAAAAAGATGAGCCATTGAAAGGCTTTTAATGTGGGAGTCACACAATGAGAGATGAATATTAGCAGTTTGCAGAAGACACAAAAATAGACAAAGATTATAATTAAGTCCACTGGCAGCTCATTGCTTTTTAGGCCTGGATGATAAGGATTTGTGCAAGGCTATTAGAACATGAATACAAAGGAAGAAAATGATATGAGAGGTAGAATGACAAAGTGGACGTTAATTCAATATTCAGAAAATGTGAGGGATTGAGATTTGCTGTTTCCTTAATATTCTAGAATTTGTTGTATTCTAGTCAGTCAAAATGCATAAGATCTGTGTAAAGAGCTGTGTGTGTGTTTATGTTGACTTCTGAGTATTTTGACTGTTCTCTAGTGGTATAACCTTTAGAAACAAGGCCCTTCTCTTCTCTGTTCTCTCAAAAAGTAGCAAGTTCTCATTAAAAGTTATGTTGTCATTTGGGCCCTCAGTAAATTCATATTGACAGAAGAATTGTCTTTTGCTATAAGAGACACTATTCTAGTATTGAATGATTTAAGTTGTATTTTAAGCATATCTTTTCTTCCAGATTCTCTTACATTTTGGAAATGTATTTGAAAAATTTCTCACTTCTGCAAGGCCAGTTTTCAAAGCCCAATTTAATTTGAAAGCTACAGATGGAAGGCAGATGACTATATCTGATTTTGAATGTGTTTTCAGAAGAAATTTTTAAAGACTTTTATTATAAGGGTTCTCTACTGTCACTAATCATTTAAGTTTTCCTAGCCTTTTCATGACCAAGCCATGTACATAGTTATTTCTTTTGCTCTTTTTTTTGTCTTAAGTTCATATCTTTAAAGAATCTATTTATCCATTAAACCCTGTCTTAATATTTTCCCAAATTAATTTTCATATATTGCTTCAAAATTTGTTATTCACCTATCAAAGACTTATTATCTCTTCAGCAAGAAATCCTTTGAAATTGTCATATAATTTAATCTGTGTTTTCATTTAATTTTAGGTGACTGAGCTTGAATGTGTTAGTAGCCAAGCAAACGCAGTGCATACTCATAAGACAGAATTAAATCAGACAATACAAGAACTGGAAGAGACACTGAAAGTGAAGGAAGAGGTATTAGCTACTTTTCACTCATCTGTAATCTAACTAAAATATGTGTACAAACATTAAGAGTCTTTGTCAGATTTCAAGGTACTTTATGGAATAAGGTAAGGTTGTAGAGGTTTTTTCAGGATGGAATTTTTCTTAAGTGATACTAAGCTTGTTTATGTTTTCCCCATCTTTGTTTCTGTTGTTATTTATTATGATGAGGCAATCAGACTGAGATACTGCCTCTTGCCTTCTGTATGAGAGTTACATTCCTATGATTAACAGAAAAATATTAGAAGTTATATGAATTTTACAAGCTATTGCTTTCTCTGGTTTCCAGTGAAAAGATTTACTATCCTGGGAAGAATTACATCCACAAAACTTGAAGCAACCTTAAAATGTTCAGCTTGTTGTTTTCTAAGTAATGCTACCAATTTAGAGTTGTTTGTTTCTTAAGATTATTCTGTACTAGACAACATGCCTATAAAGATGAATTCACCTCTCTAAAAGTGAGTATGAAGGAATGTTCTTTAAATCATTTTAAGGACTAGGACAGTAATTTCAGGGGAAAATGGGGCTTTCTCTTGCCTCAATATTGCTTAAATGTTGTTGTTAAAGACATTGCTCTACTATTTTCTAGGAAATAGAAAGATTAAAACAAGAAATTGATAATGCCCGAGAACTACAAGAACAGAGGGACTCTTTGACTCAGAAATTACAGGTGAGATATAATAAAATTTTTATTCATTTCTACATAGTCATCAGTCATTCTTTCACATAGTAGTGACTTTTCTTCTGAAACTCCATTATGTAGGTTCTTGGTTATTTTTATTTTCCAAGGATTTCTGATTTATGCTTAATCTTTAATTTTTCAAAAATTAGACTTTAATTTCATCTAGATAGCTTATGATCATCATAGGTAGTCATTTATAAATTGTCTTTAATAAATTATTTTAGATATTTCTACTTTTTAACATAAAAAATATCTTGAATTTAAAGAAAATTTCTCAAATGGTTTCATTCTGTTTAGAAATTCTGCTCATTTTTGTTACACTGAATTAATGCATGAATTAAAGCAGTTGTGCCCTAATCAACATCAAGTTAGTGCTCTTTTTATTTCTTCAGTCTAATTAATTTTACTTATTATTTTCTGCATGCTTCCTGATTCTAATTGACATACATATATTCTGTGTCAGTGGTAGTCAACCATAGTTAGGGAAGATTTTTCCAGATTTATTAGCAAAGTCTATTCCTACCAGCTCAGATACTTTTCTTACATCCCTGTGGCTAGCTGCCTCAAGAAGGACCGATTTAGAGTTTAGGACCAATTTAGGGTTTCGACTAGAAATACGAGTATGTATGGAGTAGGGAACTGAGGGTAAGGGGTGAAAGGTGGGACTTTAAAGCCCAGGATTGGAAGGAGTACCTAGATTATAATAAGAATGGGCAGCATTTATTGAGTGTTTACTATGAACCAGACACTACGTGAAACACTTATATTATGCACGTAATCCGCACGAATCATGTGAGGAAACAGGCTTGGATAGGCTAACTCGTCCAGCCACTATTTAAGTGGAGGCAGTCAAGTTCTCTGACAATAGAGAGCCTTCATAAAGAAAATGGGGTCTTTATATGGAATGAAATATTTCCCTTTCCCTCTCTTATCACTGACTTTCAGCAGCCTGGGAAAAATGAGGTGACTTGTTTTGGTTTACCCTATTAAGTGTTTCTAAATTTTAATCATCTGTGTAAATTAGTGGTTTTCTGGGGGGCAGTGTTGTGCCCCAATGGACATTTAACAAGGTATGGAGACATTTTTGATTTTCACAGTTAGAGCAGTGATACTAATAGGTCGAAGCCGAGGATGCTGCTAAAGATTGAATTATCCAGCCCAAAATGTCAGTAGTGCCAAGGTTGAGAAATCCTGCTATAGAACTAAAATATGAAGCTTGCAATCAGGGCTGGAAAATATGGGGGAAATTTAATCTAGTTTTGTCTTTTGTTTGTTTTGATTTCGGCTACTATTTTTTTCAATACTTGCTCTGATTCAGGCATGTGCTAAACTCTTACATACATCAGTTCTAATTCTCACAGTAACAGGTGTGGTATCCCCATTTTCAAAGGGAAGGCAGCAGTTTAGAGGTGTTAACAAGTTTAATTAAGGTACTTAGCTGAAAAGTAGTGAAACGTAGATTTGTTTTGATTCCAAAGTCTCTGTTCTTTCTGCATTACTACACTGCTTAGGCAGCCAAGCATCCAAGCTATTCTTAACAATTCTTTAAAAATTTTTTTTAGTTATATATACATTTATGTTACCCTAGAAAAACCAAGAGATGATTTATTCATATTAAACTTCTAAATGTATTTCATCACCAATTGAACAGTAATTAAAATTTATAGTTGGCACCTGGAATTGTGAATATCAAAAAAAAAAATACTTATCAAAATAACCTACCTACCTGGAACAAGACAGGGAAGCTTTCAGAAAACCTAAGGACAAATTCTAAAAGTTAAAGCCATGGAAATAACCTGTTTGTTTGTTTGTTTTGTTTTTCTTTTTTTTGTTTTTGTTTGTTTGTTTGTTTGTTTTTTCTATTTAAAGTAAGTTACTCCTCTATAGCCTGGCCCCTTTCACATAAACATCTGTTTATCAAAAGTCCCAACATACTTGAACATCCAATCATAAATTCAGTCTAGAAAATTGGGATCATTAAGTTCCTTGAATGGTGGAGGAACTTCTGAAATTGCAGTACATAGAATTGGATTGTGTAGGTATGAGTATGGATAGCAAATTCATAGGTATGGGTAAATTAAGAATGGTATGATAAGATTTTTCTAATTTTCAAGTTTGTTTTGTTCTTTTAAATGTGAATGTAACATGCTCATTGTAAAAAAAATTAGAAAAATGTAACAGCCAAAAAAAGAAAAAAGAACCATAGTATCATTATCCTAAAGGCAGGATTTGGCAGTTCCTCCCTTCAGTGTCTGTTTGAATAACTTTTTTTTTTTTTACCTGAGACATAGATACCTTTTTTTTTATCTTGCTTTCCTAACCGAACGTTATGGCATAGGCTGCATATGTCATATATGTCATATGGCTGCATAATATTCTCCAGTATAGATGTACCATAGTTTTCTTTGAACATTTCAACAGGGATGGAAATTTATGTTGTTTCCAACATTAGCTATAATAAATAATGTCATAATGAATCTTTTAACATAAATCTTTTTGCCTTTCTGTTTCTTAAAAATGAACTCTTAAAGGAGAATTACTTTGTGTCACTGTTTTGAAATTTCTCATGCTGAGAAATTGACATCTGGAAAGGCAGGATAAACACTGGTTATTGTTCTCCCCCCATCTTTACTATCTGATAGAAAATAAAGAGGTAGCTCACTATTTATTATTATTATTATTTTAATTACAAGTAAGACTGAATAATTTTCTATGTTTTGGTCATTTATCATCTTTCTGTACCTTGAATGCTACAAGAGCATTTTTACCTTAGAGCTCATCGAATATCCTTGCCTGGAGTTTTAAGCCCCTAGATCTTCAAATGGTCTGGCTTCTACCTGTAATTTAGGTCTTGGTTTACATGTTAATTTCTCTCCTGCACTGCTCTGCAGCCCCCCGCCCCTGCCCCAGATACTCTAATATCACTGTTTTATTTTTCTTGTAGCACTTACCACTCACTATATGAAATGATTTTGTTTCTCCATTTTCTTTTTAAACTTTTTATTTTGAAGTCATTCCAGACTTATAAAAAAGTTGCAAGAATAATACAAAGATTTTCATATACCTTTCACTCATATCCCTCAAATGTTAACAATTTGCCATACATACATATCATTCTGGAACTCTCTGTAAATATACATACTATTTCTTTCCTGAAATGTTTGAGAATAATTTGCAACTATGATATTCCTTTACCTCTAAATACTTTAAAGAGCATTTTTTTGAAAGTAAGGACATTCTCCTACATAGCCATCAAAATCAATAAATTATTTGTCTAAAGACTTTATTCAAATTCTCATAATTGTCCTAATAATTTCCTTTATAACAAAATTTAAATTTGTTTTTCTGGTCCAGGATTCATCCAGCATTACATTATCCTGTCTACTTATTTTGATGTTCAGATTGTCCTAGATTTGGCCAATGGGAACCCCTTCGATCCAGTGATAGATGTGACTCTATCATTTTTTAAAGAACTAATTCTTGTTTTTAGCACAACTAGATCTTCCAGGCTTATCTTGTATTTTCTTAGCTCCAGCCTTGAAAGTAACTATTTCTCCAAGGAGAAATTTCTTTTAACAAAGACTAGTTTTTAGAAACCAAGATCTGGTCATTAAATGTGCTTTTTGCTATTGAGATATCATTGTGTTTATGCCCTCTTAATAAACAGAGCTAGAAGTACACATGCCACATTATGTCCATTTCAATAGCTATAGAGTGTGTGTGTGTGTTTGTGTGTGTGTGTGTATTTTTAACTGAATCCATGCTCATACCTCCCATTGTAGCCCAGTACTATGGAGTTCATTCTAACCTTCCCCATTTTTATATCTGTAATTCCTTTTCCCAATATTAAGAAACTTAATTCCCACTAACCACAATATATTTACTTAGTCCTAGAAACCACAGAAAGGAATTTCTGAATTGCTAATTCATACCACTGCAAAACAAAAACAAAAAAACTTAGTAACTAGAGATGGGTATAATTCTTTTTGTCCTTAGCTTGTGTTCAAAAATTAGTTATATTAGTTCTTCTACTCGCCCTCTTCAGTTGGTTCAGTTATTCATTTGAAATAACAGTTGTGTTCATTTGTGTCATATTATATTCCATTTTTGTTTTTTCTCCATTCTTCCTTTTTTTTGGTATGCATTTACCAAATATTTAAGTATTATACCTGTATAATACTTAAATACTTAATATTTAAGTATTAACGTGGTTCTAAAAGTCAAAAGTCAGAAAGATATCTTCAGAACAGTAGTATCCTGTCCACTCCAGTCTACCTCGATTTCAGCCCCATCCTTCCCACCCCATTCCTATCTGCACTCTGTAGGTAACCAGTGAGTTTCTCGTTTACCCTTTTGGTGTTTCTATTTACACAAATAAACAGATATATCTGTGGTTGTTGTTGTTTTTATCCCTGCCCTCCTTTTTCTTACACAAATGGTAACATACTCTAGGTTACTCTTTTGTACTTTCCTTTTTTCGCCTAAGATATATCCTGGAAATCACTATCGGTTCAGAGATCTTGTTCATTTTTTATAGCTGCATAGTACTTCATTTGTGTGTGTGATAGTTCATTCAGCCATACCCCTTTGTATGGGTATTTAAGTTGTTTCCAGTATTCTGCAACAGGACTACAATGAGTAATCTTGTGCACAGGTATTTTGTTATTGTTAAAGGTGTATCTTCAGGATAAATTCTTAGAAGCAAGATTTCAAAGTGACAAGGTAAACATGCAGTTCTGTTAAATATTGTCAAATTCCCCTATATAATGGGTTATGTCAGTTCCCCCTCATGTCATAAGTTAGTGCCTGTTTCTCTACAGCCTCACTGACGAAATGTGCTCTCATACTTTTTAACTTTTGGCAATGTGCAATTGATAAAAAACGGTAATTTTAATTTGTGTATCTCATGTTATGAGTGAGATTAAACATCTTTCATTCTTTTACTTTTATTTATATGTGTTTAAAACTATAGATTTTTCTTGGCTCATTGCTTTAAGTGTATGTCATAGATTCTGATATTTAGTGTTTTCATTGTCATTATTTTCTTGAAATTCTGTAATTTTGGTTTTATTTTTCAAGCAAGAGATGTTTAAAATAAAGTATTTTAATTTCCTGGTGGAAGGGCCTTTTTATATTTTTTATTTAGTTAATTTCTAGTTTTATTGCATTGTGATCACAAGGATTTTTTCGCATAATTTCTACTTCACATAATTTACTGCTAGATTTTTTTGAGATCTAATATATGATCAGTTTTTATAAAGCCTCTTTATTGATTCTGTAATTTATGTCTTCTCTATCCTTACCATTTTTTTTCTTCTACTTTTTTTGTCCTATACCGAGAATGGCATATTAAAATCTCTTATAGTGTGTTTTTATCTGTCTCCGTACATCTCCTATAATTTATACTTATTAAAGGTGGCTGCTGTGTTAAACGTAATTATTATATTTTCATTGTGAGTTATGGCTTTTAGCATTAAAAAAGTCTTCCTTTGCCACATTTTCTACCAGTATTACAATCTTTCACTATTTTGAACCCATCCCATTATTTTGGCCTTTCTAATGAATTTCTAGGTGGAAAGAGTTTATTTTATAATTTTGTCATAAATTCCTAGTTTATTGCATTGCGATCACAGAGTATTTTTTTGTAATATTTATACTTAATGTATCTTACTGTTACTTGTTTGTGACCTAATTAATATATGATTAGTTTTGTGAATGTTCCTTGTGTGTTGTGTACATATATTTGGATAGTGCTTTGTGAGCCAAACTGATATTTTATTCTGCTCTGAAACTCAGTCATATTTGTTGATATGATTTTTGTTTGGTCTCAACTTGTCATTTTATGTAATAATTTCTATATTCTATATTTGAGTTTTTCTTTCATATGATATGTTCTTTGTTCTTTTTTATATCTTTTGATACTTAAAATGGTCTTAACTTTGTTGTCGTGGTTACTTTTTAACTTACACCTTTCTTAAAATACTCCTAGTTAACTGTGTTCATATTAACATTTCACTGTTTTGTTATTTGTGATATTTTCTACTTTAAACTATTACATATTCAATAATAACGTGCTTATTCTGCTTTCTCTTTCCC
>NW_006436298.1:12918920-12930712 GCF_000325575.1 Pteropus alecto | reverse complement strand
CTTTTTTCCAATTTTTATTTGCATTATTTTCTATCTTGTCAGAATAAGTACATTTTTATACTTTTTAACCATCTACTTTTGTTTTAGTTTTGAAATACATTAAATATATTAAATGGTCACCATTAGTCTTTTTTCTGAAGTTTCCACAGTAATCTGTTGGTTGAATAAAGCTTATCCTCTAGTAGATGGTTTCAGAAGAGCTCATGGATTTATATTTTCTTGCATGTTTCAGCTGTTTTTTAAAAATAGACTTAGTACGTGGATGATAGCTAGACATAAGATCGTTGGTTCATAATTTTCTTTCTTTGAGATCCTTAAAAATGCTTCTCCATTATTACCTTGCTTTTGAGAAGTCTGATTCCAGCCTAATTTTTTGGCCTTGGAAATTTGGGGCTCATTCTGTTTGTATGCCCTGAGGATTTTTCCTTTATTTTTAAAGGCTAATAGTTTTATTAAGATATTTCTCAGATTTGATTGTTGAGGGTCAGTTTTCCCAGCTTACATGGTGGGCCCTTTTAATTTGTAGATTCAGATCTTCCTTTTTTCCAGCAAGTTTTCTTGTGTAAAAGTTTTAAATATTACTTCTGTCTTAATGCTGTGTTTTTCTTTTTCAGGAGCTCCAGTGCTATGTAATTGGGTTGTCTTTTCTTGTCTTCTGTTTTAACCACTTTCTCTCTGACCACTTCCCCTACTTTCTTTATCTTGCTTTAATTCCCTTGTATTTTTAAAATAATGATTGAATAAAAATAATTTTTATTCAAATTTATTTTTCCTTGGGCATCTTATAATTCAGTCTTTATTTCTAATATGATTTTGCCTTTTTCTTCTCTTTCTGTCAGAGATTTAATCAGCTCTCCTGTTTTTCAGTTCTTTGGCCTATTTTTGTTTTTAGTGTGTGACTTTTTTTTTTAATGTTTGAGAACATTTGATTCAGAGTAATGGATTCTATTAGAATTTCTTGTGTTTTTGTAGTTTGTTTGTTTTTTTTTTTTTTTGGTGGGTATTTTCATCCACTGAAAGTGTCTAGAGTATCATTTTCTGTTTTTATCTTATAATAGTTTATGTAAATGAAGATTGCATGAATCTTTGTATTTAGTGGATAGGGTGGCAGTTTGGGGTGGCTTACACATTCTTAATTCAAAAACACCCTCTTCTGGGGGCCAGTGCTGGAGAGGTTGTGTATCTTTAAGTATTTTAATTTTCTTTTGTCTTGGAAGAGTCTAAATTTCCCCGTGTCGCTTCTTTTTCCCTTTTCCATACTATTCCAACAGGTTCCTTTCTCTTTTTACCCTCTTTTCCTCAGAAGTATTGCCTTTCCAAGATTGCTTCCTCATATCTCGTGTGCCCTGTTAAGTCCCTTTCTTGTAGTCTGCTCTGGTCTACCAAGATTTTTTTATTTGCTTTTCCAGTATTTTGGCGCTTTCAATGGTCTTTCTCTTTCTTGGGGTTCTTAGAGTTCAGTCTTAGGCTTTTCATTCGCCTCTTCTCTCTCCTGTGCATTACCTTCACACCTTGCCTTGCCCTTTGCAAGGGTTAGAGTGAGAGCTTGAGAAATCTCCAGGCTCGAAATTGGTGCTTGTATTTCCTAATTGTAGGTAATTTGAGGTTCATGTTGTTCTCTTCTAGTTATATTGAAGTCATAAAATTTGTGCGGTTTTATTTGTTCTTATTTTTGTTTTACATAGTTTGGGAGATATCAGTGAACACAGTCACCATTATCTTGTCTTCCCAGAAATCTGTTCTGTTTACTTCTTTATTTCCCGTGTCCTCTTTTTACAATGTATTAAAACAGGGACTGTCTTTGTTTATTTACTGCTGTATTTTCAGTGCCTAGTACATAGAAGATGCTCAATAAATAATTATTGAATAACTCTTCTTCAAAATTTGTATGTCTTTTATTCATCTTTCTGTTGAATTAGTAAGACTTGTTTTGACGATTTATATGTCCTGTCATATATAAATGTTAATAATCTAATAGGGCAATAATATATCTTGTAAGAGCTTAAGATGTGAATCAGATATCAGAGATAATTATTCTATAGCTTTGATTTAGATTAAATGATACAGGATCTGGTCCTATTGATGGCGGTAATAATAATTGTTTAATTTTGCTTAAGTTGTTCTAGTGTCGTAGGTCCCATATCTAACAAATACAGAGCATGATCTTTTGCTTACTAGGATTTATACTTTCAGTTACTGCCTTTTAAAGTACTCAAAATAGAATTAGCAAATTCTGGCCTCCAGTGATTTATCAAGGCTGGACCAGGTTTTGAGTGCCCCAAGCACATACCTGTATATCAGTAAAGGAGAAGGGGAAAATAGTAGGACAAAAATGATAATAAACAAACTAATGAATTAGGAGAGACAATAACAGGCAAGAAGGAGAGGGCTGGAAGATAGAGACAGAAGGTAGAACACTGACAAGTGCCACCATCCAGGGCTCCGATTGTCTCATGTTGGCTGGCCCCTGCGTACTGGGTTATCCTGGGATCATATTCTCAGCCTCAAAATAGACCAGCACTGTCAGCATTGTACTAGATCCCTTTTGTTATCTGCCTAATAAAATTCCTCCAATGAGAGAAATGGCTTAGAGTATGAGACTCCTAGAGAGAAGGACACAGTTTTAATAGCTGAGAGAGTTTGGTGTTCTGCTTGCTTCCATTGAAAATGTTTGGATGTTTTCATTGATTGGCAAGGAGAACAAGAAAGCCTTTTATTTTCAAGGCAGGCTTTAGAGGGCAAACTGGGTGGTGCCTGGCAAAGTGGGTGTTTCCTAGTGAATGACATTTGGTCTATTTTCATAGTTGGAAACATTCTACTCTTAAGCTTATTGTTTAAGCACCAAGAACACATGCTGTGCTGTCATGAGTGGAATTTTTACATTTGATCCCAGGGTCTCTTTTCTCCCTCAGTGTTTAGAGCCTCCATGAACTTGGCTTCTGAATTTATAAATATTTTATTGATTTCAGATTCTGCTCTCAGTTTACTTATCTTCATCTTGTGGATTATTCAGAGGAATGAGATTAGAAACATACCTTGTGAAAACATCTAACAGTAAATACTTTAAGATTAAATTGGGATTCCTTAAATTCTGTATTTATAAATCAATATAGTTGCTTTATTTCTTTTTTATATTTTCTCAGGCTCTTGCAACTCATCTGTGGCATCCTTGCTTAAACCTTGCTCTTAATTATTTCTGTCAAAGCACGTGAACATTTATGTTCAGAATCCTGAATAGGTTGTTACTTTTTATATGTCCTCAAGCCATTTCCCAGTTATTTTTCTCAAATAAGTTTAATCTTTACAGGTATTATAAGACAAATTTTGGAAAAAGGTATCCATAATCCCAAAAACCTGAACCAGTTCCTGTTTGCTTTTTGTACATTAATTCCCAGTTTGTCTTCATGCGTACAAATTTTTGCCCCATTGTAGTATCGTTTTTTTCATTTAACATTTACCAAATTGTCTTTCAATAATTAAAAATTAAAACATTTTTCCTCTATCCTGTAGACTTGATAGAATTTTTTTGAGATTTACATTAAAATGATATACTAACATTTGAAACATTTTCTGAGGCTGATTTATATTGTGTTACATCAAAATGTTTTCATTTCCCCATATAATTTGTATATGTGAATGTAATTTGTATCAGTCACTTAATTCCTCTCAGATGTAAAAGTAAGCTTTCCAGAAAAGATATATACACTACTTCCCCCTTATCCCCAATTTTGTTTTATGCGGTTTTAGTTATTTGTAGTCAACTGTGATCTGAAAATATTAAATGGAAAGTTCCAGAAATAAACAATGCATAAATTTTAAATTCTATGCCATTCTGAGTATCATGATGAAATCTTGTGCCGTCCTGTTCTGTCCTGTCTGGGGACATAAGTCACCTTTTTGTTCAGTGTCTTTTATTATAGCATATTGTTATAATTGTTCTATTTCATTATTATTGTTGTTACTATTGTAGTGTGCCTAATTTATAAATTAAACATTATGGTAGGTATGTACATACAGGGAAAAACATGGTATGTATAGAGTTTGGTACTATCACAGTCAGGCATCTTGGGAGTCTTGGAACATGTCCCCTCTCAGATAAGGGAGACTGCTGTAACTTTCAGTTCATTGCTTATCTGAAGAGTTTAGTTAAAGTATAACAGCTGGTTTCTGCTGTTTTTCTCAATTTGGTATTTTATCAAAACTTACTCTATAGCTCATTATGTCATTTCATTTTTTGTTTTTTTATTTTTTATTTTTATTATTATTATTTTTTTAGGTGAGGCAACCCTTGGTTGACCTCACAGATTGCAAGGACCTTGTCAGCTTCCAATCCCTTATTTTTTATTTGTTATGCCTACAGGATCTGGTCTTCCTAGGTGGTCTCCCATCTAAGTACTAACCAGGCCCGACCCTGCTTAGCTTCTGAGATCAGACAGGATCAGGCTTTTTCAGGATGGCATGGCTGTAGTCATTTTATTTTTTAGAATTACTTATTATATCTGTCATGTTTAGAAACATTTTTAGAGCAATGAAAACTTCTAAGTAACCAGAATTCTGTGTTAAAAATTTGTTGTTGCTGTCATGAACATCCTTTTAGTGATTTTTTTGTTTCCTTGATTTCCAGTATGTTGGAATCGTGATTTCCAGTATGTTAGTGTTATAATTCTTAGGTGTATAATTATTATATATCTTCACTACAGTTTTTAGCAGTTGAGCAGTATTCTCTGCTGCATACATTCATTTGCTATTGAGGCAAAACAAAGAATAGTTAAATATTCAGGGGATCCTAAAACCTCATTTTAGAGAGTCATTTTCTTCTTTCAGTCTTTCTTCAGAATTGCCACTAAGTAGAAAAAATTAATTTCCCTCTTTTTCTCTGCTTGCTTTGACCTGTGATTGCTAACAGTTGTGCATTAGGAAAAGTACATGGGCAGAAATAGAACTGAGATATAGATAGTTCTCAAAGTGGGTCTTCAGTTCTCTATCAGTATTTGAGTGCCTAGGGTGTTGCCTGGCACAAAGTAAGCAGTCAGGAAATTTTTGCTGAGTAGATAGATAGATTCATGAACAAGCCAGTCAGTAAAGTCACATGGAATTCTCAGATGGCGAAATCTGAAATCTCCTAAAATTGTTAAGCCGAGGTTCAGAAGCTTTTCCTAATGGTCAAATTGCATTAACGACCACAGTGTTAGTAATAATGAAAGTTATATTGTTTAGTAAGTCATGAACTGACATGCATATATATCACATTTTTGTTTCTAAAGGAAGTAGAAATTCGGAACAAAGACCTGGAGGGACAACTGTCTGACTTAGAGCAACGTCTGGAGAAAAGTCAGAATGAACAAGAAGCTTTTCGCAATAACCTGAAGACACTCTTAGAAATTCTTGATGGAAAAATATTTGAACTAACAGAATTACGAGATAACTTGGCCAAGCTACTAGAATGCAGCTAAGGAAAGTGAAATTTCAGTGCCAATCGATTAAAAAATACACTGTCTCTCTTCATAGGACTGTTTGGGGCTCTGCTTCAAGATTGCACACAAAAAAATTAAATATCACTCCTCCAGGAGGAGGATCTTTTGAAAATTGGAATTGTATATTTCAATGTAAATTTTAGAATCCAGCTTGTAGCTAGGTTGAGGAAAAAAGAGATGAAACACTTGAACTACAAATTACCTCCATGTATATTATTGGCCATAGTTAACTAGAAAATTATAGACACTTAATGCAATCTTTTTTTCCTGATATTAGCCAATGGGAGAATTCACAATGTCTGGGTCACATCCCCTTTTTGTGTTCAACACAGTGAAAGCTATCTGCTTTCTAAATTAATTTATTTATGATATCTAAAGCTGTGTTCTGTGCAAAAACTTAGTGATGAAAGCCCTGTCTTTTGTTGTAATCTAAATAATTTCTCAGGATATTTTTGCACTGCTGAGAAACAGTGCCATTACCAGTTAATTCTTGCCAGGAGTGAGAGAGCGCTGCATCTTTGATTGAAACACACTTACTATAACTGGCTGTATAGTGTTCTTCCCTTTTTTTATACTGGAAGATACATCACTCTGGTGACCACTCTGGTACACTCTGGTGTTCTCTAATCTTGTCTGCTGTATAGTTTACTTTTCCATACTGATTCCATGTATTTATGAGAAGATATTGTCTCCCATTTTATTACACATTTTAAAGCCAACTAATGAAGGCAGCTGAGTCCCTCAGAAATTTTTCTTTTTAAATTTCTAATAAATTTGACACAGTACTGAAACACAGCAGCCCGTCACTGACGGTCTGCTCTAGCAATGTTAAGTATATTTACAGAATATGCAGTTACATTTATTTATATATTTTGCAAGAAATCTTTTCTGAACGATCAATGCATTTCAATTTACAGATAATTATGGTTATTGGGGAACTGTTTATTATTGATCACTTTAAGGTGTATAGCTATTTTAAAGGGGATCCATTTCCATCAAACAGCCAATCAGAGGACTATTGGGATTGGGGCCGTGTGCTCTGTCTGGGGCTTCACGTCAACCACATTTCTAGTCAAACCTCACAAGGCAATATTCTGAACTGTTAAATAGGCATTTCAAAACAGGAATTCAATTCAATAGGCTCTTCTCAGTAAACAGGTTTTAATGTTGTTTTGATGTAATTTTAAAAGACTTTTAGCAAAGATGCTTTTCTTTATTTCTTTCTTTGAAGAAGCTATTTTAAAAGTAAGCCAAGTGCTGTCTAGTCTGCTTATGGAGTAGGAATTGCATTAGAGTCCATATATTCTTGCTGTACAATGCCTGTGATTTTGAGGAGGGTTCTTTTTTAAAGTGTATGCTTGAGTGTCTGACTCTATGGAGTCTACAAAATGCACTGACTTTTTGTTTGTACCCCCAAAAGATTGAATTGTTAAGTACAAAATTAAGCTAATTAATCAATTTGTAACCATTTTTTCACTCACAGCTATTCAACATAGACAGTTTTGTTTTATATATATGTATGTGTATGTATGTAAATACATACATATTAATTTATATTAGAGTGAAAAATAAATGGTTTGTTTCTAAAGTTAGTTTCTAAACTGAGTTTTCAGGTGTCTCTGAAAAGTTTATATCAGACATTTAATCATCATGTATTATATGTGCTAGAACATCACGTAAGTTACCTCCATCTATTTTAGGATACTTTCCTCACCTATGTATTATAGGGAGGATAATTTAGCTACACAAGCTCAGAGCTGAGATAGTTCTCTAATAAATCAGGTAATAAAATTTATTTGATTGATAGAATTTTGAAGTAGATGTGATTTTATCCATCAGTTTCTGAGTAACAAAGAGCACCAGATTTTGATTTAAATAGAGGATTTAACTCTAGGGATCAGGGAATGTAGTTATGAAGAGTTAAAAAAAAAAAGTGTAAGCTGTTGAAATGATAAGTGAATTATTTTAATGACGTATGAAAATATTTTTAAATTTTGACATAGTTGTTATTTAATGGGAAAATAACTCATCAAAATGTCTCCACTTGTATTGATATGTGAGACGTGTGTAATTCAATATATACATATGCCCATATGTATATACAGAAAATTATTTTTAATATTTTCCTACTGATATGAAATTTAAAATTGGAAATTTTGTGAGTTTTTTCCTTGTCCAATAGAGCCTAATTTCTTCTTCTTTTTTTTTTTAATAGTGATTTCACAATTTCTTGAGGGCTGCACCTTTAAATTCCCAGATTGTCATTAGACGTGTATAGTATATGGGATAAGGTGAACACAAGTGCACATATAAATAAAATCTTATTAAGATTATTTTAAACATTAATTTACAATAGGAGAGTATCTAGAATCATCATCTACAAGTCATAATTAGGTTGTGTGCCTACTGTAGTTTTCTTCATTTCTGTATTATATAAATAAAGTTTGAATATTAAAATTTGATTTTCCCAGAGACAAGTATTATATAATGTATCTATATTTAATTAAAACTGTGGTAATATATTTATCAGAAAATAATGTTGGGGACTGTAGCCTGAACATGTGGACTTGAAGTGACAAACAGAAAAGGAGAGCAGAGATTGATCCCGTTGTATATAAGTTATATGACTATGAATTCTTGTACCAAAAAAAAAAAAAAAAGAAAAAAGAAAAAAAAACTGGAAAGAAAAGAAAAACAAAAATACAATTTTTATTTTGAAATACATTTGTTGTTCTCTGGAGAATGTACTTTATCTTTTTTCCTTCACTCTTTTACAGATAATTTTTTAAAAACATTTAAGTAATGGCAGCATTTACTTAAATCTTACAGGTGCTATTGGATTTTGCATTAGTGTGTTATGTTGTGAAATCCTAACTTTGACATAAAAGGTTTTGTAAGTATTTCCCTGCCTGGAAAATTAGTTTTTGTTTCTCAATTGCATGAGCCAATTCCTCTTTCCCTCTCTCTCTCCCTCCCTCCTTCTCTGAGGTCTCTCCCTCCTTCCCTATCCCTCTGTCTTCTCTCTCCGTCTCTCTCTCTATGTCTGTCTCTCTCTCACTTATTGCAGATTTTAAAAAGTTCATGAAGTTGCATCTCTGTTCCTATAGAGCAACTCCAGCACCATCATAGATTTAATGTTTTGCTGTCATTGAACTGTTGGGAAGCAAAGGAAAAATTTACACTTTTTTCCCCAAGTGGAATGAAAAAGGAACACTCAAAATTAAACCACTACCACCTTTTGAAACTCATTTCTTTGTTAAAGATTTAAATTTTGTTAAAATTAAATTTATTCTTTAACATGTGCTACAGTCTTCCATGTTTTTTATTTAACTCTGGAGTATGCAGCTCAACTGTTCTCTCCTTGCAGACCTGATTTTCTGTCAGTTCTGGAATGGGAGGCAGGACAGAGGAAAAGTTTGTTTGGTGGCAGTGTTGTTGTTTTGTCGTGTTTTGTTTGTTTGTTTTGTTTTTTAAAGAAACCTTTTTCTTTAGTTGATATCAGATGATTTTAACATACTGAAATTCTGTGCTTGAAGTTATAAAATGAATTTTTCAATGAAAGTCTTCAATGCATTTTTATCTTCTGGCTATTTAACATTGTTCTTTTATCATTTATGAAGTAAATTAATTTATAAAACTTAAAGAAAAACTTACAGGTAAGAAGTAGTTGAAAATGGTACATTTAAAAATTTTTCTCAAGTAGGTTATCATATTGTAATATTTGTTGAGAAGATAAAATTTCATGTAAGAATATTTTGAAAATTACAAGAAAAGGATCATTTTAGAATGGAAACAGATGCATCATTCGCCTCATTCTGAATTGTGAAAGTGTTTCTAATATTCACGTTAAATTGGACCTTAAATTTTATGACAGTTTTGCTCTATGAGAAACTATATGTAGATGTCACACCAATAGAAGCATAATTATTGAATTAAAGAAATTAATGTCTTTCATTTTTTTTGTTTATATACTACCTAGCAAATTAGCTAACAGTTTTATCTAAGAAAAAAAACTCAATCAGCACTCACTGCCTAAGTGATTTCTGCTTAATGCGCTAGAAAGAAAAGAAACATTCTAAGTGATTTTTACCAAAAACAGGTGACCTAGGGAGAGAAATTACATCTAGACTAGGAAAGGCCACAAGCTCCCAAAAGACTTCTGGTTGATTCTCTGATCTCTTTAAGGACACGTCTGTCCTTTAAAGGACACATCCCAGAAAATACCAGGAGTATATCTGGGTGCAGAGGGTATCTTTTTGTGTAAAAGCAGAGCCAGGAAAAAGAGAAGGAGCATGGTGACCTCGGGTTTTTCTAAGGTACATCAGAATAGCTGGAGACACATAAAATAGTATGTCCTACCTTGCTGCTGCTTTTAACTAAATGAGCTTGGAATTGCCCTGATGAATTTCAAAGGCTTTCATACGATCTTGTCATTTGTTGTCAGAATGTATAACCTAATATAAGACATCTAACATTCAGATCTCACCATTCTATGGGATTCTGACCTATTTGTGAGTTATTTTCATATCAGATCTACCCAGGGACAGAAATATTACTCTGCTTTCTCCTAATACCACCAAATTAAAGTGCTAATGGGTACCTAATAAATGCAAAATTAAGCTCATTTCTGTAGCAGAGAAAAATCTTTTGTGCGTATCTTTTCTATCAACTTATTTTGTTATCTGTGTTTTATAACTTATTATATATGCACTTGTATGGTAAGTCATACATATATGACTTGTGTCTGACTTATTTGATCGTTATACCTTAAGTGGAATGACTTTCAGAAAACATGGCTTGAAAGCAGACGTACTTGAAGTGAGTGCTTTCCTGACAACTTCAGTATGAAATGCAACAGAAAGGAATATTTGTTGAATATCTGCTGTATGACAGGCACTGTACTAACTGTTTGACATTTCATTTCTATATATAGGGGCCCTTCCAGGGGTGTTCCTTTGGAAGGGGGATGGGGGAAGGAAGGGAAGAGGCTCAAATGATTGCACCTGCTGTGTTCCCACAGTCATCAGTTTGGTCATCCAGTACACCAGTCAAAAGGTGGAGATCTTGCTTATGTTTCTAGTAAACTTCTTCCCTCTAGCTTGCCTGCCTTGCGTCTCTAGAACATCTCTGTTAGGGCACTTCTTAATTGTCTATTTTATATTCATTCTTCTTTAACTTCTTCATTCAAGCTTCTTTGGTGATTACAATGCTTGTTGTTATTCAGTCGTAAATTATATTTTGTTTGCAGGTGTCATTTATGCAATGTTTTGGTCTCAATTTTTTTTAACTTACAAGCTTCAGATAATACAAAGAAAGTAGTTTCAAATGCAGAATTCTGTTTATAAAATTTAAGTAGCAAACTATTTATAAAGGCCTTGGGAAGGCAAGTCATCTCTTAATTTCTCTAGTGAAATAAGTTATAAATCTATAAAACTCGCCCCCTAACACTAAACAGTAGTTCAGCAGTATATGGGTTTTACAATTAGTATCGGGTGAGTTTGTGGTCAATTCTGGTTCCATAGAGGTTAAGGCCTTTCCGGAGGCCATTAAATCAATAAGAATCACACAATATTTGCCCTTTTGTATCTGGTTATTTCATTTAGCATAATGTTTTCAAGGTTTATCCATATTGTGGCATATATTGGATTTTCATTTCAACGCTGAATAATTTTTCGTTGTATGGTTATATCACATTGGATTTATCCATTCATCTGTTGATGGCCACTTGGGGTCATTTTTACCTTTTGGCTATTGTGCATAATTCTACAATGAATATTCATATATGAGTATTTGTTTGAGTCCTTGTTTTAATTTCCACCTAGGAGGAAAATTGCAAGATCATGTGGTAATTCTGTTTAACATTTTGAGGAGCCCAAAAGATTTGGTTTGAGTTGGCTTAATTTAAAAGATTCATAGAGCAAAGTGCCATCTGACTGGGAAGTCAACAGTCGTGGGGTTAGTGTTTTAAGAGACCTATAAGTGATCCATTGGCTTCTAATCCACGCTTTTTACTCTCCTAAAACATTTATTGAACACGTTATGTCCCAGGACCTATTTCGGAACAGAGACAAGAGAGAAGCTCACAATTTAGTGCAGGACGGTTACTTTACAGTGCGAACATGCTGTGATAAGGAGAGCACGCGCACGAGCGAACCCAGGGGAGAGAGGAGCAGAGGAGTCTTTCTCAGAAGGCATAGTAGCTGACTGTGAATCTTTACGTAGGAGTAGGCGATGGGGCGAAAGAGAGTGCAGAGAGTGTAATGGAGTAGTCAAAGAGCAAATCAGGAAGGACTCTAAGTCACAAGAAAATTTGGATTT
>NW_006436298.1:12898787-12918785 GCF_000325575.1 Pteropus alecto | reverse complement strand
TTTTTTTTTTTTTTTTGTAAATCATGTATTAAAAAATGTTTCATAAGTCTAGGTAGTTATACAAACCACAATATTTCCTGTTGAGAGGCTACCTCGTGGCAGTGGCACTGGGAATGAAGATGATGGAATGGATTCAGAGAATAAAGAGGAGATAGAATCAATAGGACTAATTGGCTAATGTAAATGGCAAGGAAAAAAGAATAAAAAGAATGCCGGACGATCCCCACATCTCTTGAGCTGGACAACCAGGTGAACAATCCCATTTATTTGAGATAGTGAATTCAAGAAGGGGAGGGGCTTAGTTTTGGTGGAGGTGAGGAGGCAAGAAAAAACATGAATAATGAGTTAGTTCTGTTTTGAGTTTAAAACACCTATAAAATGTCCAAGTGGAGATAAAAGTCTAAATGGAGCTTAGGGGAGAAATAAGAGCTGGAGATATTTTCAGCATAGGTAATGGTAATTGATGGCATGAGAAATGGAGAGAATACAGGATGAAAGTGTCACTTTGGGCCAGGTGCAGGACAAGAGCTTGTGAAAGACAGAAGCAATGGCCAGGAGGGATGAGTGGACAACCAAAGAGTAGAGACTCCTGGAAACCTAGAGTGAAGTTTCAGAAAGCTAGATTTTACACAATAATCAATAAATCAACTCATTTCGTGAGGCAATATTTAAATTGTGTTCTCTTGAGATCTTCTTCATTAATGTTTGGTTTTAAAATATTTTAACTTAAACAATTAAAACCAACAACATTGAAATCCAGCCAACATCAGTACCAGTTTAACTGTTTTTGTGCAGATGCCAGAAGGAGACCATCTCTGGTACATTGAAGAGCATCTTGGTATTTCAAGGTGAGCTATTAAAGAATGCTACCATTTCTTAGTGTGAATCAGGGCTTTCTCAATACTGTGCAACTGAAACAAAATACAGAGATGGGGTCTACATAAGATAACCACTGCCTTTGTAAACCCAGTCTCAAATGTTTATGAAAATGACTTCATTTTTCTTAGTGACTTGTTGACGAAATTAAATGTTACATACCATTCTTTCTGTTAATATATTGGACTTCCGTTTAGCTGTCATTTCTAAAAGGCTGCAGGCATGGAGAGCTACAGACAAAAAGAAATCGACACTCCTAGTAGAACTGGGCTTATAATTTTTCTGTGACTTACCTGCCTCTCCTCCAAGTCAAGTTCTAGAGGCATTAAGTGTATTTATTTTATGTGTCTTTTTAAATATGTTACTTTGATACCGAATTCACCACTAGGACCAGGTAACTTTGTGTGTGCATTGCTATATAGAAAGTGTAGAGAGCTGACATTCTATTATCTTAAGTGGTCCTTACTCTTCTTTTCATATTGATTCATAAACACGCAACTGTATACAAATTACTTCTGGTAGAAATGATCTCAAACAACAACAACAAAATACTCCCTGTATTTGGTTTTAGATTGCTGTATAGTATTTGATTTTTATTTCTAGTTTAAGTTAAAATTAGCTTGAATTCTTTGAATGACTTGTTCCACTTGGGCAAATTAGAGCATGTTAGAAATTCCAGCAAGAAAGGAGCTACAGGTTTTCAAATTTGGCTCCACGTCCATAAAATTTACAAATCACTTGTGAATTGCCGAATAAACACTAACTTTTAAACCACCTTTGTTCATATTTTTCAATTTAATAATGACTATTCTTGGTTTCCTTTAACAGAGCCTTTAGAGTACATTCTGTGCATTAAAATCCTGTGTTAAATATAATAGCGTAAAACATAGGACTTCATACTCCATAGCACATGGCCATCTCACAACAGTTCACTACAATGTCATGACCTACCTGTTACTGTTATTCCCATTTTATAGAATTTATAGAGTCTGAGATTCAGCAAGATTGATTGGCTAAGAGCCAGAACAAGGATTAGACCACAGGTCCTCTGCCTGTTAATCCTGTGCCCATCCCACTCCATCGTGCCCAGCTAGGAACTGCAGACCTTTTATAAGAAGGCAGGTACACGTACAAAAGTTTACAAATTTACAATATTTAACAACCTATCAAAGAGAAATATCATTTTTCATTTCACAATACTGTTATATCTTTGAATATTTATCTCCCCACATCTCTCCTTTTCCAGAAAAAAAAACCCTTTATTTTAATTACGCTTGAGGTTCATATGTGATTTCTTTTTGCAAATGTTTTTAATAGTATAGATAAAGGAAATGTCACCCTTGACCTCTCAGTACCATTCCTAAAATTTCTACTATAATCTATTTAATGTATACCCTTTCAACATTTTTATATGCTTTTATATACAACATATATGTGTTGATATATCTAGTTTTGGAGGCGTACATACATTTTACATGGTATGTCTTGTTCTACAATTTGCTTTATTTTTTTTTAACTTAATCTCTTTGGAAGATCTGTCCAAGTTGGTACCTACCTTACGCTTTTTAACTCCTTAGAATATTCCATTTTATGGATATATCACACTATTTAAGTGTTTGCATACTTTTTCCTTCCTTTATTGTTCTATCCTCTTTTTCCTGACCTTGAGGCTACTTTGTTAAGTAATAGGGGTATTCAGGATTGATTAGTATCCAGTTACTAAATGTCCCAGTAGTGCTTCTTATAATCCCAATCAGAATGGACTCTAGATGAATAAATTTTCCTGAAAAACTAAAAAAAAAAAGTTTTAACTGATCTTGATGAAAATATTTCTAAATTATATTGTAAGCAACAACATGCTTTGTATATATAGTAGGTGCTCACTAAATTTGTTGAACAGCTGAACATGCGTACTGCCTTGGAAAAAAGAGAGGATGCCCAATGTAAATTTTAGCCATGTTTAGTGACTTGGTCCACCAACTGTTGTACAGTGCCACCATCTGGGCATGACTAAGGGACCACCAAGGGTATGTAGGACAAACAAAGTATTGTGCTTTATAACCTTCAAACTGGGGAGGAAAGGGATAGGCTTAAAAAGGAAAGGAGAACTAGGGAGATGCTTGAACTGTGGTATATCCAAACGATGTCTCCCTCTTACACCAGGAGCCTTTTGTCACCTTACCACTAAGATAATAGATAAGTTTACTCTGAAGATTCAAGTGTTGGGCAGAGAGCGTAGGGGAAAGGACGCATCACAAGAACAAAGAGCTGTACACTCAAATTTAGTCAAGCTCCCTGGCGGACCCGTCAGTGGCTTAGTTTGGGCCACCAGAGCAGATGAGGTGGACAGATTCCAGACTGGGCCCTTGTTTCGTGTCCTGGGCTGTTCTGACTTCCTAAAGGCAATGGAATGCCACTGAAACCTTGGAAGAAGGAAATAATGTGATTGGATTTACATATTAGAGAAAGCAAATCACTGGCCACACTATCAAGAATGAATTCAAGACTATGTGAGGTAATGGATGTGTTAACTAACTTTATTGTAATAATTTTGTAATATATATGTATTTCAGATCAACACATTATATACCTTAAACTTACACGATGTCATATGTCAATTATATCTCAGTAAAGCTGGTGAGAAATGGATTAAAGAAAGTACTGCAAGACCAGATTCAGGATTCAGGATGATTTATTTTATTTTTTAATTGTAGCAATCTAGGTAAGAGATGAAAAACAAAAATTGAAAATGATGCAAAAACAGCTGAACTAACCATTAAAAAAAAAAAAACTAAATATGAGAGATGTTCAAAAGGTATGTGATGGGGTGGCAGTTTTAGATTTTTAACTTCTGCTGCTTTCCTGGCATTTAGTGTCCCTTTCCCTTCCCTTTACCCCCAATTCAGACAACAGCCAAAGAAGAGTTCTGTTCCCTGGTTCTCAGGAATGGGTTGTTTGTTACTGCAGCAATGTGAGAGTCATTTCTCTATTTTTGAATTTCTCCTCTCAAATCAGATTTTAAAAAAACTCTAACAAGAAAGAAGAATTGAAGGGAAATGATAATGAGAGGGTAGCAAGTATCACTAAGAAGGGGCCCTGAGCCCTCCCCGCTCCCTCTAACACACTGGCCTTAGGTCAAGGATAGGTGAGCCCTCAGACAGGATTGACAGTTGATAGCAGAAGACACCCATGCCTCAGTTTCCAGGTCTGCCTACAAGAATTTCCCTAGGCCAGGATGATGCCGCCTCCCCTGAGAAGAAACGGTGACGTGGCGTGTCTAAGCTAAGACAGTCCCCGGCAGGTTTCTTAGGGCCCCAGAGTCGCGCAGGGAAGCATCTGTGAAGTTTCCCTGCCCCATCCTCTCCAGCAAATGCAGAAGTAGTTGATAAATGAGCCAGCGAATCAAAACAGAGGGTCACCTGCGTGGATCTGGGACCGAAGACCGGATGAACATCTCAGTGCATGTTGGTGCAGAAAGGCGCCAGTGACCAGGGCCAGAGAGAACCCGGCTGTGTACGCAAATACCAGAATTGATGGAGGAGGAGAGCCCACCACTCCCCCAGACCCCAAGTACTTGGACACTACATGGGACCTAGTTGTAACCCGGGGAGGAGGTGGTAGAAGGAAAACCCTAATTGGATGAGTTTATCTTGAATTAACAAAAACGATGTTTCCGCTGCCAGGTAGAATATATTTTAGAACAAAATTGAGAAAAAGTTATATTCTTTGCACTGCCTAGTTGTGGCCTGTGAAAATGCGCCCACTACCAATAGACTTTGGTAACTGGAGGACTTCTAGGTTTCCAGATTTGGTTTAAATAAAGGTAAGTTTTGTTTGTTGAGTTTGAGGTACTTCTCCAGAAGTCCTATGGGTCTAAAGATTGGAAGAGAAGTGTAGACTGGAGAGATAAATTTGAAGTTACCAGAAAACGAGCTGTTGGTGAAGCCATGAGCGGATGAAATCAATAGAAGGTGAAGAGGACAGGACCAGAGCCCTAGAAAGCCCTGATACTTAGAGCAGTGTGCAGAGAAAGGTCCAAAATGACCTGGAGAACTAGCAAGTGACAACAGATAATCAAACTGATTACTATCATTTGATTTTCTACTAAATCAGTAGGACTCAGACCAAAGATAGTTCAGGGTCACTAACTAAAATTCTTTGTGGCATCTCTTATTGAACAGAAAACTACTCACTTTACAACCAAACTTGAGGCCACATTCTGGTTGCCTGGGGATGCTGGGATTCTAACAGGGCCTAGTTTGTATGAACAGTGCAGACTCACATATCTTCGTAGTGTTCCTGCAAGGTAGATCGTAGTTCATGTACACAGGGTGTTGTCTTCTGCGTTTTTTTTAATGGCTACCAGGATTTTATTTCCCCACAGTATTACTCAATTCCTCTTTTAAGAATATATCAAATTAATTTGAGATTAAGACTCAACAAATTTATTCTTTAAAAGGCTTCCGCTTATCTACAAACAATGAGAACTCCATAAATCCATCATTCCCTTACCACCCTGGCTGCTAGGAAGCTAAGACCAGATTTGGGCCTTAATAGCTATAGTGTTCCTCAGATAGGAGTTCTTATAATTCTAGTGTTTATTCCTTCTTCTTGGCTCTTTATTTGTTCCTGCCCCTATTTTTTGATCAGTAGTTTGATCTTGTTATACTGCTCTGATGTTCCTTATATAACTACTACAAATAGTTTGGCAAGAAACAGAATAACTAATTAAAAAAATAAAGGTTATATCATAATTTTGCAGGTTTTAAAACTATATCATTAAGGTTGATCATTGGCCTATAACTGCTGTCTTCATTAGTTACAAAGTTCATTTCGATGAATAATTCAGAGGAGTTTTTTCCCAATAGTCAATCTATATATCAGCAACAATAGTGAAAATGAAACATTCGATTGCTTGATTATATAGGGCAGTGGTCCCCAACCTTTTTGGCACCAGGGACCAGTGCTCCTATGAGAATCTAATGCCTGGTGATCTGAGGTGGAGCTGAGGCGGTGATGCTGGCGCTGGGGAGCGGCTGCAAAGACAGATGAAGCTTCACTTGCCCGCCACTCAACTGCTGTGCGGCCTTGCTGTGCAGCCCAGTTCCTAACAGGCCACAGACCTCTGGGGCAGGGGACCCCTGATTATAGGGCATTTATGGAAACAAGGTAAGCCCAGTGCAGTTCCTCCTTAGTCTGTTAGTTCTGCTTATATATCATAACCATGTTGGTCAGAAGCGTGGTTACTAATTTCGTAAGTCATTAGTGTCAATTTCTTCTCCAAATCCCATGTCAGAGCTAGCAACAAGCTTCTTGGTTTGATTGTTAAATTATCATGAGCAAGAGCTCAACAAAAGTAAACATACGTTCCCCTGTTCTGTGTTGGCTCATAACTTTGGGCATATTTTCATTTGTCACACCTTTTGGACTATCAGATCTTTTTTAGGTGCTAGGATCTACTTTTACCATCACCAGTCAGGAAGATGAAGGCTTCTCTCTCAAGGTAAAGACTAAACTATTGATAGACACTTTGTCAAGACCAAGTATTTCCCCAAGAGTCCTGCCAAAGATTGCACCCTGGGCCGGATACAGCCTCCTTCAGAGTGAGAAGCACTCCATAAGATCCTCCTTTACCTCAACTGGTGAACAAATTAATCATTAAGCTACATATGCCAGGTTAGAACGAAGTTACCACTTACCATTGCTTGAACTCTCCCAACTTAGATGGCCCTGAGCCACGTTTATCACAGGGTTTAATGTAGCCTAGGTCCTAAGCTGCCTCCTACTAAATATCAGCTTGGGTCTCAACAAAGAGAAAAGGTCCAAACTCTTTTTGGCTAATAATTTATCAAACCAAGATACTGCAAGCCTATAATTCTAGTTTTAATTGATTTCATTCTGTTTGAAAGAATAATAGTTACAAGAGGGGAGAAAGCAAACTTTTAGCATGTGTCGGGCACTCTACAGGTTATGTCTTTAGGTCCTTACGCCAGCCCCAGGAAGGTGATTAGTTGTGCTACTTCACAGGTAAGCACCGGAGACTCTAGGAAACCAGTGGTCACCTGATGCCATATAACTAGCAATGGATGAAATCCATTTGAAACTCAGCTAGCTCCTATTTTTCTCTAAGGCATAATTTTCTTTGCCAACCTCAGCAATGACAGAGAAACAAAAGAAAATGGAAAATAAAAGAAGGAGTTGACTGGTCACTTAAAAGGCTAGAACAAGACAGGAGCCAGGTGGCTGTAGGACAGGGTCTTTGGAAAGATTACTGAATTGTTAACCATAATTCATTCGGTCCTTTCTGTTGCCTGGATTATTGTCTGCCCCCAAGATTGTGCTATAACTTTTGGGGTGAATAAACAGCTAAGAGTCCATGCAGTATTCACATTTCCCATCTTATGCCTTGATTCTTGAGCTGCCTACTTCCTATGTAATGGGAAAACGGCATGTAAGAAGTTGGCATGCAATGATTGAACGATGCTCTCAATGCAATTTCCTGCTTGTGCCAGTTTAGGCTAATTCATGTGGACTCAGAGGAACCTCAGGGGGACATATTTTTAAGGAAGCTAAAAATGCTGGCACTAATGCCGATAGCATTTAGTGCTCCTACTACAGAGCACTTCCTTCTCCATCTCTCTTTTTTAGGTTGTCAGAGTCGGGATCAAATAAAGAGGAGGGGATCAGCAGTGATAAGGTGGTGACACGCCACCATTCGTCCACCTAGAGAAACTTCATGGCCCTTCCCCATACACTTTCTCCAGTAAAGAACCTTCCACTTTGGCGTCATTGAGATCCCCAGATTTCAAAATGAAGATTTTGAATACCCAGACAATTTTTGTTGTGGACTGGGAGCTGTATTCAGAGCCAGAATACTTACAGGTTCCTTAAAAACATGCAGCATGGGGCAGCACAAAAAACACAGGAATGCTTTTGAGATTCAACTTAATCTTCAGACTATAAAAACCAGCTACAGTGAAGATGGGGGCTTTGGTTTCCTCTGGAGAGCCTGGGCTTCCTTTGAGAAAACTGACAAATTTGTAAATGTGATCAAGGTAACACTTTTCAAGTGAACTATTTCTTCCTCTATTTGGTTCAAATAGTTTTCAAATTTCATTTCAGTTCTTTTCACTTTGCGTGTCAAGAAAAGGTCATACAGAGAAAGACTTGACCAATACATTCTTTTCATATCACAAATTCTCATAGTTTTTTTTTTTTGAGAAATAAAAGTAATTTTATTTCTTATTGGGTTATGGTTAAGTGCTTTCAAGTGACATGTTTTTTGCCTTTATATATGCATTTTCTAAATCTACCTGATTGCAACACTTAAAATGTTATGCATCCAGTGCCACCTCATCTAAGATTTGCTATTATTGCTAAAGATGATTTAACAAACATCCCTCTAATAATCATGCATAGTATTGACAATGGAGAACAAATAGGAATGTATTTTTTTAATTAGAATTTTGCTAGGCTTATGTTTTAGATTAAGGAAGAGATGTGGTCAATTAATGATTTTATTCCATTTTTATTGCAAACAAGAATGAAAACAGGAACAACTATTTCCACAACTATTTCCACTCTTGAATGAATTCAAGCCAAGTTCATTACTAGCAGTTGTACATTTGGCAAAGGTGTAAAGTGTCCCCATAAAGGTGCTGACTTGCTCCACCTCCAAAGGGCCCAGCCCTTCGAGTGGGCAGTGCTGGCCTTGGGAGAAGTGGCGGTCTCTGCACAGATCTGTTAAGTCCAAGGGGCTTCTGGGGCTTTGTCAGAAGCTCATGTTAAAAATTATTTTTTTCTACCAGATTCTGGGGAGAGAATATATGTCATCTAATGTAAATGACTAGACACTTTCTAACTGTGACAGTCCACAAGAATGACAGTATGAAACATCCCAGAGCTGTGCAACTCTTCTTGATGTTTCCTTCCATGAAGAACTCTACACGTTTGTGTTTGTTGTGCAGTGCTCTTCACAGGTGTGACCTGTCACAATCTTAAAATGCCTTGCAACTCTGTTTGTGCCAGGTCCCCTTGTCTCCCCAGGCCCCAATTTCCTCCTCTGCAAATGAGGGAAATGGTTATAACTTGTTCCAAGCTCTTCTTCCATCTCTAGAATATTCAATACATTAAAAGACAGGGTGAAGAATCAATGCCTCTGAAGAAACTCTAAGGTTTCTCTGATCTGAGGGCAAAGATGTGCCTGGCAATCATTTATTATTATCTCAACATTGTGTGAACTCTCTTTAAATGTACACCTACCATCTGATCCATACATTCTATTCCTAGCTACTCAAAAGAAATAAAAACATGTCCTTACAAAGACCTACACATGAACCTATTCACAAAAGCCCCAAACTGGAAATGAGCCAATGCCCATTAACAGATGAATGAATAAACAATGTAATACATCCATACAATGGAAACTATTTAGCAATAAAAAGGAACAAACTACTGATACATGTAGCAACATGAATGAATTTCATTATGCTGAATGAAAGAAGCCAGACACAAGAGTACATGCTGTATGATTCCATTTATGTAAAATTCTAGAGAATGTAAACTGATCTATTATACTGACAAAAAGCAGGTCAGTGGTTGCCTGTGGACTGTGAAAGAGTACAAGGGAGCTTTTGGTGGTGATGAAAATGTTCTCTATCTTGATTGTAATGATAGCTTCACAGATGTGTGCAACTGTCAAAACTCATCAAATTAGACTTTATATGGGTGTACTTTATGTGTAAATTATTTCTCAAAGTTACTAGGGAAAAAATTTTTGTAAGCACTTGACTATAAAATTTGAGGCTTGAAAGAAATACATAATGGGTAGCAAATAAGTTTTGTGAGGCTGTGATATCAAAAAGAGTTGGCGAACCAGAGAATAATCATAAACATGCTGGAAAACCAGCCTTTAAGTTTCTAGGCAGCATATATGAATTTGTAGGAAAATAATTTATCTTCTGGTTTCCAGTAAACCCCAAAACAAAGAAATGCCTTGGGATCTAAGTAGGGAGCCCAGCTGATTGAGTTTTACTGGCTCTTTTTCTCCAGCACTCTGTGGATTCCTGAAAACCAGCTGGCTTGGCAAACAAAGGCACATGCAAGGTGACAGGCAGCCTCCTGTCTTTGTAGCACATTGGGCTCCTTAATGCTGATTTCTTCCTTCACTCTGCCTGAGGCAGTATGTGTCTACGCAGCGGTAGATTCCATTCTGCCTTTTGAATGTTCTATTCAGAAACTAGGAAGCTGTAGGACACATTCTTCCTTTACAGGCCACCTGGAGCAACCTGCTTTAGTTGGCACCACTTATAGAACCACAGGATGTGAGATTTGGAAGGGAGGAAACTCAGAGTTTCGTTCTTCTGTCCAACTTCTCAAAGGAGGAAACTGAGGCCCAGAGAAGGTACGTAATTGGCCTAAGCTCACACAGCCAGAGCAAAACTAAACATCACCACCCTCAAGGAGTCTCTTTACTCATTACACTCACTCATAACTCACTGGAAAAGTACGGCCTAAGATCTCTAGCTGCCTAAAGCCAGTCCTAAAACCAAACTCGTAGCTTGCTGCATTTTTTTTTTTTTTTTAAATCAAAGCTGTAAAATGGTTGGATTCTAGCTGAGAGAGAGGCAGCAAATTCTCCATTCTGACCTACTGTTAGGAAACGTAAGGACAAACCTCAGCATGGGAATGAATGAGAGGCATTTATGATTATTATAGAACTTGGCAGCAGTTACAAAAGCCTGTTCCATGGTGAACCATGGTGAAAATGACCATGTTAAATTTCCATTCTTATTCGCATTTGCAAAAAGAGAATAAAATTATTTCTTGGGTAGGAACATTCTCTGTAACTAGGAAATGCTTCTTGGTCATTACTGTTCCTTTCACTCTTCATATATTTTCCTTCGATGGCTATTGAAATAGCAGTTATTTTATATAGCAAGTACACACACCCAGCAGATTGAAGTTGAATCAAATTCTTCCAGTGAAGCAGCTGCCAGGGAGCAAACTAGGTCTTTCTGGGAGCTCCACTAACAGTCCAACACGGCTCTTACAGTTTCACACTAGTCAGGCACAATAAGGTCTCAGGAGCGACCCCAACCACCTCCTATCACATCTGTCAGAGCATGGACAGGAGCAGGTTCCCTGGGGAGTGTGATGTTCTGTCCTACTGGTATCTGGACAGCACCCGTGATGCTGGTGCTCGTGCTGTTTTGGGGAGACAAAGACGACAGTAATTTAGCAGTGGTCTTGGCCCTTTGGAGCACCTGCTGTGCTGGTAACGTGTTTTGCTCTTTATGCAGATTCCCCAGAATATCAGCTGCAGAGTTGAGCCTAATGAGTCAAATGGTAACTTTAGGAAGATGACTTCAGGTTGTTAGAATCACCCTACACTGAAGCAGCAGCATCGACATTCCCTACTTCTGTGAGGGGACTCCCAGATTACGAGGCGATGGCACTTCCTGGAGGTGTGGACAGTGGTGAGGCCCCATCCTTTCCAATGGTATTCTGTGCCAACTCTCCAAAGTGCCCACTAACCTCCATGTCACTCCTTCCAGGGAACATATCTGAGTCCTCATCTTACTGGAACGCTCCTCAGAGCACTATCTGAGAATCCTTCAGATGAAAGAACCATCTGAGAATCCTTCAGGTGAAAGAAAACCCAACTCAATTTGTGGCAAAGAAAACAGTTAAGTTTCTTGTATTGTTTAAGACTTTTCTTCCCTCTGTTTGTCTCTTCTTCCTGGCATTAATCAGATATTACATTAGCCGAATTAATCCTGTCTTTTCTCTCGTTCATTTCCTTAGTGGTTTATTGTTCTAAAAGTTCCTTGCCTCTTTTAAATCTTGTACTGGATGTATAATGTCAGGTATCAGTTTTCAAGTGTTTGTTCCATATTCTCAGAATATTCCTTTTTATTGCAATACATTCTTGTTTCATGGGTGCAGTACTTCACCTTATTTTTCTGACAAAAGTAATTTTAGTTTTTTTCCTCGTAGTCTCTGAATTTTCTGTTTCCTAAGAGTAACTTCTTTCGTTTTAGTCTCAGCCTATCAGAAAATGTCTCTAAAGCAGTCTGTTCATATTCTACAGTGAGACCCTGGGAGCTCTGGGGGCAAGTTGGATGAAGCTGGTTGACTGGCGTCTTTGGGGTAGGCTGACTGGATGGGAGGCCAGCTTGTCATTTGGTAAATCTCCATCCCTCCCCACACAAATATCAACACGTGATGGTCTTTTCTCTGGAGCCAGTTAGTTTCTCCAGCGAGATCTTCCAGATTCTTCTGGGGAATATAGATGCTGAGCTGAGGGCCTCACGGTTCTGAGGACTGTAACTTCATCCTCCAGTGTTCAGCATTACTTCTGCTCTCCTCTTGTACGTGCTATTTAAGTCTGGATCTTCTCTGGTTCATTTTATCCAGAGAATGACCCTCTTTCTAGTCTTTTGCAGTGAGAAAGGAGGGTCTGGGAGGTGAGGGGGTCTACTGCTACTGTTCGAACTTTCCACCTCTCCTTTACACACTTACACTTATCCCCACCTTTTAAAGAACACAGTGCCTCCACGTGCTAGGCCCCTCAGGATCTCACTGCAGACTCTTAGATCAGCTCTCTCCAATCAGGTCATTTTCCTCCCAAGCACCTTTCAAACACTTGTCCATCATTTTTTTTTTATTCCTTTACTGCCATGTTAGGGATTTAGGATCAATAAAAACATGTTTCAAGCCACCATATATAACTAAAAGTTCATTGATATTTACATTTTTGGATTATTTTTTGATTCTTCAAGCTTGTATTTCCACAGTCAGCAAATAAAAGTTGTACTCAATTCTTTCTACAAACTGCAAACATGAAGGTAAGGATTTTGTTAATTTAAAATGTTGCCTATTGCAGAATATGCATTTCTTTTAAAGAAGGAAATATATGATTATTGCTGCCTTTTCAGATTGTTCAGGAGTATCTCTTCTAGTCTCAGATGTTGTTGATTCTAAATTACTCAAACCTTTATGTTTTCTTTGTGAAGAATTTTGATGTATCTTTAGGAGAATAATAGCTAACACTTATTTATACATTTATTCCACATAACCATATGAAGTAGACATTATTGTCTCTATATTACAGATGAACAAAACTGAAGCACATAGAAGCAAGTTGTCCAAATTCACACAGCTAGTAGGTATCTAAAGAGTCCTTGCTCTTTTTATTTGATGAAATTAAGATTTTCCCATCCACTTCCCCAGAGGAAACTTAAAAATATTAAAATGTCGAGAGGAGTTACACACACATACACAGCCAATTAAAAGGAGCAGAGTACTGTGTAGAGCGGAAGTTTGAGATGAGCTGAGTTTTCCATCAGAACACTAAATTTGGCTCTGATTTCCTGCCACCTAGTGAAATGAAACATGTTAGATTATGTAGTTCTCATTGTTTTGTGGAGCAAGCATGCAAATTATTTTGTAGAGAAAAAAGTTTTTGGGAACTTGAATTCTAGAAGCAATTTCTAATATTCTAATAAAATAACTATATTAGAGTTAAAAAAATCTTTTTATTGTGAAATGTATTATTTATTCAGAAAAATACATGAACATAAATGTAAAGCTTATTGAATTATTTTAAGGTGAACCTGCACCTAACCACCACCCTGGTGAATAGGACAGCCCCAAAAGAGCTCTCTCCTTTCCCCCAAATGTGACCAAACCATTATAATCATCTCTTTGCTGCTTTTAAAGTTTAATTTCCTAAATAATATCCTAAACACTATAGTTTTGCCTGTTTTTTCCCAACAACAGATTATTGGTAAATCAGGAGGAAAGGTACTCCAGAGGAAGTATGGATACCAGTTTTGCCTGTTTTTTTAAATTTTATATAAAGGCTGGAATCATATTATTCTTTTTAGCTTCTTTTGCTCAACTTTGTGAGACATATCCAAATTGTAGTGTAGCAGCATTCATTTTTATTGTTATATACACTCCATCATATGACTATACCATGTTTTAGGAGTCCACCACAATTGTCCATTCATTAGTAAATGGACATTTGGGTTATTTTGGTTGTTGGCTATTATGAAGAATGCTGCTTATAAACATTCTTGCAGATGTCTCCTGATTCAAGTGTACACCATTTCAGCTAGGACACAGGGTGAGCATACATCCAACTCTTGTAGCTAATGTTTAGCAGTTTCCCAAAACAGTCATACCATTTATTCTACCACTAGTAGTATATGTAAGTTCTTGTCTTCTAAATCCTTGACAATACTCGAAACGACCAATCTTTTAAAATTTAACCATTCTTGAGAATGCAGTGGTATCTCGTTTTGGTTTAATTATGTTCTCTTTGTTACCAATGAGTAGACTGTTCTTTTGTATGCACATTGGCCATTTGAATTTCGTTTACAAATTGCCCACTGAAGATTTGGGATTTTTTTCTAAGTGCAATGGAAAGCAAGTGGAAGGTTTTATGCAGGGGAGACAGACATGATCTTACCACTTTGCAGGTGGAGGATAAGTTGGAAGGGGCAAGAGTGACAGTGAAAAGATCAGTTAAGAGGCTAGTGTAGTAGTTCGGTTTAGAGATGAAGACAGGCTGGATCAGAGGGTATTGAGGGACAGAGAAAGCAGTGGATGTATGCCAGATGTAAACTGGAATTAGGCTTGATAGGACTTGTTGGAGACTGAGTGTGGAGGGTAAGGGTGAGAAAGGCAGCAAAACTAACTTCCAGGTTCCGAATTGCAAAACTGGATGAATTGTGAAAGATGGGCCGAGAAAGGCTGGATCGAAGGAACCCTTTTGGACATGTTCTAGTTGAGATAGGTGTGACGCATCTAAATGACGAGATCACCAGGCAACTGAATACATACAGATCTAATGTTCTGAGAACACATCTAGGCCAGAAAAAAAAACTTTTAATTGGGAATTGTCATGACACATGTCATTTAGAGCCAGGGAAAAGAGTGAGACTTGGAAGAGCAGAGCTCTTCTCAAGATAGTCTGAACTGAAAACTGAGCACTAGTTGAATCTTAAAGGGCTAAAAAAGTGAAGGTAAAGATCCTATGGGGGATAATGGAGGAGTTTTAAAGCAAATCGCTCTGCCACTTAGTAGTTGTCACCTTGGACAGTTTAACATCTAACCCCTTTTCTTGTGCCTCAAATGGTCAATGACATTCATAGAATTGTGAAGATTAAATCGGATTCTGTAATTCTTCCTTCCACATCTTATTCCCCTACTTTCGATGTTCAGATTAAAAATTCTGACACACAGGGAGGGTCAGACACATATTGCCCATGTGCTTTCCAAATTAACACTGAATCGATGGACTTTAGATGGCGTTGAGATAAGAGAAGCATTTTTGACAGACACGTGTGCTGGTGGAAAGGCATGAGATGAGCATGTAAAATGGAGATACCAGGAGTAAAGGCTTGGACAGGAGACTCAGGTCTCCCCACAGGAAGCCCTGTAGTATTGGTACATGTTTTCCTTAGTCAGCATAGAGGCAGGAAGTCTTGGAGTCTACTGAATAAACTGTAAGGTTTGGCCATTGGAATTAGTAACAGGGAGGAATTTAGATTGAAAAGATGCCCATTGGCCCGAGTGTATGGAGACAGTCACAGCAACAGCCAAGAGCAAATGAAGGAGGCAGGAGGGAGAGAGGAGGAAGAGGAGGCTGCCGTGATTACAGGGTGGACCCATATGAACTCAGTAGGAAGGTCATCAGTCTATTAGCAGTTAAGCAGTTGACAGCCCGGTTTAGAGAAAGATAAAAGTATACAACTGGTGAGCAAGAGCACTTGTGAATGAGCAAGATTATTAGTGGAGAGATCTGGAAAAAATCTTACAGTGAAGAACAAAGTTTCTGATGCAACAAAGTTGTGGGGTCTCTGTGGAAAGGGTATAACTGGGAAGGGGGACAGAGTGCTTGAGAAATGCAGTTAAACATCATTATCAATCAGTAGCTGTCAGAATGTAATAGAATATAGGAATTTTTGCACCAAAGAATTCTGAACCTCTTCCAAAGAGCTTCCTGTATGTAGCAAAGAATTCATGAAGTTTCCAACCAGCTTCAAAGAACTCAGCAGGGTCAGGATGAATGACAAAGTCACAAAGGAGTAAGGAATTTCTAGTCAGGCCTAGATTTTCAGGAGAGGTTGACTTTAGTAAAGATGGTTAATCCAACAGTGAAGTCACTAAGGCCATCCCAAGCCAACTGCACCATGATTTTCACAAGGGTGAACTAGATACTAGGAGTCTTCTGAAATACTATGTTGAGAGTTGTATTAATCTAAGTTTATTTCAAGAGGCAGAAGGTAACATTCTAACACTTGGGCTAAAGCTCTTCTATTAAGTCCACTTTCATGAAAAAACCATGTAGTAATCAAGGGCCCTTGGTTACCTGCAGATATGTTTGTGGCAGAAATACATGGAAGGAAGGCCCTTCCTTGGAGAAACTTCTCACTAAAATCCTGGCTCTAGAAAAAAGTCCCAAAGTTCTTCCTGTTCAGCCCATCATTTTATAAATGAGGTCTTGGGAAAAAAAGGGGGGCTTGGCAGCATCTGGAACCTATGTCCCTTAAAGCAGGGGTCCCCAACCCCCAGGCTGCACCAGTACCGTCTGTGACCTGTTAGGAACCGGGCTGCATCTGTATTTGCAGCCGCTCCCCAGTGCTAGCATCACCGCCTCAGCTCCACCTCGGATCATCAGGCATTAGATTCTCATAGGAATACTGGTCCCTGGTGCCAAAATGGTTGGGGATTGCTGCCTTAAAGGATGCCCGCCTTTAGACGTGTGCCTCTTGTCTGTTGGGGGCTTCAAGTAAGCACTGGGTAATGGTATCCACTGTAACTAGTTAAGCTAGTCCTATGTTTAAGTATAAATAATCTTCTCTTATTAAAATCACAAATTGACTGTTAAAATGAAAAGCATTTAAAGACCTTCTAATTTTGGAAGTCAGTATTCCTCAACTATGGGGACAGTTACACAGGTGACATGAATAAGGCTGTTACCACCACAAATAAAGCTGCCATTAAATTATTTCATTACAGATAGTGGTTGGGAAGAGCAAGAAAATACAGGGGTGCATAGCCTCTGAATCCTGTTCTATATAAAAAGTACACAACTTGCCATGTTCCTTTTATTTGAAATGGAGTTACAGTACCTACCACCAATGTTAAACAAACAAAATGAGACTAACTCAATAAATATATTTTATTAAAGAAAAAAAAGGAATATTGTTAAGCACCAAAACTGTATGTTGTTACATTGCATGTACAAGAGAAAGGTGATTGCAATACTTGGTGTACAAGTACTTAACTCTGAAGTCATGAGTGTAAAAAACATGAAATACAAAGCAATACAACACTTATGATGCAGAAAAGTTGCACTAAAGAGCAAAAGGCAACAGTCAAAACAATTATTGGAAATTTCAGAGTATTGCTATAAATGCTTGCTTAGTTTTTTCTTTGTACTTTTAATACTTTAGAATGTTAATTGAGGATGTTTAAGTATTGTAAATTTATAAGAGTTGGCATTTACAATACACTGTGCACATTGCCCAGGTAATGTAACAGTGTTAAAGCAATCCTTAAAAGCCAAGCACAGTGTGCTAGTGTTTTGCTTCTACCATTATAATATTGCACAAAGCTAGTAAATGGTGAATTGGTTTGCCATTAAAATTTTCATTTAATCGGAAAGGCTAAAAACATGTCAGTTTTATTAGCCCTGATGGGCTTTACTCATGCAAAATGATCTGTTAGCCTTCGACTTTTCATTAACTATATATTATGGTTTCAGCCTTGGCAAGACATACAGTACAATGAAAAATTCAATGAGACAGTGCGGATGCTGTCCAAGTTGAAGAAGTCAGAAATCACTGCATGAGTTGTATTGTCTACTCCTTTTGGTTCACAAATGAAGGGAAAATGCCATCTTGTGATTATGGAGACTTCTTAAAACCAATATAATTAGTATTGGGAAAAGCTAGAATAACTTGTTACACTCTTTGATAGTTAACCATAAAACATGCAAGTTAAAAGAAACCCAAAACTTCCGGCGTCGAAACTGAACTCTATAACCAAACACCCATACCTTCTGTACACGTCTAAAAATCATTTAACCTGGTCCTGCCTTAACCCCCCAAACTGAGCTGCTCTTAGTTATACCTGACTTTAAAAAACGTTCCTTTAACCCTCAAAACAAATTGCTTTGAGATTCAGTGTGAAATAACAATGATAAAATATTTAATGTGTCAATCTCAGAGGTATTTTCTATACATGCACCTTACAATGTCATAATAAATGTGTTTGGAGGAGAAACATTTATAAATTTGAAATTCAATCAAATACCAAGCTGTACATTTACTATGGGCAAAACAGAAAATTTCAGAGCACATCTTTGAAATAACTCAACAGGCAAACATTTCTCTCTCTCTCTCTCTCACCCCCCCCCCCCACACAGACACACACAATCCAGAGTCCCTCTCACCTTTAAAAAACCTCTGTTTACATACATGATAGTTTAGGCAGAATATAAACTCATTTCGTAGGAAAAACTTTTAAATTAGACTATATACGATAAAAAATTGCTTCATTTTCAAAGCAATTAAGCAGATATTCTTCTTTAAGTGCTTTAACTATAGAGCACTTTGCAGCAAAGTTCAGAAATACCTACTGAATTGTTCAGTAACACTAAATAAACTCAACATGCTCCAACAGTAAGGTGCTTCTACTTTCTTAACTCTCTTCCATCTGAAATAAATCTTGCTGGTCAATCCTCTAAGCACAGTTTTTCTCTATGCTAAGCAATAAATGGGGAATAAAATCTGTTTAAAATGCACATCTAACTTTATATTATCATTTAAATGCAGTGCAAGAATTAGGTAAGGTTAAGGTTTCTGCTGCTTTCACTATCAAATGGTTGCATGTTAACAATGAATCTGCCAGTTTTTAAATGTTTTACAGCTGTTCAAAAAGATTTTTTACAAATAATATGGTAGAGTGTATGAAATTTCAACTCCCTGATAAGGTCTTTAAAAACCCATTAGTACTTTACAGGTTGGTATCTGATGTTACATACATAATAATGAAATTATCAAGGTAAAAAAGAAACCCTGTATTTAGTGAAAGAAAAAACTTTGCTTAGGCTAAAAGTATTGACTTAAATTTATATATACTCAGTGAATGTAATTAAGAATGGAGTCTTAGGAAACGTATAAAATTAAATTGTATTAACTGTATACTGGTCCCATTCCAAACAGAGAGGATGCTGCTCATTAATTTTTGTTCCACTGATAAGAGTTTTAATTTTTAGTGTCTGCTATGACCAAAGTATGCTTTACAATTTAAGACATTTTATGACACAAAGTTGTCATGCCATATGCTACCAAATATTGCTACATAATTCAGCTTTGTAGAAACAAGGATATTTTCCCTCTCATTATAGAATACATTAAAGTGCTGAAACTTTTCTATAGTTTCATTTTTAAAAAGCCCCATATTCCCGCTGTGGAAATACTACACCTGATCAACTATCATAGCTCTAAGAGTCCGTTTGAACATAGATTTGAAAAATGCATTTTATAGAAATGTTTCAGTTCCGCAATGGAGAATTAAGGAATGATTGTTTTTATGCTGCTCACAAACTCAATAAGCCTAGAAAATATACATCAAGTAAGCAAGACAATTGTTCATCTTTTAAAAATCCTCTTTAGCCAGGCATTTCTTAATATTGTCACACTGGTTATATATACATAATTTTAGTTGCATTAGAAGAAATATTTAAAATTGACATTCAAGTGAGCAGTAACATTAACCTCAAAACATCCCAAAGTCATCATCTACTGTTTCTTTATTATAAATATACTGCAGTTGAGACTAGATTGATAAATTAACTTCTAAATTGATTCAGCATAAGCAAGCAGCTGTTTGTGGATTCTTAATATGAAAATGATACATTAACAGAAATATAACTGTCAAATATTTTAAACCATATAAATAGTACAGGCAAGTTTGGAACTGGAAATGAGATCATCTATAAGTACCATCATAACTAAATACATACAAATTTAATATTAAGGCCAAAGATCCTCATTTTATTAGGGGCAAGGAAAAAAATTAACCATGGTTACATAATTCCTG
>NW_006436298.1:12867340-12898736 GCF_000325575.1 Pteropus alecto | reverse complement strand
GGTTCTAAAAATGCTTTAAAATTAAGATGAGGATTCAACTTGGTCATCTCATTTTGATGGACAAGTGGACTGTTGTTATTTAAAATTTTAATATTATTTCTGAGAACTCTAAAAGGTTGATGACCTACAGTAACATGCAATTTTGTGCAAATAGGAACCTGAATCTCAAAGGGAAGTGATTGTGTTAGAGAAAGTATATTTAATAGAAGAGAATAAGCACAGCTGACTACTTTAACCTACTCATCTTCAAGTATGAGATAATCTTCATGAAATGCTACTATGGGATGTGCTAAGAGCTATGGAAGCACCCCTACAAGGATCAGAGGAGTCTGTATACCATCCATTATTTGCTAGAGACTTATTACAACGTGGCTCAAGAAGATAGGACCTTTCTATAAGTGAATCTGTCTTTTAAAGGAATCCCAGCTGTAAAACTAAATGGGTAGCAATTCCCTCTAGACATATGAAAGTTCCAGTGCTTTTGCTGTTAAATACAGATCCTCCTGTATTTTTCAAAATGTCCATGAATGAAAAACAAAACATTTTATAAACAAGCATCCAAAGGCATAAAACTAATACATAATTTTTTAAGGTTTGCAAATTTGCTAAAATTTTTTTCAAATATATTAACAATCAAACCAATCATCCTTTGGGTTAAAAAGCATGCTTCAATGCTTTACTGATGGGTATATGGGAAAGAAATCTTCCCCCACTCTCTCTCCAATCAAGGGATGAAGATTCAGTTGATATATCAGATTTGTATTTCTAATTTTGCCAGACAAGATGTGAGAATAGTGCTAGACCAAACCAATGTATTGTGAAAATGCTGTGCAAAAGCTCCTCGTCTTATTAATAAACATATTACCAACATTTAAGAAGATTGTTTTATATAACCTGTTGCCAGAAATTTTTCTCCATAATTATTTTCAAGGAAATAACATATTAAAGTGACAAAGGCGTGAACATTTTTTTCTATAGGAATACCAATTCACATACGTTGGAGGGCTTTAACTCTTGGACTGCTTTCTGGGTCTAGGCCAGAGAACTGCTTCATAAGAAATAAAAGTTCTTTTTGGTACTTCAGTCATTAACTCCCTTCATATAAAGGCCAAGATCAGTCTTATGCAGAATTACACTTTACAGAGGGCTGTAAACTGGGTCCAACATATCTACCTTCATTCAAGCCCACAACAGTCCAGCCAAGAATTCATAATGACTCCATTCATATAAATGCATCCGTCAGGACTCAATTACAGCAAAATCGGCCCCTAGAGCTACATATATGTTTGAAAATTTAGTGACAATAACAAAGGCTCTCTCCCAAAATTCCACTCAAAGCATGTGAAGATAGTGAAATGCCAGCTAAGGAGGCTTTTCTGCCTATTTCCTTCTGCATATTTGTAGAGCACACATTTTTCCACTGTGGAGCATAAAAATAAAAACTTAAATGGTGCATGATAAAAAGACTTAAGATCTGCATCCCTATTACTGAATCCTGATTTTTGATTCTCAATAAGGAAAGTCATGTTGAGTTATAATAATCGAGCAATAGTTCAAACAAAAAGACTAAAAATAATTTGAAGTATTATCAAATTACAAAGTATTGCTTCTCGTAAACAAAGCTGCACATAAAGGTCAAACTATTATAAATTCACAATTATGAAAAGCTATTTAAAAGCATCAAAAACTTACAAAGTGTGAGTGTGTGGTCTTCTAAAAATATGCCATGTTAAATGTATCATGTTGTGGTAAACACATTAATAGATGTATCTCCATAGTTATGTAACTATCCAGATGTTGCTGAACATCTTTATGAAAATTCCTCTGGAGATGAGTAATGTGGAAAATTTCAGTACATTTCCATCCGATTTTCTTTCAATTCCTGTCTTATAACTATCATGATAAACTTCTTTTTCAGAGTGTTACACTATATAAGCTAATATGGAAGAAGCTCTGTAATTTTCAAGCAAATTACTGAAAGATGCACTGAAAGATGGATTTCAAAGCAGTCCCAATACAGCTCACAGCAGATCTCTGTCAAACCAGTGTTCTTCCAACTCATAGCGACCCCTAGCTTTACTGGCCACTATAAGTACCTAAGTGGGTAGACAAAAGAGAAAGGTGGTAAAAAAAACCAAACCAAACCAAACCAAAACAGAGATCTCCTTGAATGCCTTTTCTTCACTGCAGTCAGGAACACTGCACATATAAAACTCATGTTGTAACTACCATCTATTGGAATGACTGGAAAAGTGGTAACTTGCCAATTGTGCTTCCTTTCTTTCACACCACTGAGCCAATACACTTTGGATCTAATGGAATCCAATTGTGAAACCAAGTGCTTAAAATTTTGTTTCCAAAAGAATATGAACCGATCTTCAACTGTAGGTATTTTTTCTTTTTGGTGAGTCACCTGTTTACAAACAAAATAATACAATGTATTAAAAAAGGATGACCTATTAAAGGTAGTATATATGTACGTTCCCTCATACCTTTCCCAATATCCAGGATGAATACTGATATTTTTTCTTCAAAATGACCATTTATACAGATGGTATGCAGGAGATACTTTTTTGAAAAAGGGATATGCTTATATTAAAGCAGTACAAATGAAAACAAAATTTAAATACGGATTTTGATTACTTAAAAGGTTGTATGTTAAATTAACTTTTACTCCTCTTATTCTAACATTTTATGTCAAAACTATATATTAAAAAGGGAAATACAATTTAAGTGTTTGCCTCATAAATTGCCAGTATAATAACTATTAAGTGGCATCTTTAAAATTCACTAGGAAGCAGTTTTTGTTACATTGACATTTAGAGGACAGGATTAATATTGGTCTTTAAGTGGATGCTTTACCCAGGACTTCTTAAAATTCAGAATAGTTGTGTTTGAGATTTAAGAGCTTACTTAGGCACAGAAGCATTTTTATAAAAGACTTACTTGGCAGACAAAAGCTGCCATGCACATGAATAAAGTACTTATTTTATTATAGTTCTGCATTATCTAATACTATAGCTAATGTGGTACTTAAAATGAGCACTTAAAATATTGCTTGTGTGACTGGGAAACTAAATTTTTAATTTGACTTACTCTAAAATCTGAAGCAGTATAAAATATTTGTCCATTAAATACAATTTTGTTGTTTTGCTAGGGCATTTCACTTTCCCCGCCGAATATACAGCATTCCAAGTTGAGATGTGCGATGTTATAATTTACACTAGGCAAGTGTAAGACATATGATGGATTCCAAAGACTCAGGACAAAAAAATGTAAATTACATCATGAATTTTTTTATGATGGAAAGATGTTGACAGATACTATTTTGGGTATTCATGTAAAATATAGTATTAGTAAAATCAATTTCACCCATTCCTTTTTACCTTTTTAAATATGACTATTATAACTTTTTACATTATCACTGTGGGTCACATTATATTTCTATTGGACAATGTCATTATAATCACTTCATAAGTTCAAGGACCCTACAGGAAATAAATTAGTAACTCAATATAAAGCCTATACAATTATATGTATTTCCTTATGTTTAGAAATACCCTTCAAGGACACTGTTACCTATAGCTACCTCTTGGAAGAGGCAGGATGAGGCACAACAGGGGACCCTTGACTTTTTATTTCATGATGTTTTGAGAAATTAGCTGTTCAAAAAGGTAGGTAATTACATTAATGATTTAAATTCCATAAGAACGAAGTCAATAATAGGAAATACAAATTATAGCCTTTTTAGCTATCTGTAGATAAGTTTCTAAAAGTTCAGAGCTTTTAAAAATGATTTCCTAAGACCATACACAAGCAGTAATCTATAGCTCTTTTATTATTGCCTGCTAAATCTGTGGAGATTACAACTAGTCTATGGTTTGCTTCTAGTATAGAATACATTCAGTCTTTTAAAAGTGGCTTTGCAGATATCTGAGCTCATACATTTTCTGGAAGTACGTCGTTGCTTCTCTCAACATTATACTACATACATCAGCCAAAAAAAAGTTTCAGAAAATTTTCCAAGTGATATTCATCATGAACATATTCTTAGCATCTGATATAACGCTAAATTAACAGCCAAAAGATATAAATAATGTCCCAGCCACTGGAATATACAAAGTGCTGTTGCAGCGTATATGTGTTAGGCAAGATCAGGTGGGACGGAAGAAGACAAATAGGGATAGGCTGGCCTGGGCAACTGCTGGCAGGCCATGCACCCTGACTAGGCCACTGTAGGCAACTGTAATAAAAGAACTAAATACTCTTTATGGGAAGGCCCAGCTGTGGGATTAACCAGTCAGTGCTAAAATGGTAGTTTCAGGCATAGGCTTAGCAGCTCACTGAGAAAGAGACAAGGCAATAAATAGCAAATACTGTAATGTGGGAGATAATCTACACACACCCAGTATGGAAAAGACTCCCAGTCAGACCTGAGTCTCTAAGACATACTGAGTAGACACACTGATATATTTACATCCCTCTACGAAGCATAGTATACGTATGTTTAAGCACAAATGGTCTGAAATTATTTTGGGATCCAAAAACATTAACTCATACAAAGTGACTGATAATTAGGGCCTCTATAAAAAAAACAGGGAGAAGGGATACCAACAGCCCAAGACCTGTGGCAGGACAGTGGTACTATGGAATGTTGGCTGAAGCATATTAAAGTTAACCACAACCACTTAACAAGAAGAATGTGATTTTTTTCATCCATTTTGTTAAGCTATTGATCGCAGATGCTGCTGGGGAGGGGTATGGTTGAGAGTATAGAAGAGGAACATTTTCCTGATGGACCCATGCTCCAAATGACCAGGTAAAATTGGTTTTAGTAATATTTGATATCGAAAATAGTATCTAAGAACATGTAATATAAAAATTAATGACAGTTTATATATTTTTTATATTAAATCTTCAAAATCCAGATGTATTCCTGCATATATACCAGATCTACTTGGTCAGAATCCTTGAGAGTGAAGGCCAGGAATCTGCACTTCTAATAAAGCTTTCCAAGTAATTCTTAAGATCAGGCACATTTAAGAATCACTGTGCTAACAAATAATTTTTTTTACTCCTTTACTTACTCCTTCCAGGACTACGAGTCTTCCCCGCTTTGGTGAATGTTGTGAAGATATATACTATTTAATTTATAGTGTGTGTTATCTTTACTGATTTTATATATTTAGCATAATTTGTACTTTACTTTATAATTAGCTTATTAAGATATACTGGAGTACAACTCTCTATTACTTAGGAGAATGCCAAATGTATAACCAATACCCACAGGGTTACTCATCAAGATATGTACATATATATAATTTTTACATATTTATTATGTTAACTACAATTTTAACTAAATGATGCAGTACCTATGATGAGCCTTAAAATGGTAAATCTTAGATTTAAAGGCTTAGAAAGCTAAATAATCAGACAATACAACAATTTTTCTAGACTTACCTTAGAAAATTCCTTTGTGGGCAGCTAATAAGATATTAAAATTCAACATGCATAATAGTTTGTAATCAAAATACTTCAGTTAGAAAAAGCTTTTTCTGTTTTCGAAAGCTAGAATAAGACTGCCACATTACTAGAATAAGACTATCCTCTTTACTTGGGATATGGCTGTACTGCAGAAATTTTTAATGAGTGAGAGATAAAAAATAGGATTTACATAGCAACATCTTTGAAAAGTGCTTCTCTATTAAATTTCTATAAGCTACAGAAGTAAAACCTGAAGTTTACAAATTTATGATCCAAGCTATAATTGAGCTGTATAATAAATAATAAACCTCAGACTCAATACGATAGAAGAGATCTCATCATCCAATATAAAAGCTGTATTATCGAATGCTACTAAAGAAAGTTAAGACCATTTACTTGTTAGTTCTCCCAGTCTGTGCAAGGCAAAGCCTCTTCTTCATCCTCCGACTCAGGGGATGCTTCTTTGATTCTTCTCAGAGCTTCATGGATACTCCGTGTTAGAGGGTCTGAGTCAGGAAGAAGTGTGAAGGATTCTCTCAAAACCTCCTTTTGTACTTTCTTCAATTTTACCCCCTTTCTTATTTGTGCCAAGATATTATTGTCATCTTCATCAGGAAAAGGAGGCAGAGTTCGCTGTTCGACCTTTTTCAGATGAAAACTACCACGCTTCAAGGAAGCTAGCACCTCATCCATGGGTGAGCTCACTTTAGAGAATGAAAGAGAACAATTAGTTAGGATCACACAATGAGTCAAACTATATAACCTCTAGACTTTAAGACCGTGATAGCCCAGGATACTGGAAATACCATCTAAAAAATGGATCATGATGTGTGGACAGGAGACTGCCAGAGCACATGGGATCCCAATTACGCTTATTAAAAAGAAATCCCAAGACTCAAGTTTCATGTCAGGCATTATTGGTATTCTTATCATTTCTCATGTGAGCTATGGGAACAGACTGGGAGCTGCGAGGTGGTCGTTAGCAATATCCATAATGCAGCAGCCCAATCTAAATTCAGACAGTGACTGGGTTACACTTTTAATTTTTAAAAAATTAAATTTTGGTTCATTATAGTGATTGTGCTTTTTTCTCATTTAGTTATTTTACATATGAAGTTCTACTTGGGTTATAGTAAAAAAAATATTTTTCAGGATGGTTAAATGTAATATACAAAATGTTCTATATAATGTTGTCCTTATGCAAGTTACAGCTCCTTACGAGCCAGGGTTATTTGGTTCTTTTAAAAAATAGCTTTAAGGCATATCTGACATGCAATAAATTGTACATTACTCCTTAATCTTCTTTGCTTCTTTACACAAAGAGTATACCAAAGCCCTCAATAAATAAGCAACCAAATGTTACACTGTTCTGCCAATGTCATCCTAGTGTGATAGTCCTGACCAGATGGTTTACCTTTCTCATGTGAATACCTTTATTTCACAGGTTTAAAATCAGACTTTTAACACAAAAGGAGCCACCTACTATGTAGTACCAAATAGATCAAGTATCACTTCAGAAGCTATATTTTTAAAAACATGCCTAACAGCTAAAGAAGGTACGCATTTCTGTGTCTATACACATTTGTCAATGTGGGTTGGTAAGAATTCTGCATTGCTGTGACCTTGAAAACCTGTTTGCTAATATCCAAAAATAATATGTTTTAAGCTTTGTAAGGTTCTATACAATAAAAAGTCCTTTGATTATGCCTCACTTTATTCAACAGATGACACAAAGATATCTTTTTAACTTACCTCTCCTCCTCTGTAAACCTTCAGCAGTCTTTTTGAGCTTCTTCCTGGCACTGACCAGCTGGCTACTGTCAAACAGGTGTGCTGAAGGGGCACTCGCAGACTTAGGGATCCTCTTCTCATTCCCCTCCATTCTAGACAGACCTTGCTCCAGTGTCTCTGGGTTGTTGTCCCTAGCAAAAGGGAGAGGTGGCGGTGGTGGGGGAGGGGGAGGAGGTGGTGGTGGTGGCGGTGGTGTTGGAGGAAGAGGTGGTGGGAGTGGATCTGTGGTAACAGAACCTGGTTCAAGGTCAATATTATTCAAAAGTGGAAGAGAAACAGTGGGAGGCAGTTCCAAGGTAACACCACTGAGAGGTAATGAAGTGGCTTCAAGTTGTACTAATGAAGTATCTTCAAGTTGTCCAAGGCTTCGGGCTTTTGCTGTCTGTGATGACCCAAGTTTGCCTCTTCCTTCCTCCACCTCTTCACTTTTCTCTTCTACCTGAAGTGTTCCTGGTAGAGAGTCGCACTGGTCCTCACAGGGCACAGGACTGGCGACACCCGTTCCTCTTGCATGAGTCAATCGCAATCTGGTGGATTTAAGTATGACTTGACCAGGGTACCTCTAAAAAAATCAGAAGTTAGCATAACTGGTTAAATTATATTAAAACTTATGAATAAATGACTATTTTCTCCTTCAAGTGTAAAATGTTATTTTGGAGCTTTTGTAATTTTCAGAGAAAATTCTTTAATGAAGTTATACAGAAAACCAGAATACCTTTCAGTTATCACTAAATTCTGTATTATTTATCAAATCCTTTATCAGGGTCTTGTTCCCTTATCCATTTAAGAAGTCAGCTGTTCGAAATTACCAACATTAAAAAAACTCTTTACTAAATAAAATTATGAATTCAAATGGAAAAATAATAATAGTGATGTAAACTAGACAACATAAGTATCAAACATATATGCAGAAAGCCAAGGAACTATTATTAGTTTCTTACATGTTATTTTTAAATGCTTACAGATAAAATTTTTTGGACTACTGATATACAGAACTCTCATTCTACATTTTTACTACAGTAAAAACTATCATTAATTAATTTACTTTACTCAAGGTTTATCCTTGTATTAAGGACCCTGCCCACTCTCTCAACCCTTTTTTACTATAATACTAAGAGGACTTGATCAAAAGCTTACTTTGCCTATAAGAAGATCCCTCACCACAGACAGTGGAAGTAAGGCTCCTTAGTACTTTAACAACCAAAACCATTCAGCTTAAGCACAGTTCCAAGGAAATATTTAGCTAATGTGAATCAGTGTTCAGAGTCGTGGGTTAGCCTGGTAAGAGAACTGCTGAAGCATTTCTCATGTATGTTGATCCACCCTTTAATTCTGCCAGTGGTCATTTCCACAGATAATTAACATAGGTGGATGGATGTATGTGGAATTAATAATAAGTTGATATGTGAAATGGACAGTTGGTTGTGAACTAATTTTATAAAACTCAAGAGGAATCTAAGCTTCCCAGAGGCCTGGACCATTCCTCTTATACTAAAGTGGTAGGCCGAGGGTCACAAGAATATTAATTTTGGGAATGAGAGGACAGGCAGCCATCCAATCCAAAAATTAATTTAAAAACATAATAAAAAGGACTCCCATGATTATAATTATTTTTTAAATAACAAAGGGAAAACCAAGTATTCTCATACAAAGAAATCGTACAATTGGAGTACGCATGTAGCTCTATATAAAAAGCAATGGAAAATAATAAACTGACCATACTTTTATTACCTGTTTAAAAGTTCGAAGTCTATCCAGTGTTCTCTGTCTTTCTTGGCTAACCCAGGCACTTTTTCGTTCTTCTTCATCATGTAATTTTTCTCTCTTCTGGTAAAAAATTAATAGTAATTCCATTACAATCTACCCCATTAATGGGAAAAAAGGAAAAGAGTTCTCCCAGTATGTAAACTGGATAACTCCAGAGAATAATGCATTAGATAAAATGTTTTATGAAATGAAGAACTATTAGTTTTTAATAAAAATTATCATTTTAAAATTCAAAATGACAAAAATAATACTCTTTTATATTCTGCATTTGTTCCCAATTCAAGATGTTTGCTTTGTAAAATAAAGTCTTCTGTGAACTAAGAAATGTTTCATCTTTGGAGCTGTGGCTTAAACAATTTTAGTATGAAATACTTGTAGCTGCTGTATTCTGCTAACTCAAATAGTGGACCTTAAAAATAAAATCAGCAACCAGTTGGTCAGTAATTTAGATATTACACATTACATCAACCAATATAACCGGCATAGTAAAAAAGAAAAGTACTTACAGCATTATACATGAATCATTTGGTTTATCATACCTTACAGTTGCCAGTTAATCTGCACAAAAATTTAAAAAATTTCCCATGTTGTTGAATCACCTATAAGCTGTCTAATTAAATCTCATTTGGCAGAACAAATATTAAATAAATGAAAAGGCTTTCTAGATAGGTAGATGGGTTATGGCTTTATTTTTACTTTATTTTAAAAAATTAGAAATGCTTCCCACAAGATCAGATAATTTCATATGGAGGTGATGGTGGTCTCCAGTGTATCATTAACCTGTCTTTCTTCCATTCATCTGCTGTCCTTTTCCAATTCAATCCTCCATTATTCTCTTATTCTATTACCTCTCTCTTCTTCCCCACCAGCTTTGTCCTGGACAATATAATTTCTAATAAGAGTTACTGCTGACATTTGTCTTGGATGATGATAACAAAATCTAAAGGATGGCTTGACTCTTCAGACTAAAAGTGTGTATCGAGTTTCAGGAACTCTCGTGCACAATGATCAACTGACAAAGTTACTACACTAAAATTCTACAATAAAGACTTGTTATGTGTATCTGGGAAGAAAAATCAAGTCTTATAAAGGCGTGTGGGTGGGGGTTACTTTGGGCCTCTGCATTATAACATTCAATGCTACAAGACAGTGTTGGCAGTGTCTCTAAAATTTTGATGGAGAGGAAACTGATAGCATGACCCAACCAAACTGTCCTTTATGTATAAAGGAAACAGACAAGCATTCTCCAACATGCCAGAACTCAGAAAATACAGCAACCACGAAACTTTCCTGAAAGAGTATCTTAATGAAATCTAACCAACTCCAAGATGAATCAAAATAAACTTAGAAAAAGAGAAGCTGTGGCAGGGAGTACTTACTGGATGGTAACAAAAGGTAACCCAAAGTGGGTTTCTGTTAACTTTATTAGTCTGGGTACTGGTTATATAGTTATGTTCACCTTGTGAAAATTCTTCAAGTTATATACTTATGAGGTATATACTTCTTTATATGTACATTATGTATGTATTATGTTTCAAAACAATAAAAAGTTTTCATAACAAAGTATTGTTTTAAGAAAATGAGAACAATGATTGTGCAGGGCACATACCAGAGCACAGAGGAAGTAGTATTAAAAGAAGCCATCGTGAGCAAAATAATCAAAAAAGGTCTGATCAGTTTCCATAAACTACAGCTTAAAAGTATTCCATGGTACTGGTACTTTATTGAAATGAAACCCATGATTTATGAGTATGGTTACATAAAACAAGAATGCATTTTTTAATGGGGAGAACTGACTTGTTTCCTGACTACCATTTCCTTCCCTTACCCAGTTTGTCTCTGAGCTTAAAAAAACAAAGTAATATGCAAGTAATTTTATATATTTTAAACTATTCTGTTTTAGAGCTTACTATTAAATAGTAAACTACCTTAGTCTTACATATTTAATTTGCAAAAATATCTAGAAGAAATTTTTGAAACAATAAGGCTAAAATCTAGGGGTTTATATTTTAAACAATCTACCACCCAAAAGATTTTGATAACGGTGATTTAAAACTAACTTTGAAAAACAATGATTTAAGTCAACTTTCATTTCCCTCTATCTATGCATGTTAAAATGACTAGATGGTTAATGGATTCATTCTTCCACAATGAAGTATTCCACCTAAAGTTGGTATTAGGCAAATAACATTATGCAGATGATGTTTATCTTTGAGATTCCTCCAAATATCAATTTCTTCATTTTTACTTTTCTTTTACCCTATACAACTCTTTGAGAAAGAATTTGCTATTCATTCTAAAAAGTTATTTAGTTACTCCATCCACCAAAGTATTGGCATTTCATCAGAAGTCAAAATATTCATGTAATAAGGAACAAATTCTAAGTGTGGAACCTCAATAACAAGCTGACAGTGCAGGTACTGATGGTGACAGTAAGGGGCACTCTCGTACACCTGCTGCGCTGGCCCCTTTGTCTAAACTTTCTTACAAAGCTGTTTTTGATCCATGAAAATAGTAATGAAAAATAAAAGTACAATGATTAATTTTGCTATTTCTACACTCTTAAGAGAAAGGTGAATCATACAGTTAACGGGTAGTTCAGCTACTTTTATATGTTTAAAATCAAGAATAAGGGGCTTTAGTATAACATGTACCAAAATGAGCTTAAGTGATAATATTGACAAATTTTAGCCCTTTGGCCTTTAGTGTGACACTAAAGAAAAAAAATTTAAGTAAGCATATATAGTAATATAGTCATGTCAGCATTTCTACTATTTAATGAAATACAAATCACTGGTGTTGACTAACCTAAGACATGTGTCTGAAAAGACTACTATCAGGATAATATACTGCAGGCATGATGAGGTACAGTAATACTGGGAATAGAAGATTTTTAATGTGATTTTTTAAAAACTGGACTAATGGTCTCAGCATAGTATAATTAGAAGGGAATGTCTTCAACTTTATAAACAACATTTACGAAAAACCCTACAGCTAATATCGTTCTACTGGTGAAATCTAGAAGCTTGTTAAGATCAGGAAAGACAAAGATGTCCCCTCTAAGCACTCCTTTTCAACATCTTATTGGAAGTCTTACCTAATGCAACAGGACAAGAAAAGCAAATAAAAGGTATACAAATTGGGACAGAAAAAAATAAAACTGTATTTGCAGATGATGATTGTCTATATAGAAAATTTGAAAGAACCAACAAAAAAAGAAAACTCCTGGGACTAATAAGCTATTACAGCAAAGTTGCAGGATACAAGGCTGACATGTAAAAGCCAACAACTGTCTAATGTACCAGCATCAACAACTGGAGTTTGATATTGAAAACTATATACATTACCACTTCAATACTATTTACATTAGCATGGAGGGGTGTGAGATCAATAGATTTAGGTACAAATCTAATATGTACAAGATCTACTGAAGCAAACTATAAAACTCATAAAAGAAATCAAAGAACTAAATATATGGAGATTAATTTCTTGCTCATGGATAGAAAGACTCAATATTGTTAAGGTTTCAATTATTCCCAATTTGATCTATAGATTCAATGCAATCTTAATCAAAAATCCTAGCTGCTTACTTTATGGTTATTGACAAGCTGATCCTAAAGCTTCTTCAGAGAGACAGAAGACCTAGATCAGTGAAACAAAATACAGAACTCAAAAATAGACCCACATAAATATAATCAACTGATCTTTAACAAAGGAGCAAAAGGCAATTCAATAGAGTAGACAGTTATAAAAAAAAGTTTTGCTACAGACCTGCAACCTTTATAGTAACTCAAATAGTAACTCAAAATGGATCACAGACCTAAAGGTAAAATGCAAAACTATACAGCTCCTAGAATATAAGATAGGAGGAAATATAAATGACATTGGGTTTAGTGATGACTTTTTAGATACAACAACAAAGATACAGCCCATGAAAGAAAGGCTGGTAAGCTGGACTTCATTAAAATTAAAAACTTCTGCCCTGTGAGAAAGACTGTCAAGAGAATGAAAGGACAAGGCACAGATTGGAAGACATTTGCAAAAGACATATATGATAAAGGACGATTACAGAGCACATGCAAAGAATTCTTAAAACTCAACAATAAGCAAACAACTCAGTTAAAAAAAATGAGCAAAAACTCTGAAGAGACACCTCACCAAAGAAGATATACAGATGGCAAATAAACATTATGAAAAGATGCTCAACATTATATGTCATTAGGAAACTGCAAACTAAAACAACCATGAGATACCACTACACATCTATCAGAATGGCTAAAATCTGAAACATTGATAACACCAAATGCTGGTGAGGATGCAGAGCTACAGGAACTCTCATTCACTGTTAGTGGGAATGCAAAATGGAACAGTCACTTTGGAAGACACTTAGTAAATGTCCTACAAAAAAAAAAAAATTAAACATTCTAACTATACGATCCAGCAATGCACTCCTTGGTATTTACCCCAAAGAGTTGAAAACTTATGTACACATAAAAGATTGTTTGGTGTTTACTGCAGCTTTATTCATAATTGCCCAAACTTGTAGGTAACCAACATGTCCCTTCAGTAAGTGAATGAACTTACTGTCGTACATCCAAGCAATGGATTATTCAGTGCTAAAAAGAAATGAGCTATCAAGCCATGAAAAGACATGGAAAAACCTTAAATGCATACCAGTAAGTTAAATAAGCCAATCTAAAAAGGGTACGTACTGTGTAATTCCAATTAAACATTATGGAAAAGGCAAAACTATGGAGACAGTAAAAAGATCAGTGGTTGCCAGAGGTTTGGGTAGAGAGGGATGAATAGGTAGAGCACAGAGGATTTTTAGGGCAGTGAAAATATTATAATACTATTAATGGTGGATTCATGTCATTATACATGTCAAAACCAATAGAATGTATACTCCAAGAATGAACTCTAATGTAAGCTATGGGCTTTGAGTGATGATGTGTTAATGTTGGTTCACTGTAACAAATGTACCCCTCTTGTGTGAGATTTTGCTAATAGGAGAAGTTATGCATGTGTGTGCTTTTTGCCTAGAACGTCTCTAAGTTATAAGTACGTGTACATACACAGTGAACTATTGCTAACATCTACATATAATATCTTCTTATTCTTTATAGATTTTATTCATGTTGATAAATGTAAAAATCAAACTTTTGTTCTAAGTCTCCAAGAGTCCAAACTTACTAGTTGTAGTGTATGATGGGTTCTATATTCCTCTTCACTCTGAAGGCGCTGCTGGAATTTTTCATTGTGTTTTGCAATACAAATTTCCTATAAATACATAAAATATGTTTTAATATATGTGAAATCTAAAAGAGCCAAAACACCATACACCAGGGTTTACTTGATAAATTTTAATCTTAACATAGCAAAATACCAAGCAAATGGCCTCTGGTTTCTCATTAGAAGTATGAAGCAACATAAGCCAAATAATCAGGATCTTAAAAAGACTCTTCTATCAAACTATTAAAGCTTCTCTAGAACTCTTGATTTCTCTTTTTTAGAGCAGGAGAGATGGGGGCAAGGCAGAGTGGAAGGAAGGTGTCCTTATATAATCTCAAAGGTCTCTTTCACAGTTCCAAAATCTGTGGTCAAAAGATTCTAAGTCTTACTGTACTCTTTAAATTATTCTGGGTAAAAAGGGACATACAACTCTTGGCTTAAGGTCTGTATCCTGTGATGAGTTAAAAAAATGACTTTGCTTGGACTGGTTTAAACAATATCATGAAATCTGAATCTTCTGGTCATTGACTTCAGAACAAAAAGAGACCATAAAGACCAGAAATTAGGAATTATAAAGAAAATATAGGTATGCTTTTTTTAATCATATAAAAATAAGAACACAGTATAAAATAGGACATATGTGCTTCTTTACAAAACAATGCACTATCATCTGGCAACTTTTTAGTGGCGCATGCTAAGTCTTAATTTTCCCTGGGTCCTTTTGACAAGTCCTCCAGCTAAAAGGGTTTACATTAGTTTCCAATATTCTCAAAGTTTACCAAAAGATTAACTCTTCTAACCAGAGAAAGGCATTTAAGAAATGACCTTTTAAACCAATAAAGCAACTGTTTATATCATATTTTTTACAATACTGGGTTGAAGTCGGTTGCCTAACAAGAGATTCTTGAAATGAACCAGTCCTGGTCAGTCTCCAGGGGAAAATAAAGGCAGCATTATATAGTGACATGATATAGTGCTATAATGACTCAGGCTTCTAAGTCACACAGACCTAGTATAGAATCCTAATGTTGCCCTATACTAACTGCTTTTCCTTGGGTCATTTAACTACTGAACACCTATGTTACTTTAGTTATAAAATGAAGATACAGGTTCACTATCCCTTATCAAGAACAGAGATTAGTCGTGTTTTGAAATTAAATTTCTTCCCAGATTTCAGAAAGGTGATAATGTTACATATACCATATAATACCCAGTAACTCCAGCAGGATCTAAAGATACACCCCATAAGAACTCTTACTTTGCTTTAAAAGGTATGCAAGTGTTAGTGACAAACTGGGTTAGAATTATTAGCTATGGATCAAAGATTAGGTAATACATAAAAGCAAGATTTAAAATTACAGCTATATATTCAATAAATTCTTAATCTATTATGCCTTTTTATTTCTGAGGTAGGCTTTCTTGGCTGAAACCCGTCCACGTCTTGCTTCTAGCTGGCGTGCTTTCTGCTGAAGTTTCTGTAGCTCTTCCCTCTGTAAATGCAATGACGCTGCCATCTCTTCCTTCTCCAGCATGGCCTCCATACTTTCATAAGTGTCATAATACACCACTTCATCTCTCTTTTCTGTTACAGAATAGCAACAAGGGGTAGTTGTTAAGAGCATGGGCTGCAAAGACAGAACAGGGTTCTAATCCACTTAATTGGCTCTGTAACCTCAGGCAAAGCCATTACATCTTATAAGGTATTCAATCTTTTGTGGACTTATGTGGTTAAATGTACACCATACCTGATATAAGTCTTTTGATGCTTTCCAGTTGTGCTGTCAATAGTAACTCTTCACACTTCAAGATTTCAAACTGTACTTCATACAACTGAAGTTGCAGATCATAATAATCAGCTTCTAACTGATCCAACTGAGCTATGGCTTCTGTACCACCCTGCAAACTCTGCATCTGCATTGAAAATAAAAATAAGAACACTTCTGGTTGGAGGGGACAAGACAGTGAATTCTTATTGCTACAAAATAATCCCTTCTGGCTGGTGAGTTAGGTGAAATATGTTAGCATATAAAGAGAGTATGTTCTAAACAAGATTCCAGCCTTTCCTTTACATTCTAGATATCTATAGTCTTACCTAATGATTCTATTCTTCTTAGTATATAATTTCAAAATTCTTTAACAAAAATTTTGAACTGTGAAGCAATAGTTAGGCTATGGTCTAAATGTGCAACAATATACGTTTAAAAATAATCAGATGAATTAAATACAGTGCTGTTTAATAAATGTTGTAAACATTTTTAAAATAAGTATTTAATAAACTAAGTTATAAGTCAGTGGTCCTGCTGTATTAGGTAATATGTTATGAGTGACAATAACACACAATATATATAGAACAAACCCCAAATGGGTTTAATTATAGTGGTTCGTGGAGGGGAATGTCGACAAAATGAAATTCTGCTGTTTTTGTCCAAAGTCATAAAAGAAGAACCTAGGAGTGATTTCTTTCCTGAAACTCCCAGTCTTACTTTAAATTATAAGCATCCCTTTACATACTATCTTGGAGCTCTTGTCCAGCTCTGGAGACCACAGCTCCAGGATGCATCTTCCTCTGTTATCTGCACCCATACTTTCTATGAGCACAGCATACAAAGAGGTAAAATACTTGATGTTAGAAGGCTTTATTCTCTAAGTGGGGAATTATAATCAGTAAAATCTTAGTGTGAATCAGTCCACAAACCATCTAAGATCAGTTCTCCAGTGATACTGTTCACTGTCTGGTCCAGGCTGTTAGTTCTCTGACCATTTATCTGCCACCACATTCATGACACTGTGCTAAGGCTCCCCTCTAGCATTCTCCTGTTTGATTCTTTGGCTAAGAAAGGAAATTCAAAGTGCCTTGCTGACATAGCTTTACATTGTCAGCTACCTCAACTGCAAGTAAAACAATATTCTGATCCCTGCCCAGGGCCCATGTACCTTAAAAACACTTGAGATGCACAGTGATACCAGAATACAACAAATATATCAAACTGAAAAAGGAAGGGGGTATTCTCTTACAGTAAGTGACCTCGCCCCCAATTTTCTGGTTTAGTGAGTTCTATTCATAGTAAGGGAGTCCAAAGGTGGATTTGCAATGGCTAGGTTCAGAAGGACAAAACCTTATCAGAGGCAAAGGTGCACACAAGGGATCTGTTAAATCCCAACCTCAGAAAGAACAAATAATAGGGTAGTGGTGGGCCCCAGGAAAAGTTAAAGGGCTGTAGTACCAGGGCAGAGAGGACTTTTATGGAATAACCTGAGGAGAAAGGGAGAAATGTCAGGGAAGTCTTAGAGAGCAAAGCAGTGCTCTCGGGTTTATCTAAACTTCAACGCAGAGGCGAAATCCTTAGTGAAAAGCATGGAGAGATATGGGAAGGCTACACTGCTCCGAATCTCTTCCCTATAACATCTGAAGTTTCCAGACTGATTTTTTTTCCTGGTACCTAACTCAGCTGACAGCCACAGAACTAAGGGAATGGGAATCCAGAGTGGAAGGAGCACCAATTCCAGACAATGGAGCCATGGAGAGAAGGTAGGTACCACAGATGGCACATCTTTGTTATACTTGGGGGTAGTACTTCCCTGGACAAGAAGGAAGCCTAGAAAGTAGGTTAAGTGCTCAAAAAAGTAGATAATCAAGTGCCATTAAAAACTCTGCTACCTTGAAATTTTACTCAGCTCAACTTTCACCCTTCTAAATAAACAAACTTTTGATATCAGGATATCAAGACCCCAACCCCAACCAAACTGTGACTTCCAAAGTAACCCAGGTAATATCAGCAATGTTGGAACTAGACCCAATTCTCCCAATTCCTTCCAAAGATAGTCTTCCTACTAGGCAAAAGCAGAGGGCACCGTTCTAATACATACAGAAAAGTAAATCTAGCAAGGAAATGAAGTACCAGTCGACGTCCATATGTCCACATAAGTACATCATGCACTACTGACCACACAGATGATCCTTTCCTCCGTACACAATGTAGTAGTTTTCATGTGTACCTATCTTGACTGACTATATCGTGAAAAAAGATATAAAGCAATTTATATAAACTAATGATGTTTTTGTCTTGCCTTTCACCCTACTGTGCTAGAAAACCCCATGACACATGAGGGGCTATGAAAAACAGCTTTCAGAGTATCTGTGGGTTGAGCCAATCATTCAACAAATATTCACTGAGCATCCACCACTGTGTGACTTACAGAGAATATAGCAGTAGACAAGAAATGAAATGAAGGTTCAAACAGTGGTCATAAAAACCATGCACAGCATAAGAGAAATAACATTAAAGGCAAGGTCAGCAAGCTCTCAATCAAGACTAGCCTTTTTATGTGGGAAAGATGGCAAGGACACACGACCTAGAAACAGACATCTGAGTATAAATACAGGTTCCACCAATAACAGCTATACAAATATAGATAATGCATGTAAGATGACAGAACTGTCTAAAATTCCACATTTCAGAAATCTTAGAAAACTGAATATATCACTAATTTCTTTGATGTCAAAACCTAACCTCACAATTCACTTGTAGGAATATATGATATGAATTGATGTGAGTCCCTATTTATTCCATTTAATGTAATATCTGTATGTTTTATTACTGGAATACTAACTCTTGTCTGGAAGTTATATGCCCTAAATTGGCTTCCTAAAATCTAAAAAACTAAGAATTCTGAAATTTAGGGGTTTCAGATAATGGCTCATGGGATTGTAGTATAAAGAATTATATTTGAGAATTCAATGTCCTCTGTGGTATACTGTAAATACTCAATAAATACTTGATGACTTCAATAAAGTGACATAGAGGAACATAACCTTAATTAATCATAATTTAGTCATGTGCTTTTAAGAGAAAGACAAAATTATGAAATAAGGAACTAGCCTCGGGGTTGTTCAGTACAAGTATATCAGATTATAACATATAGTTATAATCATATAACTATATGTTATATGATTATAACATATAGTTATAATCAGCTCTAGCAGTTTATATATGTTCATAGAGATGACCTCAAAAAATAATTTTTTTAAAATGGATGGGGAATGACTAAAATTCTCTACATGACAAGAAAGTATACTGACATATTTTTAGAACTTTCAACCACAAGGATTAAAATCCAAGTAGTTTTCTGGTTAATTTCCTATTAACCAGAGAACATGGTTAAACTGAAGATAACAGTCCACAAGGTGAGATGTGACTATATTTTCTATGATTTATTTCCTGATGGTATCTTAACTTTAGTACCTATTTCAATGAATAACTATAAAGAAAATATCACTATTTCATTAATTAACCTTATTTTAATAATACTTCCAATATATATCCTACTCCTAACTTTGTGTGGTTATATGCAGTTTAATCTTGTCCAGTAGTTTAAAATATGTCTGAAAGTACGAGTATATCAGATTGTGCTGGTTTTTTTTTTTTTTTTCAATTTGAGTTGACATTTAATATTATTGTATATTAGTTTTAGGTGTACAGCAGAGTGGTTAGACATTTATATAATTTTCGAAGTGATCCCCCCAATTACTCTAGTACTCACCTGGCACTATAACAGTTATTAAATATTATTGACTATATTCCCTATGCTGTACTTCACATCTCTGTGACTATTTTTTAACTACCAATTTGTATTTCTTAATCCCTTCAACTTTTTCATCCAGCCCCTGTGCTATTATTTTAAAATCTGAATTGGTGAGGAGTAACTACTGAAAAGTAGAGTAAGGTAGTCACAAAAAATTTAAGTAAACCTGGATTCTTTCCAAAGTAATGGGCCATAAAGGCACTGACAGTTTCAGTTTTTGATGGGAAAATATGAACATCTGAGGACAATCTGGGTCAGAGGCTCAGGTACAGATTATTTGGGAACCTACTAAATTTGTGTGCAAAGCTGTATGTGTATGTGTATTTCTCTGAGTACAGAGTTCTTAACTTTCAAATTATTAAAGAGGCAAGTAGACTGTGACCTAAAAAGGGTAAAATGACTACAATCAAGACAGAAACAAGTTAAAAAGGAGATAGACTAAAAGAAATGGTACTTATTTAGTGTAGTTGAAGAAAACTTAAAAGTCAAATAGAATTTTGCTTGCCCAGGTAATATTTAATATTTAATATTTCAGCATTAATTTAGAAATTTTGTTTCAAGTTCAGCATTATACTCATAGAAAATATCACTATTTTCAACTTGATTTCTACTTGTAATTTTTAAAGTGGTTTCTTCTGTCATGTCAGGAAGTTGTTGTCTCTAAAATACCTGAGGAGATACAACCTATCAACATATTTTAAACTACGAAAGTCTCCCCCATAACTTAAATTAATGGGTAGTACTGTATTATAAAACTTTCGCTGGCAAAGCATTTGTTTGGGATGGGCTTAATAATTGACATTTGTTCTGTTTCTGTTTCTCGTGAGTAATGTGGTCACCTTAAATTAATGCTAATAAAACTGGTACAGTACATCACAGATACATATAAAAAGCACAATACATACATTATATATACACAACAAGCATAAACATGGCAAGAATGACTGACAGTTTTACCAAAACCTTTGAAGAATTCAAACACAATCCAGAACATTAAAAACAGATTATTAAGGTAATAGGATGGCCCCAGAGAAAATGACCCCACAGATAATCATCAGCCCAGACTCTAAGGGCCCATTTCAGCCTCACCCTTCCAACACCCTAGACCAATTCCAGTAAGAACAATGTTCTTGCAGTAGCAAGTAGTCAGAAATCTTACACTCAGCAGTTCTTTTAGACACTCTATGTTGTCAGTACAACCCAACTGTCAGCCTGGTTAGAACAATAAAGCTAGTCAGTGTGATGAAAACAAAGGGTGGTACCTCTACTTTATAGGCAATAAAAACATGCTAGAATTTTAAGTTTTAAAAGTTCTAGAACTTAAGAAAATTCCAGAAGGTAGTAACATAAAGAGAAAGCTAAGTAGAAAGGAGACTATAGTAGAAATGCCTCAGGGGAGTATGAGAAGGGTCTGAAATTTTTGCAAAGAGATTCTGGATATAAAGTGTGAAAAGGTTCCAGGAAAAGGCAAGTTCCAGTATTATCTTTAACAATAGTAACAATTAAGAAAATGTAAGGAAAAAAATAAAACTACAATTTAAAATCCAAAATATTTCTTCCCGGATCACAGCCGTGATACGCTATTTCATCTCATATACTATTTTTTTTTTAACAAGAGATAAGCATATGTACTTTTAAATGTCTATGATGACTATACTGGTATACCTAAGCCCCAAAAACTTTAATAAAGCTGTATTGATAAAAACAGACAACATTTTGTTCTTCTCTGCAGACAAAAATGTACTGCTTTCACAAATACATAGTTAATGTTTTAAAAACCAATATGGTTGATCTACAGAATGGGAGCAAATATGTACAAGTCATATATTTAATAAAAGACGTATCTAGAATACATAAAGAACTCTTTAAACTATGCTGTATATGTGAAACTAATATAATACTGAATGTCAACTGAAAATGAAAAATTTTATAAAGGTGGGGTGAAGGGGAATAAGAGGTTCAATTTTCTGGTATAAAACAAGTCATAGAGATATAATGCATAACATGGGAAAGAGAGTCAATTTTGAACAACTGCTTTTAGATATATTCTAACATATATATCAGTGACTCTTTTCAAGAATTTCTAAGACTATTCCTTTTTTTTTTTTTGTATCCATGAACAGATTCTAATGAAGCACAGTCAAATTGGACCTCTATTTAACCCTGCTTTGTTCCAGAAGGAATAAAACGGGAAGTTCCAAAAGGTAATGGTTTGAGCATAATATAATCAAGTCTAACAAAATGTTACTGCCTTAGGATTTTTACTAAACTTCTCTGGGCAGTAAAACTAATTATCAGAAAGCTTTGAATGTTACAGTACAAAAAAATTTAAAGACAACAAAGAAATTCTGACATCATTGTTTCTGTTTTAATAGTGCATTGCTATCTACAGTCACACTGTGATACTGTGAAAATACCATGTGTCTAACTGTTCTATTAGTGGCAACTCAAATCATAGGCCCCATCATGAGTATTATCATCGTCTCACAAATAGAGTGCAAAATTAACAGTTGCCTGTAGAGTCAGAAAAATGTTAGTCTTGTACAAAGATAAAAATCAAGTAGCAAATCTTAATTTTTAAAAAAATTTATATATTTTTTCTGAGTTTTTGTTACCTCTTCTTTTAGTGCATGTTTCCTCTGTTCCAAGCAGATCTCTTTAGCTCTCATCATCTGCAGAGTCTCCTTAGAAACTGCATACTGTAGTTTTTCCATACGCTCAGCGGCTGCTGCCCATGATGCTTTACCAAATTTCTTCTGATCTGCTCGCATTCGATCGTACACAGCTATTAATAATAATTTTTAAAAAGGATATTAAGACATAAAACAAATTGATACTAACCTCTGCTGGCAAAAATAAAGGTTCTTGCTAAGATGACCATTTACATTATGTTATATAATACAGGATAACAACACTGTAATAATACTCTATGATGATCACTTTAAGTAAAAAGAATCCCTGAAGGCTACACAGTCCTGGTGTTTACAGGTATCATGTTAAAGCTACAAACAACAACAACAACAAAAACCTTAATGTTCTAATTTGTACTTGTCAGAAACAGGCTCATTTAAGATGTTTTTAAAAGTTGAGCAGTAATATATCAAAATTAGGTTACATCTGTCTTTGTATAAGGAAGGAAATAAAAGAAGGACCTGTTTTATACCTCTTCTAAAAAGAAGTTATCTTCTGATTGGAAGCAAAAAGAAGGCTATTAATCTCAACAGTTAAAGCCACACAGAGATGTTTATTCTGTTTCTGTTACATGGGAGAAGGAAAACATGCTCAGAAAAGGAAAATTAAAAGGTCAAGCAAACCTATTCTCTCCTTGTTTGGGCTGAAGGGCTTCCTGCTAAGATAAAATCACCAGAACTTAGATATAAAGAAAGTCTACAAAGACTTTGATGAAGCATTTGAAACTCCAGAATGATGCTGTAATCACATACAAAAATGTTTTGCCTGAAACTGCAGAAGCAAAGTATAAAATAAAATAATCAAAATTGTATAAACTATGAACTATACATCAGAATATACAGAGAATTATTGCAATTATATATAATAAACCAAGCGTAGAAAAAAATTGACACGCAAAGTGGTTGCACAAGGCTGGTAGGATTACAGATGTGGAGTTTCTTGTTCGTCTAATATCTAAATTTTCTGTAATGGTTATATTTTTTTTAAATCACAATGCTGCAAAGACTTTTTTTTAAACATCAAGAAGGGTGCATCTAAAAGGCAGTCTAAACCAAGTACATAGTTAAAAATAGTTTACAGTATAAAAAGATCTTTAAATGTTCAAAGGAACTATTAATAACATAACATACTGTTTTTAGTTTTTATTTTAAAAATTACCATACAGCTCTAGGGCAAATACCCAGGAGAGAGACTGCTGGGTCATATGGCAAAAGTACCTTTAACTACATAAGAAATCGCAAAATCATTTTCCAGAGATTACAATTTTGCAATCCTACCAGCAATGCAGGAAGGGTTCCTGTTACTCTGCATCTTTGTCTGAATTTGGTATTGTTAGCATTTTCTATTTTAGCCAATCTAATAGTCATGCGTTGGTATCTCATTGTGGTTTTAATTTGCATTACCCTAAAGACGAATGATTTAACATCTTTTCAAGGGCTTACTTGCCATCTTTATCCTCTGGTGAAGTGTCTGTTCAAGTCCATTCCCCATTTATTAACTGGATTATTCATTTTCTTACCCCACTATTAATTACATTGTTTACTGAGTTTTAAGAGTGCTTATATACATATGTATTCTGATACAAGTTGTCAGATGTTATTTGCAAATATTTTCCCTTAAATTCTATTGTCTTGTCATTGTTTTGATAGTACCTGGCAGAGGAAAAGTTTTTAACTTTGATGAAATTCATTTTATCAATTTTTTTCTTTTATGGTTCATACTCATTATCATATCTTTTACAGTTTATATTTGTGGTGTCATTGCTAAGAACTCTGTCTAACTCTAGGTTACAAAAACTTTTTCTCATATGTATTCTTTTGAAGTTTTACAGTTTTACATTTAGATTCATTTTGAGTTCATCTTTGTAAAACATGAGGCTCAGGTCAAGGTTAATTTTTCTGCATATAGATGGCCAATAGTTCCAATACCATTTGCTGCTTTCCATTAATTAGCTTTATCAAAAAGTAAATGGCCATATATTGAGTTCATCTCTATAATCTTTATTCTCTTCCACTGATTGAGGAATCTATCCCTTCCACAATTCTATGCCACAGTAGCTCTATAGTAATTTGTAAAGTCAGGTAGTGTGATTCTTCCAATTTTTTTTCCTCAAAACTGTTTTAACTATTGCAGTTCTTTGCCCTTCCATTTAATTAGAACCAGCCCATTTATATCCACCAAAAAAAAAAAAAAAAAAAACCCACTGGTATTTTGACAGATGTTGTGTTAACTCTATAGATCACTTTGGGATGAACTGACACCATTACTATACTGAGTATTCCAATCCACAAACATAATATGTCTATCAACTTATTTACAGATGTTAATTTCTTTCATCAGTATTATAATTGTCAGCATAGAAATCCTGTACATTTTGTTAGATTCATACCTAAATATTTCATTTTGGGAGGAATAATAAATGATGTTGCTTTAAAATTTTTGATTTTTAATTGTTCATTGCCTGTATAGACATAATTCACTTTTGTGTGTTGACCTTATTTCCTGTGACCTTAAGAGTCACTTGTTAGTTCCAAGAGTTTTAAAAAATAGATTCCATACAATTTTCTACATAAACAATGTTATCTGTGAATACAGACTATTTTATTTCTTCCTTTCCAAACTATATGTCTTTTATTTCTTTTTTCTTGCCTTTTTACAACTAGCTTAGATTTACTATATTATGCTGAATGGCAGTGGTAAGAGTAAACATCCTTGACTTTTCACCTGTTTTAGGGAGGGAGCATTCCATTAAAAAGGACGCTAGCTTTTAGGGTTTTGGTAGATGCCCTTTAGTAGGTTAAGGAAGTTCTTTTCTATTCCTAGTTTGCTGAGCATTTTCAGCACACATGATGTTGTATTTTGCGAAATGCTTTTTCAGTATCTACTGATAAACTGATCATGCTTTTTTAAAAAATATTTTCAAGACTGGCGTTTCTCAACCTCAGCACTTTTGACATTATGAGCCAGAAAATGCTTTGGCATAAGGATGGGCATCATAGGATGTTTAACACAATCTCTGGCCTCTATTTGCTAAGTGCTAGTAATACCCTCCATAATTGTGACAACCAAAAATGTCTCCTGACATAGCTAGGTGTGGCAAAATCACCCATAATTGAAAACCACTGCTTTAAACCTTCAATATGGTGGATTACATTGATTGATGTTCACATACTGATAGAAGGAGGATAAGGCCCACTTGGTCATGGTTGTTGTTTTAAAGTATTTTTATTAATATTTTAAAATGTGTCAATATTTCGTTGAGGATTTTTGCATCTATTATGTAGAATACTGATCTGTAGTTTTCTTTTTTTGTATTGTCTTTGTGTAGTTTTGGATTTAGGGTATTGCTAGTCCCATTCGATACAAATTAAAACTGTTCCTCTTCTATTTTCTGGAAGAGAAACATTATTATTTAAATGGTAAATCTGCCAGTGAAACCATTTGGGCCTGGAGAATTTTTTTTTTTTTTTTTTTTGTGGGTGGGGGGAAATTTGAATCTACAAATCCAATTTCTTTAATAGTTATAAGAATATTCAGGTTATTTATTTCATCTTGTGTTAATTTGTAGTAGTTTGTATTTTTCAAGGAATTGTTCTATTTCATCTTTGTTAAATTTGTAAGCTGAGAGTTGTTTGTAGTATTTCCCTTATTATCCTTTTGATGCCTGCAAGTTCTATAGTAATATCCCATATTAATATAATGTATTTTTAAATGAAAGATATTTTCATGTGCATTTGAAATATACATGAAAGACTAGGAGATGAAGAATGGTGGCGGAGTAATAGTGTAAGAGATTTTCAAAATTCATTAATCATATTATACTATATCTTTCCAAAAGAATGAGGATGGGGAGGCAAGTAATATGGTTTACTCAAAACTTTCTAAGCCACCTGCTTAGACAAATACCTACATTTCGGGAACAGGAAAGATAGGACACATTAACCTTGGTGGCTCAAATTGTAAAATGAGTTTTAAAGGTAACAATAAGCATCAATGTCAGATACCTCTGACAGCATCTACAGACAAAATCATTCACATTAACATTAAAACAAAAGGTATTGCTGACTAAAATATACCTTAAAAGAATGAAAGAAAGCACTTATAGCAAACACTAAATGTTAGGTATAATTCTTTCTGAAGCATTTTGTTAAATCTAAGAAACAAACCACATTCATTTTACTCCTCAACAAATAGAAATCACCTATAATTATTCACAAAGTTTTCATCATAGCTATCAAATTTCACTTTGTGAAACGTCTGAGTAAGCATCAATATACTATATCATATTCATCACTAAAAGAGGATCAAAGATTTGAAGATTAAAAAAAAGACCTCAAAATCTATTAAAAGGAATGAGGTCCTTTCATAGTAACAAAAATAAAACATAAACCATCCAGAAGTGAACTAAATAAGAAATGTGCAGAACCTAGATAAAAATCAAAAACCAAAAAACCCACAAAACTTTCCTGAATAAAACAGAGACTTGAATAAATGGCAGGGTAATAACAATTATGCAATTTTTTTTCAAATTATCATAAAATATTTGTTTATTTAATAGCAAAGTATTTTATTAAAGTCCTCTTTCAAATTCTAAAACATTGTAGTTTTTATCAGAATTATATTAGTTTGGGAAGAAATCATTCCAATTTAAAAAAAAATGATTATAATACTATCTTAGGGGAAAATAATTAAGTATAACCAAGACTATTTTGAAAAATAATGACGGGATGATTGATAAACTGGGTAATAAATTTCATTATAAAGCTACCATAATTACAGCATATAAAAACAGATAAGGCATATCAATGAAAAAGAGAGTCCAGAAAGAAATCCAAGTATATAAAAGGATTTTTAGTAGGCTTTAACTATTTGGAGGAACACAGAAACTTACTTTAGAAAATACAACAAATTAAGTAACATAATTTAAAGATTTGTAAAGAAATCATTCTTAAAAGCTGATGGTTCTTATAATTAAAATTTAACAAAAAAGTTAAAAGGAAATTTAGGAATATTTACAACAGATGTCAGAGTTAATATACAACTATAATATAAATATAATAAAGATATCAATGAATATAAGGAGCTCTTACAGATCAACAGGAAAAAATACTACCATAGATCAATAGGCAAAAGATATTAACTGGAAAAAAAAGAAAGAACATGTAAATATCAATTAATACATGAGAACAAAAAAGATCAACACACATTAATAATGAGAAATGCAAAATTTAAAAACATGATACTATTTTTCACCTATCAAATTGTTGGTTTAATTTTTCTAATGACAATGCCAAATGATGCTGAGGAATCAAGGAAAGTATTATTCAGCACTGGCACCTTGAAGGAATAAATTGCTTTAAATGAAACTTAAGAAAATGTGCATTTGCTGAAAAAATAATCTGAATGCTAAGTGATATTAATGCCAGGTAAAGAGATAAATTATTAAAATAATAAATAGCAGTGATTTTGAACTGCCTATCAAAGAGCCATGGAAAGATTTCTGCAGCCATCTATTGGAAGGAAGTTAAAAGGTATGGACCTTCACAGACCTTGCCCTACGTGTCTCTTTATTTGACTTGTCCTGACTTATATCCTTTATATACTGTAAGCATGTGCTTTCCTGAGTTCTGTTTGAATCACTGTAGCAAATAAATGAACCTAAAAGTAGCATGGAAACCCCTAAATTTGTAGCCAGTAGAAGTGCAGATGGCCTGAAAACATGACCCCCTAAATTTGTGAATAGTGTCTGAGATAGAGGCTGTGCCTTTAAATTGTGGGGTCTCTAACAGTGAATGGTTAGTGTTAAGAATTGAATTACACTATGCCAGTACCCCATTACTATTATTTTTTTAAGGTGGGCGTATATGTAAACACATATGCCTAGTAAAGTTTGAAAGGATTTATCTGTGTTAATATTGATCTTCCTTAACTGCTAGGAATCTGAGTGGTCTTTATATACTTTTTAATACAGTTATTGTGAACATAAAATACTTAAACTACTCCTTTTCAAAAATGCCTAACACCAGGATAATTTTACTGGGAAACTCACCTTTTTGAGCTTTAGCTGTTATTTCAAAATATTTGACAGTAAGATCTTGAATGGACAGCACAGCCATGTGAGCTTTCCGCTGCCAATCAGCATCTTCTTTTTGTAGACTTTCGATTCTTCGGGGACCCAGATAATCATTCTCCATGGAAATCTTTAGAGTGACAAAAGAAAAATTAAGTTCATTTGTTTCTTTGATTCATTTCTTAAACATTTACTGAATATATCAGGCATTGTGCTTGGTGCTAAAACAAAGAATAGTTGTTTTTCCCTGCTCTACAGTACAAGCTACTAATTCATAAAATAAGTAAATTAACAACAATGTTGAAGGTATTTGACATAAAAATTTGTTCCCTCTTCATCCTTCCTTCCTCCATATATAAATATAGGACCTAAAGCAAATTGTTAAGGAGTGATTATTTTGGGGTGCTGAGATAATGAGAAATTTCTTCCTCTGTGATAATTATATTTTCAGGTTAAGAATTATTTGTACCAATAAAATATTTATTTAATAACTAACATAAGTAAATAACTGAAAACTCAGATTTTAAAACTGATAATATTTAAAATCAGCCCATTCACCTACCAAAGGACCCAAGATAAAAATATAGCTATATACTATTTACAAGAATCACAACTAAAACTAAAGGACTAAGGAAAGTTGAAAATCAAATGATATATGAAGTGAATGCTAAAATAAAATTCACTGGAGTGATAATATTAATATAAAAGTGTATAAAATCACTAAATGGTATGTTTAGCATGGGAGATAGGTACAATTCAGCAAGAAAGCAATGGACTCTTTGTATACTCAAACCTGCTTTACCACACACTGAAAAATACTTAAAAATTAAATGAGAAGTTAATAATATCATATTAGGATGATTAAAAAAAAAACATATGATACAGAAAAATGTAAACCCACCCTGGAACATTTTTAAAAAGTGAGGTCCTAAGCCACTAAAACTTTGAAATGAGTTTAAAAGTTGAAACCATATAATCCACATTCTCTAAATGATGAAATAAATAGAAATTAAAGTCTAAAACCAAAATAAAATTTTAATCGCCTGTAAATTAAACACCCAGAGGAAGTTAACATTGGGTTTTAGTCTTGAAGCAACAATAAGCAAATGAAGTGTCTTCCAGAGAGGGGGAAATATATATAAAAGCTGCCCAGCATACAGTGAGTAATTTATTAGCAGTGTTAAGGGGGACAATGCCAAGGCAGAGAGAGGGGTCAAGAATAACTTCAAGGTTACTGTTTGAAAAAGTATGTACAAATGTGGAATTGCCATTTCCTCAAAAAGTAAACAATGGAGGAATAGCTGATATCAAAAAGGAAGACGATCAAAGATTTCCTCTTGCATATGTTAAGTATGACTTTGCAAAGGTCATGGCCACAAATATAAATCTGGGTAACCTTGACACACAGAAGACATTTAAAGCCATGAGAGTGAATGAGATCATCCAAGGAAGTCATGGGAAAAAGGCTCATGACTGGGCCCTAAGGAATTCCAGCACTCCGGTTGGGTGAAAAAGAGCCTACAGAAACCAAACCAGAGGTAGCGGGGACACTAGGAAAGTGTGGAATCACATAAGCAGCAAGATTCAAAAGAAGAGAAATCAACCCTGTCAAAAACTATTTAGGGATCAAGAAGGATGACAACTAGTATCCATGGACCTAACAGCATGCAGATCATTCAACTTAGCAATAACAGTCCTGGAGTATAGGCAAACTCCCTCTGCCCATTAACTCCCATCGCATCTTCACATCTCGGCTGAATTACTAGTTCACTTCCATACATGTTTTTAATAAGGAGAGAAATGTAGATACATGTATAAAAAATACTCTTTTGAGAGATATGTTAATGAATTTAGAAAAAAGGATGCAGCTGGAAAAGGAGAAGGCAGGCCTTTTGCTTTTTGTTTTATTTTAATGGCAGATCATGGAACAGGTTGAGTGGTAAGAAATATCCAGCAAAGGGAGAACCTTTAAGGTGCAAGAAACAATGGAGCTAAGTAGAGTAGGAAGGTCCTTGAGAAAAGATGAGAAGGGAAAGGATCCAGAGTACTGGCATAAGGATTTTCTCTTGGTAAATGGAGGAACAATTCCTCCATGGCTCAACGAAAGGGAGGTTTTGGGTTTGATAAAGGAGGATATGGGGAACTCCTGTTTGATGATCTCTGTTTTCCCCAGTGAAGAAAAAGCCCAGATAATAAGAAGTTGGTACAGGAGAGGAGAAAAGAGAAGACATAAAATAGCTGTTTTTAGATGGTAGGGTGACAAACCATTTAGAAAGACGCAGTAAGTAAATATTAAAAATGAGACTAACCACGTTAGTGTGGTAATGGTGGAAAAAGACAAAGACTCATATACTGTTTGTGGAGCTATAAATTGATTAAAACATTTTCTGGAAAGTATTTTATGATACTGCATTTTTAAAAGGTATTTAAGACAGTATCTTCAAAGAATAATAATAACCGAAGATATTCATTGAAATGTTGTATGAAATAAAAGAAAAAAATGGGTTCCAGATATCTAATAAGAAATTTATGTATGATACACACATAAAACACAATTCTATGCAAAAATTAATGTTTATGGAGAGTTTTTAATAACAGATAAGTGATTATTTCATAATATTAAGACAGATCAAAATCATAGATATAATTCCAATTACATAAAAGAATGTCCAGAAAAAAGACAAAATATGTAAAGTGTGTTATTATTGAAGTCATCTTTTGGCAGTAGATTATGGGTGATATTTTTCTTCCTGTTTAAAATTTGCACTTTCCAAATCA
>NW_006436298.1:12862650-12867291 GCF_000325575.1 Pteropus alecto | reverse complement strand
GCTTTTATAATCATGAACAAGAAAAAAATGTTTTTATCTTTTCTTAGGTTCACAAACCATACCACCTAGACAGGCTGAAGACTCAGAGGTTTCCTGTTTCTAGTCAAGCAAACAATGAACTCACGTTTTCATATATGAGGCCCAGTAAGAGGCAAAATTATGACTTACCTTTTTTTTCCTTAATAGTTGGGAAACAAGATTACATGAACTCCATTTCTGGGACTATAAAAATAATGCCAAGCAGAGACAAACCAGTAGTAGCAGCTTGGATTCTTGATATCTAAGTTCCTGGAATTTTTTTTTAATTCTCAAAAGATGGTTATTGTATCTTCAGTCTCATACTGCAGCAGTCAAACTTAAATGATGGTACTGTGTATGGTTGATGTTTTTCTCTTAGATTTTCCTACAGCTAATATTTGAAAATTATTTCAATTATGTAATATGAATAAAGAGACCACTGTACTAGGTGCTTCAGAGGAAATATATGAGTAAGATGCATACTCCCCCTACCCCCCCAAGAAATTTACAATCTAATTAGTGCGGATGAGGAGGGCAAAGATATCTGTGATGAAAAAAATCTGTCTTGAAATTAGCAGACCTAGCTCTGCTGTGAGACCTTTGACAAATCACTCAATATTCAATTATTCATTCAAAACAATCATATCTGCTCAGTGCCAGTACTGTTCTAGGCACTAGGGATAGCAAGATATTCAGCCTATGAGGACATAGATACTCAAATAAAGAATTACAGTGCAGTGATGACCAAAGGGAGGGGGGCTGGGAGAATGGGGTGAAGGGTTAAAGAAGTACAAATCAGTAGTTGATAGATGGTCATGGGGATGGGGAGCACAGCGTAGGGATGCAGTGGAGAGCCAGAGAAGAGAAAGAGCAATTGGGGGATCATTTCATAAACTATATAAATGTCTAACCAATATACTGTATACTTGAAATTAATAAAATTAAATTTAAAAAAATAACAATAGAGTATGAAAAAAATGTCATAATAGAGTATGTCTAAGATACCATGGGGAGCACCAGTGGTGGAGGCTGGGGTACAGTCTGGACAGACTTTCTAAAGGAAATGATGAGTAAGTGGATTCGTAAAGAATAAGCAGAATTTTGGCCAGGTATTGAAGTTGGTGAAGAGTGTCTATGTATAAAAATAAAGGTATTTTAAGTTTTTTAAGAAAAATGAAAGGTTTTTGGTGAGAGAGAACACATTAAGCTGTTTAGATTAGGATAGACTTTATTGGCAGGAGGGGTAGAATTCTGACAGGTATATATGGAATATATGGAGAAAGAGAACCACCCAAAAGGCATGCTGGAGGCAAGAATTTACCAGAGCAAAAGCCTAGAGGCAGGTAAGTTCAGTGAATGGTAAGGGAGAGAGAACAGTCCAGCCTATCTACCGCTTAGGTTAAAACAGATAAGGTAATGGGAGACAAGACCAGAAAAGGAGGCTGTGATCACTGTGAGGGGTCCTTTAAATGTCAGGCTGAGGAGTTGGTACTTAATTTGACAGGGAACAGGAAACCACTGTGGGATTCTTAGCAGTAAGTGGCTTATTTAGACGTCAGCTTAATTTAAGGGTTCTAGAAGACTTGTTTGCTATAACAAAACGATCAAGGTTTATGTTTTTTATTGTGATTACCTCTGATTTTAAAACACTGAAGTTAAAAAGCGTAAGATTAGTATTCACAAATATGGAATAAAAATTTATTCCACTGCAGCCAAAATTTCAAAGTCTTACACAGCATATCATGATAGAAGTTCTTTTCAATGACATGATTAAACTTTGTATCCTTTAAAGAACTTATGTTTATTTTACCAAATACCATAAACTAGGTTATTAGGTTGTTTTCCTTAACTTTGAATGTCTGATATGTATGCAAATTCTTGTCTATTAACTCCAAGTTCAACCTTCTGCCTTGTAATGCTAGGATTCAGGCTCTGCAAACCACATTAAGGTTTTGCCAACTGGAAGGGTTGGAAATTTCAGGGTTGGAGAAGGGAGAAGAGAATTGCGTCCTCCTATCTGCATCACTTGACTTTACTGTTTGCTGTTCCTGTGACCATCATCCCAGACTTGCTTCTTCATCTCAGCATCTTCAAGTCCTTCCTGAAGCAGTTAACAGAATCCAGTTTGCAGTTTTTCCATCTTTGCAAGACCAAGCCTCCTTATACGCCCCCTGAAGACAAGGCACCAGCTCTCTAGTGCCCGATCCCCAGATATCAAGGTCTATTAAGCTCAGACACACCAGCACTAGAAGAGGAATGTCCTCTTCCTCAGAGGTCAGCTCCACTGAGGCCATCCTCTATGCTAAAATGTAATAATTACCACCTATTTCTTTTGCACTCACAATCCTAGGAGTGGTGTCTGTTTTTGCGATTGTTAACTCTGATATCTTAAACTTACCTTCTTGCCTTCTTAACGATCTGATTAACAACTTTATATCTAGTTAACAATTCTTTATATTAAATTCTCTCTGCTGAAACAACTGGTTTGATTTTCGAGTTAGACCCCAACAGACACGACGATGGAACAGAAATTTAATAAAAAGAATAAGTGGCATTCAAAATTCAAAAATCTGAACTCAGATCACTAAGACAAAAGTCCTTTTCACTTGCAAGGTTAAACACTATACACAGAAATGAGAAAACTTGCATTATGGGTTTTTGAAGGAAAAAAGTTTTTTTAAAATCCAGAAGTTATTATTTGAAGGTAACTTGTTGGATTACCTTGACTGTACATGTATATTCAAATATACAGAACACTCTGTGCTTTTTAAATGCCATTTTTTAAACTGACTTCTGAAACTTAGTAGTTAATGCTACAGCAAACTGTTAAATTTGTGATTATAGTTTATTGCACCTAAGACATTAAGCTAAGTTCTTTTCCTAACTTGGCAAATCTGAAGATGTACAGCACTGGTCAGCTGGATCATGTGCTAAAAACAATGACATCTCTGTTTGCAGTTTCAGGGCTAGAAAGAAAACAGTGCCAGTTTTTGACATGGAATAAAGTATGTGTCAGTTTAGGTAGCCAGGACAGTAAGACTAGTATTTATAAATACAAATTTGTTGGCATGGAATTACTTATTATAAAGTACAGTGCATGCTTGGATACAGAGTTTTATATGAGAAACTTAAGTGTTATTCCTGTTTATTGTTGGAAGAGTGAAAAAGAAAAGAAACAACTCCAATCATAGGTGCAACAAATGCCAAAATAAATCTGTGAATATACTGATATCGTAGTACTTTTAAATGCAAATTTTCCAGGCTCGGGAGTCACCTGGTGATTCCTGATAATCAGAATGACATGATTAGATTTAGCAGCATCTAGTCATCAATTTTTATATTCAAAGCAAATATTAAATATACTATCCCCAGGGTAAAGTGTGAAATTATGCATTTTTTTAAAGGTGACAAGGAAACCAAAGAAAAAAGTAGCTCAGGTAAAAGATAAATACTTTAATGTACATAAATACTTTAATGTATTTATCTTTGTGGTGGTACTACATAGTCTATATAGTGGTGGCACTATACAGTTCACAGTAAGCATGCTATAGAATAGTGTCCAATGGTATAAAAACTGCACCCCGCACAAAAAGCACCCAAACAAGGAGAAAGAGTGGAGACTGAAATCCAGTCTATGCTCCCCTCAGTCATGAGTACTACTGCATGTGCCCAGAAGGAGACCCTTTTCTAATGTCAGCTGGGATTTTGGGGGGCAAAACATCTTTTTCTATTTCACACACAGATATCTATAGATTTACATGGTCCTGGGGGAAGGAAAGGGTGGAGGGAGAAGAGCATATATAAGATTCAACTAGGAGGTAATTGGCAAAATAAGTTGACTAGCTACAAAGGAGAGGGAAGAACTGAGGATGGCTTCTAGTTTCTAGTTTATTTACTTTCAGCAAATATTAAAAATAAGTTAGATAATGTGTCTGAAGTACTTATACTGATTCTCTGCTGATCCAGGCAGACAATCAGTAGACCAACTCAATAACTAACCCAGACTCATTATGACATTGGGTTTAAAAATCTAGAAGACCATCTAGTGTAGTTCTAACAAGGATCCAGGTGATACTGATACTACTAGTCTGGGGTTCACATTTATTTTATTAACTTTATTGGGGTAACATTGGTTAATACAATTATGTAGTTTTCAGGTGTATATTATCATTTGACATCTGTATATTCTATTATGTGTTTACCACCCAAAGTCCAGTTTCCTTCATCAACCATATATTTGATCCTCTTTACCCAATTCACCCTTCCCCTCCCCCTACATTTGACCCCCCTTTACCCCGTCTACCTCCCCACTCCTCCCCCATCCTCAAACCTCTGGTAACCACTAGTCTATAGTCCATGTCCATGAGTCTCTGTTTGTCTTGTTCTTTGTTCCTTTTAGGTTTATATTCCACATATAAATGATATCACGTGATTTTCAACTTTTTCCATCTGGCTTATTTTGCTTAGCATGATTACCTCGAGGTCTATTCATGTTGTCGCAAATGGCAGTATTTCATCTCTCAGTAATATTCCATTGTATATATGTACCACAGCTTTTTTAGCCAATCATCTATCGTAGGACACTTCGGTTGCTTCCATGTCCTGGCCACTGTGAATAATGCT
>NW_006436298.1:12852519-12859023 GCF_000325575.1 Pteropus alecto | reverse complement strand
AAAAGATTTATTATATAAAGGTCTCTCTTTAGCCTGCTGCGAAGAAGGTGCTTTTCTTTTGGTTTCCAGTAGGTGGCGTCTAAGCCTCTTGGATCCTTGCTTTATATAAAGCCTTAAAAATGCCTTTTTATTTTCTGATAGATATTTAATCACACTGACTACGCTCAGTTTCAGTCCCTGTCAGTGCTAGCAACAGTTTTGGTAGCATTTGCTCAGATTTCCCTGCAGCTCGCGGTGTTCAGTCTCAGATGGTATGGGGCAAGGGGCCCTCTGGGTTGGGGGATGGGGACTGTGGCTCAGCCTGGGTTTTGCAACCGGGCTGGTAAAATCACCTGTTGTTTTGCTGCAGTCCAACTACTCTGCTTTCTGCCCTGATGACTGGGCCCTATGCTGGCTGCGTGGAACTCATGACTCTCCTAGGCCGGGCTGTTCAGGAAGTTGCTGCACCTTTTTCCTTTCCCTTCTTCCTACAGGTAGCTCTCGAGACTGCCAGAGGCAGCTTCTTTATTTCTCCCATTCCACCTCCCAACACTCGGGGTTCTGACCTGTAATAGCTCTTATGCACAGATTCCAAGCTCAGACGTGCTGGTGTGCAGTTTGGATGTTTTTTGTTGAGTTTTAGATGTTCAGCTTATTGTTGTTCCAAGGGGAGAGATCTGGGGACGTCTCTTGCTCTGCCATGTTTTCAAAGACTCCCTCGGGATCATTTTTTTGAGAACCAACATATTAGACTTAGAATCAGGAAGCTCCGTAAAGGTGTGTGTAGGTCAGAAAGACTTCCAGGCCTAAAATAATACTGGGTATGGAGGAACTGCTTTTAATGCTTATAGATGAAACAGGGAGTTAGTGAAAAATCTTTTAATTCCCATTTATATAAATATAATAATTAAGACTATCTTAAAGCATATTAATTTATTACACACTAATGTTAACATAAAATACTAAATATATAAGTACATTATATTTTTGGGCACCAATTTAACTTCTTTCCCATCATAATTTAATATTACAGTGAATACAACTACCAGGTCATAGTTCTTTTTAAAAAGATAAAGAATAAATGTCAAACTCCATAGCATTCTGGCCCTGACCACCTTTCCTTTCACCTTCTGCAAAACACCTTAGAGCTGAGACACACCAATCTACAGCCTGTGGTGTAACTAAACAGGAGGTTTTACAGTCAAACAGACATGTATTTCAATCTCAGCCATGCCACTTACTGTGGCATCCACCAATGGTGCTAAATTAAATTAGTATGATGATTCAGTAATTTGTTTCAATAATTTATTGTGACTAAAAGCACACGTACTATGCCTTTTCACTATATATTGTTTTTATATATCTCTATCTGAAATATTCTCAATTCTATATGGACATAGATACCCACTTCCTACTGAATTCTTACTCATTCTTCAATAGTGAAGCTCTCAATAATCCCTCTTTTCCCATTTATCTTTAGGCAGTGTTGCTCAACCTGTTTTGTGTACCTCTACATAAACTTGTACATACTGCTCATTTATTTTATTAAATCATATTTATTGAGTTATAATTTACATACAACAAAACATACCCATTTTAAGTGTAGATTTTGATAAATTCTGACAAATTTATATGCCTGTGAAACAGCCACTATAATCAAGATTTAGAACATATCAACCACTCCAAAGGATTCTGTTATATTTGCTTCCTCTTAATCTCCCCTTCCTCATCCCAGGCAACAACTGTTTAGCTTTCTGTCAGTGTAGATCAAAACGGTCATTTCTATAAATTCATGTAAAAGGAATCACAGTTTATATTCTGTCTGGTATCTTTTGCTCAGCATAATTTTTAGTAAGCTATTAAGGTTTAATTTATGTACAATCAAGTCAATCCATTTAAAGTGCTCAATTTGATCAGTTTTGATAGTTGTATACGTCCAAGAAACAACTACTACAATCAAGATACAGAATATTTCTATCACCACCAAAGATTCTTCATATCCTTTTGCTGTCCATTCCTTCACACAGTACATAGTCTTTAGTATCTGTCTTCCCTTTACTTAGCATGACTTTGGGATTTATCTGTCTATTAATAGTTAATTTCTTTGCATTGCTAAGTATTATTCTATTATATGGAAATACCACATTTTCATTTATCCTTTCATCTGTTGATGGTCATTTGGGTTGCTCCAGTTTGGGGCTACTGTGAATAAAGCTGGCATGAAATTAGTGTGTAAATCTTTCTGTGAACAGATGTTTTAATTTTTCTTATATAAATAACTAGTAGTCGAAGAGCAGAGTTGTCAAGTTATGTGTTTAACTTTTGAAGAAACTGCCAAACTATTTTCCAAAGCAACTGTGCCACTTTAAAATTCGGCTAGCAATGTACAAGAATTCTAGTTACTCTACCTCCTCACCAGCCCTTGGGAGTGCCAGAATTTTTAATTATATTCATTCTAATGGGTGTATAATAGTATCTCATTATGGTTTTAATTTGAATTTCCCTGATGACCATGTTGAGCATCTTTGCATGTGTTTATTAGCCATTTCTTTAAATGTCTTTTAAAATATTTAGCCCATTTTCAAAATTTTTGGTTTTTGTATTATTAAGCTGTTCACTTCCTTTCCCAAATGTATTATAAGTATTTTCTCTCAGTGTGGCTTGCCTTCTCATTTCCTTAACTATCTTTCAAAAACCAAAAGTGCTTAATTTTGGTGAAGTTCAATTTATCGATTTTTTTTTTTTTTTAGTTTATGGCTCAAATTTTCTGCATCCTATCTTAAAAACCTTTGCCTTTCTCTTCCAAAGATGGTAAAACTTTTTTCTATATATTCTAAGTTTTAAGTATGAGCTTTTATGTTTAGGTCTAAGAGATTTGAAATTAATTTTTATGTATGGTATAAGGACTGAGGTTCATTTTTTTTTTTTTAATGTGAATATCCAGTTGTTCTAGCACCATTTGTTGAAATGACTTCTTTTGCCAATGAATTGCCCTGTCACATTTGTGGAAAACTGATTGAGCATATAACCATGGATCTATTTCTGCATTCTGTTCTGTTCCACTGATTTACATGTCTGTTCTATGCTAATACTACACTGTCTAGAATCTCTAACTTTTTAGTAAGTTTTAAAATCAGGTAATATGTCTTTCACCTTATTTTTTTTCAAAATTGTTATGGCTGCTCTAGGTTCTTTGACTTTCTATATAAGTTTTATAATCAGCTTGCCAGTTTCAAATAAATGAATGAATAAACAAACAAATAAATAAATATCCTATAGGAATTTTAATTTGAATTTAGAGATCTACTGAGAACTGACAACTAAACATTATTGTCTTTCAATCTATTAACATGGTTTATCTCTCCATTCATTTACGTATGCTTTAATTTCAGCAGTTTTATAATTTTCAGTATATACATTTTTCATACATTTTGTAAAATTTATCCCTAAAGCACTTCCTGTTCAGAAATGCTAATGTAAATGGTATTTTCAAAAGTTTTAATTTCAGTTTCATTTTTAGAAGATATAAAATGCAACTGAATTTTTAATACTGACCTTGTAATTAAACTTACAAATTATTTAAAGTAGCTTTTTAAAAAATTCCTTTAGATTTTTTACATGCACAATCACGTAATCTATGGATAATCTACGGTTTTGTCTTTTCCAATTTATGTGTTTTTTTTTCTTGCCTTATTGAACTGGTGACAATTTACTTTGTTTCCAGTCTTAAAGAGAAAGAAGAATTCAGCTATTTACCATAATGTATGATCTTAGACAGGCTTTTCATACATGCCCTTAATCAAGTTCCTCTTCTTCTAGTTTATTGTTTTATGATGAACAAATACTGAAATTTGTCAAATGATTTTCTACAGCTATAGAAATAACATTGTTTTTCTCCCTTTATTCTGATAATATGGTGAGTTACACTGACTTATTTTTTAATGTTAAGCCAATCTTATATGTCTGAGATAAATCCTAATCACAGCATATCGTCATTTTTATAAGATTGCTGGATGCTACTTCTTAATGTTACATTAATGATCACTGTACCTACGTTCATGAGGGATATCTGTCTGTAGTTATCTTTCTTCTGTAAATGTCATTTGGTTTTGGTACTAGGATAATGCTGGCCTCAAAAGGAGTGGGGAAGTATTCCGTACTTTGTTAGAGTTTAAGTAGAACTGGTATTGTTTCTTTCTTAAATGTTTGATAAATCTTCCAGTGATGCCATATGGAACTAGAGTTTTCTTTGAGGGAAGGTTATGAATTCAACTTTGTTAACATAAGGCCATAGAAAATTTTCTACTTCTCCTTTAATCAATTTTGATAGTTTGTATTTTTTCAAAGAATGATATCCATTTCATCTAAGCTGTAAAATTTTATTGGCACAAATTTGTTCATATTCTCTTACTAGCCATTTAAAACTTGTAGAATCTGTAGTGATATCTGCACTTTCCATACTAATACTGACATGTGGTTTTTAAAAATCAATTTAGCTAGGTTTATTAAATATATTAACTTTTTTTTCAAATAGTCAAGTTTCGGTTTCATTGATTTTTACCTATTATTTGTTTCTTTTTCCACTGATATACACATATATTCTTTGGCATCAGAGAGACTTGAACTTGAATACTGTACTAACTCTGTCACTTACTAACTAGCTGTGAACAAGTTACATAATCATCCCAATCCAATATTAGTTTTCTTATCTATGAAGCAAAGACAACGACAGCACTTAACTTATAGGGTTGTTGTAAGGATTAAATGAACTATTTTATGTAACGGCACCATTTAACGCACTTGTCCAACACATTATGAGCTCACAAACTAAATATAGTTGTTTACTAATACTTCTGTTTAAAACTTTACAAGAGGGGTAAAGAAAAAAAAAAAGAGTAGCTATAGTTGATGGGGCATTTAAAGGCCAATATCACAGAAACAGAAATATGGTAAAATACCATTTTCACCTTTAAAAAAGGTATAAATTTTTAAAACATGTTGTCTGTTCTTCCTCACCTATACTCTGCTTCCTAGGAAAATGGAGCAAAAGGTGATGCTGGTGGACAACACAGCCTAATAAGTAGGTTCAATCAATTTGCTACTGTTAATACTTAATACAAATCTTGATATAATTAACAGGAAAGTAAAAATGCACATAGGTTCCAACAGTCAATGCTGAGCTTTACAAATTATGTCTGTTAAACATTGTAGCCTAATCTACAAGTAGGTGGGAACTCCACGTCATCCAGTTCATTCCTGCCTTCCAGTCATGTTCTGAATGGACAAACATCTATAGTTCAGTTTAAAATTTTGGAGAAAATTCTAGTGTCTAAAAATTATGGCTTAGTTACAAGTTACCACTGTAACCAAAATGCTATGGAAAAAAAAAGGGGAGGGGGCCTCATAGGGTGATCTTATCATAAATTCCTAACTGGGCATGTCATGGTGGGTAGTCATGCACCAGGCATTTACCTTTTTTAGTAAAAGGTTTCTTCGCCTTAAGCAAGCCCTTGTCCTTTGTTTCCGTGCATCTAGGTTAACATACCTTTGAAACAAGCCATCCTCAAAAGAGAACATAATCTTGTTAACTATCCTGTAATTCAATTCCCGCCTTGCTTTCTCCCACTTCCATGTAATCTTCCTTACATTCCATCCTTAATTTCAAATGCATAAAAGCTGCTCCCAAACTATTATTCTCCAGACCATTTGAGATCTTGCTCTCCAGATGTCATCAGTTTGGCTCAAATAAAATCTTATAAAAATTCTCTACAGGTTTGGAAATTTCTTACATCGACAATGACAAGTTAATGATTAAACTAGACAACCCAGTATTTTTCAAAAAATATTAATAAAGGAGTGTGTCTTGACTGTGGGACTAAGTCTGTGCCACTCTATATCTTGAGTCATCAGTAAAGGAAAATAACACACCGTTACTATTTACCTCATTATAATGTTTCAAATATACTAATCCTTGTTCCCAAACATAAAGTTCCCAGAATTGTTAATATTTTCCATTAAATAAATCACTGCTTAAAGATGTTTTTATTTATTTATTCTTTAAATTAAGTTTATTGGGGTAACACTGGTTAATACAATTATGCAGTTTTCAGGTGTATATTATCATTTGACATCTGTATATTCTATTATGTGTTTACCACCCAAAGTCCAGTTTCCTTCAGCTACCATATATTTGGCCTCTTTACCCGCTTCACCCTCCCACTACACCCCTATATTAGACCCCCTTTACCTCGTCTACCTCCCCTCTCCTCCTTCGCTCCCTACCCTCTGGTAACCACTAGTCTATAGTCTATGTCCATGAGTCTCTGTTTATCTTATTCATTTGTTGCTTTTAAGTTTATATCCCGCATGTAAGTGATATCATGTGATTTTCAACTTTTCTGTCTGGCTTATTTCACTTAACACGATTATCTTGAGGTCCATCCATGTTGTCACAAATGACAGTATTTCATCTCTTCTTATGGCTGAGTAATATTCCATTGTATATATGTACCACAGCTTCTTTAT
>NW_006436298.1:12847878-12848406 GCF_000325575.1 Pteropus alecto | reverse complement strand
CTCCTGAGGCTGCCAGAGGCAGCTTCTTTATTTCTCCCATTCCACCTCCCAACATCCAGGGTTCTGACCTGTAGTAGTTCTTATGCGCAGATCCAACCTCAGACGTGCTGGTGTGCAGTTGGGTGTTTTTTGTTGAGTTTTAGATGTTCAGCTTATTGTTGTTCCAAGGGGAGAGATCTGGGGAAGTCTCTCACTCCGCCATGTTTCCGAAAAATCTCTTAAAAATGTTTCTTAAAATCTGACTTCATACCAGCTTCCTGGCCATCTTCTTTCTTCTAATCAAAAAGAAATTGCTAAATCTGCCCAAAGGCCCATTTAGGGATCATTCACACTGCTCTCAACTTGCATCTGAATCCCGGCAGCCAGAATTCCGGCCGCCGAGCCCTGCTGCGACGTAATGAAATCCGCGACAGCGCAGCATCCAAGCTCCGCACCAGATTGCACTCTCCAGCCGGCTCGCGGGGTGCAAGAAAGAAACAGCCTTTCTTGGCCAGCCGTTCCGGCTCCTGTCCTGTCCAGCAGCGGCGG
>NW_006436298.1:12806992-12847852 GCF_000325575.1 Pteropus alecto | reverse complement strand
GCCGCAGCCGCCGCTGCCGCCGCCGCCTCCCCAGTGCGAACGCTTCCGACTTGCCACTGCGTCTCACTGGCTGCAGCGCATGCCCAGTCGCTGCCTGACTGGCCCGGCTTTCTGTGTCTATTGTTAATTTCTTAAATACATATATCTTATATACCATTCCAACTTAACCCATTATGCAGAAACATAATTTTTATGTTTCAGTTCAGCAATATTTCCATGTAAGTTAAACAGTGACATTTGAGATCAGCTATACAACCAAACTCCTAAACACTTGCCTCAACAAATGTTAATACACACTTTATATATAAAAATTAAATGTCATGAATTTTAAAGCTCTACCATTAAATCCTTGTAACTTTCAAGACAAGATCTTCCCAAGACAAATTTCCCAAAACTCTTGAAGTATAGAATTACATGGTACTCAAAATATTAAAAGGAAGACAGGAGTAGAGGGAGAGAAGTACAGGAAAGGGGGGGAGATGGGGCTCTTTCAGTGTATTTACACCTGTACTTTTTAAGCTGTTCTCAACCCTAGCTACTCTGCCAAATCATCTTTTGAGATGCTTTAAAATGATGTGTACAGGCTGTAACTAACCTAAATCTACCAAACTAGAATCTTTGGAGAGAGAGAACCAGATATTTGCATTTTTAAAAAGCTCCTCTAGCCAGCCAGGTTGAGAATTACAAAGCAGGCAGGATGTTATTTAGGTTTTAAGAAAATACCTTGATCTGCTGTCTTCTTAGCATGGCAAGTTCTCTCATGTCTCGGAATGGCTGTAGTAAATACTGATAGAGTTCAGTCGTGGCTTCTGCAAGGCTGCTGTAGGCTTCATCCTCCATCTGATACAAGTCCAGAAGCTCCACCATGCTCTCTGTATTCTTGTGCTTATCCAAGAGCTGTGGAATAAGAAAGTTTCACTACAAAGAAATCTGATTAAATTAGCCTAAAATACTTGCTTTTAACTCCCTATCATTTCAGGACCTGAGAAACCTGAAGCACAGAAGGAAGAGGGAAAGAAAAGCACTGACTTTTTTTATCACACATCATTATGCCTCAGTTGTCTTATTATTCAAGATCACTGCTCAAATTATCTTCGAACCACTTTCATATTCTTTGTTCTCTGTATTTTCTAGGATTCCTTACTATCTGCCTAGCTTTAACTCTTTAAAAAATTTTTTGCCATGATCTAGTACCTTTCTGTTCTTATAAAAAAAATTTTTATTGCTTATCTACAAAGTAGTTATCAAATCTTGCCAATATTATTTTACTAATTTCCCCAAATCTTCTTGCCACTCTTTTCCTCCTTCTTATTTGGAATAATCCCTCAGTAACTCTTCAAACTCACACCTTCCTTCAAAATCTAGGTGAAAAAAACCTTAACTCTACTGAAGAGTGTAAGACTGACTATATATAATAGATATTTAAAACTTACTTTGCAATCTTTAGTACTCATGTATGTATGTGTGCATGTATATATATATATATAAATTCATTCATTCCTCAATAAATATGAACTGAGCATCTAACACATGTGGGCATACAAAACATGGTCCCTTGCCTTACGAAGCTTACAGTGTAGCTCCATTTTAAGAAATTACAAACAGTAATAAAAGTTATGAAGATTATTTTAAGTTTTAAAAGTGTAAAAGTAACACAATGAAACGATGGGTCCTATGAAAAAGAACAGGAGGTGGGGAGACAGTGTTATGTAAACTGTGACCTATTTTAGAGTTAGGTAGAGAGAAAAGGTTATCCAAGGAAGCTTAAGCTGAAATTAAAAGAACCATGTAGCAAGAAAATATTTTACATACTTATTCTTAGTGTCCATTTACCTGGTGATAGTCTCATCTGGCCAAAGGCATAAAATTCTGTTATTCTATCTCATACCTAAAGTTTCCATTTACTATATTCCTTCTCCAACTTCTTGCTTTAGTTATCACATTTTATTATACACATTATTATGTTGCATTTGACTTCAGATTCACTTTCCGCCCAGGTTCTTGGCCTAAAGTGTATCAGCACCTAGGCATTTAGTATTTTGCCTACTATATCAGTAAAAATCATCATAAATTTGATAATCTAAAGTGCTTTTATAACAAAAAGTACTATACAAATATTAGTTATCATTCTATTGTTTTAAGGCTATTGTAATTCCAACTTTCATGGCTAACATGGAGAATTTCCACTTATAGTACCAGCTGAGTAGTTCCTACTAGATTAACTCTCCCGCTGATAGTAACTATAAAACCTGGGCAAAATATTATTAAAAATACCTGCAGGCACTGTAGAGTGGCCGAAAGTAAGTAAAAACTGGGGGAGGCATCAACATTTGGAAGAAGAGAGTTTTTATTTATGGCTTTGAGCCTTAGGGCAGGCCCCAGTGGCTTCCAAAGGAAGAAAGTGTGGCTAAAACACAGATAGAAATCCACAGGCTTGGATGCTTGAAGAATCAGAGAACAGAGTTCAGATCACAGCAGCTACAAATAATGGGAAAATGCTTAAAAGAAGAAAGCAAAGGAGGAAACTCCAAATTTGTAGATAAACAAACAAACTCAAATCTCAGGCTGATTACCAAAACTAGGATGAACAGGACAGTCTCTAAGCCCTACAGCTAAACTTATTTATTTTAGCTGCTGCCTTCTACAAGGAAGGCATAATTTGCAGTATGAACTAATCAAATAACTGTGCTAAAACAAAATAGTAAAAGCCAATACTCTCTAGAGGAATATAAAACAATCCAGAGGCTCTATCATTTATAATATCCAGAATACAATCCAAATTTAGGAGATCTCTAAAGAAATAGGAAAGCAAAATTCAATACTCAAAAGGCAATCAATGGAGACCAACTGCAAGATGAAACACACGTGTATTTAGCAAAAATTTTTAAAGTAGTTATTACAGTGATACTAATGGACACAAAGGAAATCTGCTCAGAAAGAATAAACATAGAAAAATCTAAAAAGAGAAAAAAGAAACTTTTTTTAAGAAAAGGGCATTCCAGAACCGAAAAATACCTGAAGTAAAAAATTTGCTGGATGGATATATAGTATAGCAGTAAAGACAAAAAGAGTCAATGAACTTAAAGACAGACTAAAAGAAAATATCTAATCTGAAAAAGAGCAAAAAATGAACAAAGCCTTGGGAATCCATGGGACAATGCTAAAAGGTCTAAGATACATTTAGTTAGAGTTCCAGAAGAGCAGAAAATGAGATAAAAAATATTTCATGAAATAATGGCCAAAAAAGACAAGTTTGGTGAAAGATATCAATTTACATATTCAAGAAGCTCTGAGAGTCCCAAGCAGATATCCAGAACTAGGATCATAGTCAAATTACTGAAGATCAAAGAGAAAAGAGAAAAATCTTTAAAATAGCCAAAGAAAACATCATTACATAAAGAGGAACACATATATTTGAATGCTGACTTCAAATAAAAAATGATGGGACAACAGACTGCAGTGACGTGACATCTTTAAAACGCTCCGTAAGAAGGAAGAAAAAAACAAAACACCAGTCAATCCAGAATTCCATACCTCCAAAAAATTACTCTTGAAGAACAAAGACAAAATAGACATATTTCCAGATAAATGAAAACTAAGAGAACTTATCAGTAGACTGACACTATGAAAAATTTATTTTCCTCAGGTTGAAAGAAAATGATACAGATGGAAACTTAGATTTTCAGAAAATAAATAATACTGGAAATGGTAAATAAATGAGGAAATATAAAAGACTATTTTTCTCTTAATTTCTATAAAATACATGTATTTAAAGCAAAAATTTTAATACTATACTGTGGGGTTAATAATGTATGTGACTATAAAAAATACATATGACATCTATAGCATACATGACTGGACAGAAAGGAACTTATATGGACACATAGGTTCTTATATTTAACATAATGTGGTACAATATTAATTTTAATAAATACGGTATAATATCTATGGCAACTACTAAAAGAATAATAATGCAAAGAAGTATAGCTTTGAATTCAATAGATTAAAACTGAATTGTAAAAAATATTAAAGGAACCCAAAAGAAGGCAAGAAAGAGAGGAAAAAGAGGCTACAAACAGAAAACATTCTTAAACATAACCTTGTCAAGAATTACATTAAATGTAAATTGACTAAAACAATCTAATTTAAAGGTAGAGAATGTCAGAATAAAAAAAGCAAGACCCACAAGAGATGAATTTTAAATATAAAGGTAAGTATAAAGCAAACAGTAAAGCATAATAAGGCTGGAGGGACTACATTAATTTCAAATACAGTAGATTTCAATGTATAGAGTATTATCAGAGATAATGCAGAATATTCCATAATGACAAAGGGTCAATTCATGAGGAAGACAAAAATCATAAATGTGTATATGCCTAATAACAGAGCTTCAAAGTACATGAAGCAAAATAGACAAAATTAAATAAAGGAGGAAGCAAATTCAAAGAGTTGGAATATTAGCACTCCTCTCTTAACAACTGACAGAACTAGAAAAATTTTAGTAAAAATGAAGATCTGAATAACACTATCTTAACTTAATTGACATCTATGAAAAATACATTCAGCAATTGCAAAATATATTCTTTTTAATATGTTATTCAGTACCAAGATAGACCATGCTAGGCCATAAAACAAATTTCAAAAATTTAAAAGGACTAAATGGGATTTATGTTTTTCGAATCACAGTGGAATTAAAACATCTGAAAAATCCTCAAACATTTGGAAATTAAACAAGCTTATTAAAAAACCTGTATGTCAAAGGAATGAATCACAAGAGCTATTAAGAAAATATTCTGAACTGGTTAATGAAAATACAACCTATCAAAACTCACAGGACATTTTCTAGTCCAGCCATGTAAGAACCTTGGAAGTCATCACTCCCATCCACATTAAGAACAAAGTTAAATCAAAATGAAAATCAACAATTCTTCTTAAATCCTTCATAGAATTGAGGTCATAGAGCAAATTGCTTCCCCTATAATTGGTAAGACAGGCAGAAACAGAATCACCACTCATGGGGGCAGAAGCACAAGAACAGAAACCTTTGTGGGAACTAATACTGGGGTAGGAAAATCTAAACTATAATTGATAGATTGTTAGAGTTTCAGTGTGGATTAGTTTAAGAGTTAAAGTCTCCAGGGGAGCCATGACATTTTTTTTGAGTTTTACCTCAATGAACTCTACCAGATTCTCACAGCGAAATCAGAGAAAACCTTCTTGTATTTCTGGCAAGGTAAGGGATAAAGTAGCCATTTTGGAATATGCACGAGATAATCTGTTCTTAAAAAGGCCTGCTCTCAAGAAAAACTATTTTACCAGAGCCGAACTGACCTAGGGGAAGAGGAATGCCCAACTCTAGACCTCTCACCTAAGGAGGGAGCTGGGGAGGGAACTGAGAAACACTTGTGAAGGTGATAGCCCAAGGGTACAGGTGCACTAAAAGACTGAAACCTAATCATAGATCTATAATTAGCACTTCCTCACCCCCTAATACCTTACCACTACATCGACAGGGGAATACAAATGAAAAACTGCATGTCATAGAACTTATTAAAGAACTAACTAGGGAAACTCAAAACAAAGGAGAGACAAAAACAAAGACACCAAAGGAAATTTTAGCCTCTGATACCTATAGCTATTGCCCAGAGTAACTCACAGTCTAACTTCTAGCCAGATAAACAAAATCTTACACTAAAGGCATACTTACCTCAGCTCCTTTTACATAGTACATAATGTCCTGTTTTCAATGAAATATTACATGGCATATTGAAAACACAGTTTGAAGAGACAGAGCAAGCATCAGAATCAGATACAGCAGTGATGTGGGTATTATCAGACTGGGAATGTAAAATAGCTATGATTAATAATATGCTAAGGGATCTAATGGGATACACAGACAACATGCAAGAACAGATGGGTATTGTAAGCAGAGTTGGAAATACTAAGAAATAATCAAAAGGATATGCTAGAAATCAAAAACACTATAACAAAAAGTTTTAAAAGCCTCTGCTTACCTTACCATTAGACTGAAAACCAAAGGAAAAAAAGTCAGTGAACTTGAAGAAATGTCAACAGAAACTTCCAAAACTTAAATGCAAAGAGAAAAAGAATACAAAAAACAGAACAGAATATTCAAGAAGTGGGGAATAATTACCTATAAAAGGATGAAAATTACATTAAACTTCTCTTTAGAAACCATTCAAGTAAGAGTTGAAAAGAAAAAAACCCACCAACCTACAATTCTGTATCCAGCAAAATTACCTTCAGATTGAAAAAGAAATAAAGACTTCCTTAGATAAACAGAAATCAAGAGAATTTGTTGTCAGTAGACCTGTCTTGCAAGAAATGTTAAAAGAAATTTGTTAAAAAGGAAGATGACATAAGTTAGAAGCTCGGTTTTAGATAAAAAAGAGCGTTAGAGAAGAAATAAATGAAGGTAAAATAACATCTTTCCTTATTATTCTTAACTGATGTAACATAATAGTTTGTTCAAAATAGCAGCCATAATTTACTGAATGATTATAGCTTATTGATAAGGGACATGAATGACAGCAATGTTATAAGGGACAGGAGGGAAGAATTGGAAATACCCTGTTATAAGGAACTTAGCAATACATATTTGAAAGAAAGCTTGGATTAGTAGCAAATATATATTGCAACTCTAGAGCAACCACTTAGAAAGTTTTAAAAGTATAACTGATATGCTAATTGACAAAAATAAAATGCCCAATTAAAACCAAAGGCAAAAAAATATCAGAAGACAAAAAACAAAGACAAAACAAAGGGCAAAGAACAGAAAATAATAATATAGTAGATATTAATCTAAATGTATCAATAATCACTTTAAACATCAATGGTCTAAATATAACAATTAAAAGTCAGAGACTATCAGGGTGAATATAAAAACAAGATCCAAATATACACAATCTAGAAGAAACTCACTTTAAATATAAAGACACATAAATTAAAAGTAAAGAGATGGAGAAAGATGCCATGCTAACACTAATCAAAAGAAAGCTGGAGTAGCTATATTAATTTCACATAAAGCCAACTTCAGAGCAAGGAAAATTAGGATAAAAAGGAGCATTATGTAATAACAAAAGGGCTGATTCTCCAAGAAGACATAATAATTCTTAATGTGTACATGCCTAATACCTGAGAACTGACATAACTATGAGGAATAATGCCTGAGGTGAAAATTGACATAACTACAAGAAGAAAGGGATGAATCCATTATTATAGCTGGAGACTTCAAGTAATGGACACATTTAACAGGCAGAAAATCAGTAAGGACACAGTTGAATTGAACAGCACCATCAGTCAACTGGATATAATTGACATCTATTAATTACTTTACCCAACAACATCAGAATACACATTCTTCTGAAGCTCACCAAAACAGATCACATTATGGGCCATAACACACTTAAAAATTTTTTAAATAACAAAAACATACAAAATATGTTCTCAAGACTACAATGGAATTACACTAGAAATGACTAACAAAGGTTGCTGGAAAGCCCCAGATACTTGGAGATTAAATAATACACTTTTATATAATACGTGGGTCAAAGAAAAAGAGAAATTTTAAAATATTTTCAACTAAATGAAAATGAAAATAACTTTTCAAAAATTTTGGGATGCAGTGAAAGCAGTGCTGAAATGAAAAAGAGGACATCACTACTAATCCCATAGACATTAAAAGAATAAAAAAAAATATTATGAGCAATTCTGCCCATAAATTTGACAACTTAGGACAAATTGACCAATTTCCTAAAATGTACCATATAACAAAACTCTAACAAGAATAGTTAATCTGAATAGGCCTAAATCTATTCAAGAAATTGAATCAATAATTAACAACCTTCCAAAATAGAAAGCACCAGGTCCAGGTGGTTCACTGGTGAATTCTACCAAACATTTAAGGAAGAAATTATACCAATTTTCTACAATCCCCTCAAGAAAACAGAAACAGAGGGAATATTTTCTAACTCATTCTATGAGGACAGCACTGGCCTAATACCAAAACCAAAGATATTACAAGAAAGGAAAACTATATGCAGACATCTCTCATGAACACAGAAGCAAAAATTCTCAGCAAAATTTTGGCAATAAAAAGAAATGAGCTATCAAGATGAAAGGATATAGAGAAAACTTAGATGCATACTACTAAGTGAAAGGAAGCCAATTTGAATAAGCTACATACTGCATGATTCCAACTATATGACATTTAGCAAAAGGCAAAATATGGCGAAAGTAAAAAAAAAAAAAAAAAAAATCACTAGTTGCCAGCAGTTGGAGAGCACTGGTACACACCAATGAATAGACTGAACGTGGAATTTTTAGAGCAGTGAAACTATTTTGTATGAAACTGTAATGGTGGATACACAGCATTATCATTTTGTCAAAACCCAGAGAATTGTATAGCACAAAGATTGAGCCCTAATATAAACTATGGACTTTAATTAATCATAAGGTATCAATATTGGTTCATCAACTGTACCAAATGTACTATACCCACACAACAAGATATAATTAACAGGGGAAACTGTGGGCAGGAGGAAAGGAGTAAATGAGAATTCTATAAACCTGAAGCTAAAACAAAGTCTAGAAATTTTAAAATGATACAAACCTATTTAAAGACATAATTTTATATTTCACTGAGTATGTGCTTAATTTTTAAAATAAAACCAAAAATGTTTAAAAAATAAATCCATAATAACCAATTAAAACTCATTTTCATCACTGCTAAGCCCTATTGTTTTATAAGGTGATCAGACCAATGTCTTTCTGCTTTATTAACAAGTGGTTTTTGGCTGTTGGTTTTGTTTATTGGCTTGTTTTTAACAGAGGTCAACTAGTGCAAAAAAAAGAATCAATTCAAACATTAGTGATTTTCACAACTAATAATACATAAATGATTTACAGATGTGGACACAGGCCAGGCCAAGTGGGATTTTGCTTTTTTGTTTTGTTTTATTTTTCCTTCAAAGATCTCTCTAGTTCCAGGAAAACATCAGGGAATACTTTCCCAAGTAAAAGAACAGAATTTAGTGAAAGACTAGATTTAAGGTAAAGGAAATTAAGGATGACTATTAGGTTTCTGGCAATCATTGAGACAGAACACAGGAATAGAAACAGGTTTTCAGAGGCAAAGATAATAGATTCAGAGAAACTGTCCACATTGCTCTTTAGAGATCCAAGAGGAGGGGTCATGTAGAGAAGGAAAAAAGTCCAAGATAGACCTTATCTTTAAGAAGTCTACAATCTAACTAGGGAAATCAACCAATAGACGTAAAAGTAAAATGATGATTGTAAAAGACAGTAAAAGTTTAGAGAAAAGATGTATCAGAGTGGGCTAATGTAGTTGAAAAAGGTGTTCTAAAGCCAGGATTTGCTCTTTTCCGGTTTTTGCCGGTGGGAGGTACCAGGAGCAGCAAAGTCTCTTGTGACACCCTCCACGAGGCGGTGCAGTAAGTCCTACACTGGAACCAGCGCAAGCGCTGGAAGTTTTTGGAAAGAGTAGAGCTGCAGATCACCTTGAAGAACTATGATCCTCAGAAGGACAAACGCTTCTCCGGCACTGTCAGGCTTAAGTCTACTCCCCACCCAAAATTCTCCATATGTGTTCTGGGGAACCAGCAGCACTGTGACGAGGCCAAAGTTGTGGATATTCCCCCCACATGGATATTGAGACACTGAAAAAACTCAACAAGAATAAGAAACTGGTCAAGAAGCTGGCCAAAAAGTATGATGCCTTTTTGGCTTCAGAGTCTCTGATCAAGCAGATCCCACGAATCCTGGGCCCAGGCGTGAATAAGGCAAGCAAGTTCCCTTCCTTGCTGACCCACAATGAGAACATGGTGGCCGAAGTTGATGAAGTGACATCCACCATTAAGTTCCAGATAAAAAAGGTGCTGTGTCTGACAGTGTTTGTTGGCCACATGAAGATGACAGATGATGAGCTTGTGTACAACATCCACTTAGCTGTCAATTTCTTGGTGTCATTGCTCAAAAGGAACTGGCAGAACATCTGGGCTTTATACATCAAGAGCACCATGGGCAGGCCCTAGTGCCTGTACTAAGGCACTGCTTAATAAATCATACTGCTACCATTAAAAATAATAATAGAAAAATAAATAATAAAAAATAAAGCTAGGATTTGAACTAGTCTTGAAGTATGGGAAGTACTAACTAGGTGAAGAAGAGAAACCAAGACTTGAGAAATCACATGAATAAAAGCATCACGAATGAGAAATATGGAAGGAAGTGGGTGGCAGGGTGTTGTTATGTCTCTTGAAGTAGAGAATACACACTAGGGAGGCAGTACAGCACACTGAGTCTATAAATGCAGTGCATTGTAATAAGCAGTGAAACCATCTATAGAGTAGGAAAAAAGACTGATGCATGTGGTCAATCCTGTTTAATTTTTAGTTCACAGAATTCAACTACTAAGTAACCATATAAAAGTGATGGTCATTTAGTACCTGCTTTCTCAAAGTATGGCCTGGGACCAGGAAGACCAGCATCATCTGGGAACTTGTTAAAAATACAGAACCTCAGCGCCTCAGTGCCAACTCCAGACCCAAAGAATCAGAATCTGAATTTTAATAAGATCGTCATGTGATAAGTATGCATGTCAAAGTTTGAGAAGCACTGCTTCAGTGCTTCAATACCTTAATATTCCCATATTAACTATAATGTGAGGGAAAAGTCTCTGTAAAGTTACATAGATTATGTGTTCAATTTTCAAATACATACAATTATGGTACATAACTTTTATCTTGGATATAATTTTCTCACTGACTCACTACATTTAATATTATATTAGATCAATTAGCACTAAACTAAAATAAAGCCAAAATCCCATTTCTCATGGTTTAGTTCTCTATAGAAGCATTTGTATCTATTCTAAGGAACAACAACAAAAACCTTTACTACTGAAGCCAATCACAGAATGACCTTCATGTGAAGATAGGTACTGAGATAGGTACTGACTGACAAAGTCAGCCTAGTCTTATCTCCAGCATGGGCTAGGTTCTTATCTCTAGTACATGGGCCATTCGATGAAGTTGGATGTTTAAAGGCAACTGCCATTAAAACCATCAAATTAACTCTCTTCATTATGATGACATGCTTACTTGTTGTTTATTTAATTATAAGTTGGTCTTTTACTCCTACGAAGAAACAATAAAATGATCATGAAGATATTCTGGTTCTTTTGACAGAATTCTGCCTATTAATTTGAAAACTGGCAATTAAGCATCCAATGTAGAATAAACTGAAAAACTGCAATAGAAATAGAATTCAATAAGCTGTTATAATTTCTATGCAGAAACCAACTGTCCTTTTATAGTAAATATAAACAATAACCAGTAAAGATTCCATTTACAAAAGAAAAAAAAAAGGGAGAGAGAAAAACACCTAGGAAGAAACTTAAATCTATTAAGAGCCATGTAAAGAAATGTTAAAAGGGACAAAAACAATGTAAGTAAATGAAAGACTAATAAAAATATCAGTTCTTACTAAATTAACATAAATTTCACACATTAAAAAATAGCCTCATGACATTTTATGGCATAAGAAAAGCCCAATTTAAAGTTCATATGGAAGAATAAGAGGACAAAAGAGCAAAAAAAATTTTTATAAAGAAGGGTAACTGTGAAGAGTAACTGAAATAACAAAATAATAAAAGTAGAAGAAATGAGGGTTTTTGTTTTTGCTTTAAATAATCTCATCACAGGGACTTTTAAAGCATGACTCAAAATTATAAGAAAAAAAGACTACTAAACTTTGCTGTAAAATCTTTAAACTGGCTACGCAGGCATAAAAAAATAAAGCAGAGAAATAATAAAGGGAAAAATACCTGCAACACATAGACAATTTCCTTAGTCAAATAACACAATTAAAAACCAGTGAAGAATGGAATGGTTCACAGAAATGTCCCCTGAACAAATGAAAACTCACTCATAAGAGAACTGTAAAATAAATTATAAACTAAAACTTTTCATGGGTAAGTCAAAAAGGTTTTGAAAATACAATCTTATGTTGAAAAGGAGATAAAAGAGAAAGCAATTTAAACAAAATGCACATTTTCTTTGACCCAGCAATTCCTCTTATAGAAATATATCCTATAGATATACTTTCACGTGTGGGAAAAGATAATTTATTTTAACAGGAAGAGCAAAAGGTCAGGAAAAAAAACCCTATGTATCAAAACAAATCCATTAATGGAATATTATTTAACCTTTTAAAAAATACATCCTGTTAAGAGGAAAAAAAACCTAAGATATATATCAGAGTATATAGTATGTTACCGCTTGAGCTGTTTAAAAAGTAGGGAGTATATATGTCCTACATATCTTTGTATACGTGACTGAATCTAGAAGATACACAAGAAACTCTTACAGATGGTTACTTCTGAGAAGGGGAACCACAGACTGGGAAATGAGGGTGGGGGAGAGAAGATTTACATATCACTTATACTTTTTTCAATCATGATTTATCAAAGTAAATGCATACATTTTTTAAAGGAAGGTTTTTTTTTTTTTAATTGAGGTAATACTTGTTAATAAACTTATACAAGTTTCAGGTATACAATATTATAATTTGATATGTGTATACACTATAGTGTGTTCACCACTAAAAGTCCAGTTTCCATCTGTCACCATGTATGTGATCCCCTTTAACCGTTTCGCTCTCCCCTCACCCTCTCTTCCCTCTGGTAACCACCAATCTGTTATCTGTATCTGAGTTGGCTTTTGTTTTTGTTCTTTCTTTTTGTTTTATAATCTACATATGAGTGAAATCATGTGATTTTTGTCCTTTTCAATCTGATTTATTTCACTTAGCAAAATATCAAGATCCATCCAGGCCCTCGAGTTAATCATGCTAAGTGAAAGAAGCCAGTCAGAAAAAGTTGAAAATCACATGATATCACTTATGTGGGATACAAAAGTAAAAGTGACAAACAGAGACTCATGGACATGGACAACAGACTAGTGGTTATCAGAGGAAGGGTTAGGCAGGAGGAGGCAGAAAATAAATAAAATGTTTAAAAAAAAAAACAACAGTTTTTCTTTATTTTAAAAAAGTTTACAACTGTGCTCCTTGGTACCATTCGCCCTTATATTACAGTTTCCATGTGTAATCTTCCTAATATTTAGAATAAAGTTGGTGACTACCTGACATTCTTTTAATGAACTAGTCAAAGCACTATGTGTGCATATATACATATATGTGTGTATATATATATACATATGCCTTATTGTTAAAATATACAGCTGAAACTTACTGGATTTCGTTAACCAATGTCACCATAAAAAAAAAAAAAATCCATCTATGTTGTTGCAAATGGCAATAGTTCACCTTTTTGTGGCTAAGTAGTATTCCATTGTATACACAGTGGATCCCTGAACAATGGCAGGAGCCGGGGGAGTTAGGAGGGCTAACCTCCTGTGCAGGTGAAAATCTGTATAACTTCAGTCGGCTCTCTGCATACGGAGATTCCCATCCTCAGATCAAATATGCTGACTTCGATCTGTGTTTGGTTGAATCTACAAATTGGCAACCCAGGGATACAGAGGGCTAACTGTACATTTATTGAAAAAAATCTTTGTATAAGTTGACACACACAATTCAATCCTGTATTGTTGAGGGTCAACTGTATGTACCACATCCATCCATTCTGTCCATTCTTTATCCATTCTATCAAATGGATACTTAGGCTGTTTCATATCTTAACTATATAAATAATGCTGAAATGAATAAAGGGGTACATATGCCTTTCTGAATTAGTGTTTTCATATTCTTCGAATAAATACTCAGAAGAGAAATTGCTGAATCATATGATAGTTCTATTAATATTCTGAGGAACCGCCATACTGTTTTTCACAGTGGCTGTACCAATTTACAATGCCACTAACAGAGTGTGAGAGTTCTCTTTTCTCCACCTCCTCTCCAACATTTGTTATTTCTTCTTTTTGATAACAGCCATTCTAACAGGTGTCAGGTAATATCTCACTGTGGTTTTGATTTGCATATGCCTAATAATTAGTGATGTTAAACATCTTTTTATGTGCCTGTTGGTCATCTGCATGTCTTAAAGAAGGTTTTATACTCTATTCCTCCACCTCAAAGGTACTGACTTACACATGAAAAAGGAAATTTAAATTATCCCCTTTGCCACAATATCCAAAACCATACATACTTTTCCAAAAGATGAGGTATGAAAAATAAGAAAATAATACATGCTTCTCTTTCTGTGCCCACCTACTTATTATTCATAAGTAGATAAATCATGTGTTGAATCATCTATTTTAAGCTACAATTGAAAAGGATTATGAAAGTAATAGCAGCTGTGTCAATGATCAATTTCTAATGACAGCACTCTTCTCAAGTCCCAGAAATCAATTCTAACTGGTGGCAAAGGTAGGTACTCACTTCCACCACAGCTTTACCACCTCAAAACTGCAGCATATCAAAAACATAATAACCAGATTAAGAAATAATAGAACAAGAAAATGTGTAAAACAAACAAACAAAAAAAGGCCACAATGACAGTCTTTACAATAAATTATAAACTATGCTTTTATAGTTTAAGAAAATAATTCTCTTCTTACAAGAAAATGTACATTCACAGAAACCCTGTATCTTTTATTCCACTTGAAAATGGAACACTTTCTTTGAGACAAGGATTTTCTACCAATTTTAGGAATAGCAAAACTGTTAAAAGAATGAGAAAAAGCCCAAACAGTAGCAACATCTCTCAATAACAAAATTCCCCCCAAGTCATTTACAAGTGATCAAATGCCGCAATTCAACAGTAAGACAATCTTCAGACACTAGGCTTCTTTGAGCTCTTCTTACAGAGATATAAAGTGTAACGCACTAAACAGTTTAGATACTGTTTTCCCCGAACACAAAAACATTAAATCATTATATGTTTATTAATTCACAATACTACTCTACACAGCTATGTGCAATCAACAAGAAAATCAGTTATTTTATTCAAATATTAACATATATATTATTTTCCACATGTCCTTTATCCTCAAACGGAATAGTACTTTACAAAGCTATTATGCAGCAACTTAATACTCTTGCAGAGAAGCCCAAGGCATCTCAGCTAACACTAATTTATTAATTCGTCTTCTTTGCTATAAAGTTTCACGTTTTCCCAATATTAGATTTCTTTAAACCAATTATAGCTTCAATTAGCAATTATTTTAATCCAAGTATCTGCAAATAATCTTAAAGAAAATGCATTTTAAAATTTCCAAAGATAGTTATGAAGCATTAGACTTTTAAATCTAAACCATTTCCTATAATCCACATAAAAGAATTCAACTAGTAAAAGAACATAACCACTAACCTATTATAATAACATAATTTAATTTTCTACTTTGCTAATCAAACTGATGAAATCCAGGGAATAAACTGAACTGCTGACATTTGCAGGTCATATAAACTGTGCAACGTGCAAGGTGCTATAAACAATGCACACACAAAAAAATGAGTAGAAAGAAACTAGAAAGAGTAGGATTATTTAGGATTATAGGGAGAACCTGAATTTAAAATGTGGAAAATGCAGGTTTGCTAAATTTGAGAAGACTCACTGATGGACAAAGAATGAGAATGTAGGATCTGAATGAGAATACTACATGCTTGCAAAGGATGATTTCACAAGGGCTCAAGTAAAACCAACACAATACAGAGATGCAAAGGAAAACAGAGATGCAGAGGAATAGGGGCCTAGAAAGTAGAGTGGAATTATTTCTGCTTCGAAAGCTGACATATCTCTCATGCAATTTTAGAAAGTTAGTTTGCTCTACTGACTCACTTAAAAGAAATGAAGCAGCATTGTATAAAACATGAATTAAATATATTTGTCTAATAAGTAAAACACTTCTCCCTTTCCTTTCTTTCTAGCTTCCCTAAGAGACCTTTTTTTTTCCTATGCCTCTCCTATCTAATCCTGACAAGAACAAGGCTCTTAACTCATAAGGTCTCAATTATCAACATTTGAAAAAAGCTCTGTTTATTGAGAAATATCTCTAGGGCAAGGACCCACCACTTTTATCAGGTTCTTAAAGGAGTGACAACAGCTAAAAACAAGAAGTTTTTTTTATGACCCTATAATCACTGCAACAAAAAACTGCAAAACCACCCTGTGCCACTTCTTTTCCCAGTGTATTCAAATTTGGTTTCCAGCTCAGGAACCAATTACAAATACAGGAGGAGAGGAAGAAGACACCTACTACGTTTAATTATGGAGTTCCCATCCTGTACTTTGTCAATTAGAGTTAGTTCAAGGGTCATCTCTCTGACTTCTGGATTATAGGACTGCTACTATCCTTGAAGATCTTGGATTAATTTTTGAAGTCCTAGATATAAAATTTTAATTCTCTTGTGCATAGTTTCATAACTTTCTTCTCTAATGTGTCAAACCCAAAATTGAATGCTTATTTTTTTCTTAATTAGAAATATGTGTAACAAAACAATAAAATCTGCAAATTATATCTCCACCATTAAATTGTTATTAAGACATACAAATAATTATCTGCTTATGAAAAGGGGTGACTCAGGACTAGCACTGGGGCAGCTTAAATGGTAGAGGCCTATCCTGGCAATGAAACTGGATCTGTGACTCTGGGAACTCCCCTTAGATCTATCTGGTCTGTTTCCTCAACTGACTAGTAAGGACCAATGCTACACGAATTTTCCACAAAGCACACTGCTCAACTCTCTTACTGTTTCGTAAAACTGTTAAATCATTTTTATTATAAGTTTATGTTAATCATTGATTATTTGTTAATAACTGTTAATTCTGAAATCCAATTTTAGAAAGTATAAAGGTTATTGACAATAATAACTCATTCTGATACTTTAAAAATTGATTTTCAGATTCTTCACTGCACAGCTAAGTGGTAAATTTGACTTCATTTTACTCTTGGAGAAATATATGCCTTTAGTTAAAATGTTAGCTACACCCAAACATGTCCTTACAAAAGCCAACTTTAAAACAGTTCAAAGAACATTTACTGAGCACCTACTGTGTAAAGAAGCACTAGGGAATTTGAGCATTAGAAAACAATAACAAAATCCATCTTTGTCTCTTAGAGATTTACAATATAGTTTAAAGGGCAGGTAGTGTCCAAAAAGAGAAAAACACAGAGCAGCAGTTATGGATAATGATATGAGCTGTATATAACGTTAAGATCTCTCTTATCTCTGAATTTTTGACAGAAATTCCTATGAATTCTCGCAGTGGTCAAAAATGACTTTCCATGGGAGGGGCATCTGATCTGGCCCTGGAAAGAAAGGTAGAACTTAGACAAGCAAGAAAGCAAGACATGGGGGGTCAGAGGGATGTGGTGAGAGGGTCTTGTACAGTGAATTCAGTGAATGATGGGTAAAAGAGATTGGCAAGAATAAGAAAGGTCCACGTAGAGAAGAGAAAGAGTTAAGACTGACAGGCTAACCAAAATGGGGATGACCCTGAAAGCCAGGAATCAGTACTCTGTCTACAAGAATGGAAGAGTTCATTGAGGGGGGCGGGGGTTCGGGAGAGCAGTGTGTGTGTGTGTGTGTTGTGTGTTGTGTGTTGTGTGTTGTGTGTGTGTGTGTGTGTGTTAGAGCTGGAGAGGTGAGTATTAAAGTGTGAAAAATAAAAGTAATGCTTTAAAACAGTTCAGGAACAAGGTATAGAAAGTCTACAATGCAAGGAAGACATGGGGGAAAGAAAGCTAAAAGCAGTCTAGTGATGAAACAGTGAGAGATTAAACAGGAGCAACATGGGAAAGCAGTAACTAATGCACAGTTCTTCAGTTCTAAAATTCATATTTAACGTTTCTGAATTGGTGTGCATTTACAAATGAACATGTATATAAAACATAGCTTTGACTTTGCCCACAATGAAAAAAACTGTCTCAAAATTGATCATGTGTCATAATCAATGGCTTCTAAGAACCAACACACACCAGATTTGGAAGAACTAAATAGTTCTGGGAATTGATGAGAGCAAAGCATTTCCAAAGAGATAGCAAAGACTCAGATGAAAAGCGGCTGCTCCAAATAGGGCCACAGACCAAATATGGGATGGCAGGTAGAGGATGTGCTCTGGATAAACAGAACAGACAGGAAAACAGCAGGACTTTCAGGTGCAAAGGAAAATTGGAAATGAAGGACTAGAGCTTCGGGATGAGGGATGACCAGATGACCACAGGGCAGGAGTAAAACTTCACTTAATATCTTAACAAACATACACAGAATCAAGCACCAGTTTTAAAAACAACCTACTTCTATATTACATAGGAAACTGATAAAAATCAACAATTTATAAAAACTCAAAAACTGTATCTCCAAAAACCATGACCTATGGCATAACAGTGATATGCTGTAACCCTTCCTCTACCAATTATTCCATTGCACTTTCCAAGATGGCTAACTTGACCATAAAGGTATTTTGGTATACTCAGCCCTAGTATACTTTTCAAGCCATTAAGCTAGAAAAAGGGTTTAAGATTATCTCCAGAAAAAATCATTTGCAATAACAGTGCTGTTCTTCAGTAAAGACTGGGGTAGGCCTGGCACATATTTTCTATAATTGCTTCACATTTCAAAAAATGAACATTACAAGACTGTTTCAGTTAGACAGCTTACCTATATTTATACATACAGTTCAAAGGTCAGCTAAAACAAAATCTACATTAACCATCTAGACCCTGTACCCCAAAGTGTTTGACTTTCCCTGAAATAAGAACACTTACAAAACCCAATAATTATACAGAATAAGAAATAATTATACTATTTATAATAACAAAGAAAACACCAAAGGTATGTCCAATTGTCTTCAACCAGATTAATTTTCCACTCCTTCCCAACCAAACATGAATAGTAATTTTCAAGTAAATTGACATGTAAAAAATTAGCATATGCAAATATCTAACTTCTCTTCATAAGAAATAAAATTCTGGATTATCTGAAAAATATACTAATAATAAAGAGGGGGAGAAAAGTCTATTATTAAACATGTTGTACCCTAAAGGCACATTTAAGTCTGTCTTACGTTTTCCATAAAGATGATATTTTAAGTGGTGGTTGGACTTCTTAACCACACAGCCCACAAAAATGACTACCCAAAGGTAAATTTAAAATGTGCAATGAAAAATATTAGAATACAACATTTTGCAAATATTAAAATACTGGTCAGAAAATAAAAAATACTGGTCGGAAACGCCAGCACTTAAAAAAAGTAAGCTGATTTAGAAAGCATGACAGAATTTTTAGGGAAGCTTAAAGAAGGGAGCTGTTTTGTTTCCTATGGTATGCTTAGCACCTGGCATAAAAACGATTTATTGAATAAATGATTGATGAGGATAAGACTTAAAGGCATTTATAAGGGTTTCCAGAGGTTAGTTAATGCTTACTATTTTAATAGTTATTTCAGTTGGAATATTTCCAAATCAACTGTGATCGAGATTGCCCGAGATGCTTACAAGCAAAAGGGGAATATAGAAAATATGAGTTATCGAAAAAAAATTGATTTTGAAAAGGACTGCCATAATACAACTATTATGCCACTTTACAGAAAAAGAACCAGATAGAGGCTAAGTAACTTGCCTAAAGTTAGGTAGCTGGTATAAGGTAGATAGAAGGTGTGAATCCTAGGCAGCCTAACTTAAGCTTTTAACCACTCACTGCCTTGTATGTCCCTACTCATAGCCAGGGCTATTGTTTTTTGCTTAAAGGAACGATACCACTCTTTTAATTCTAGGATAACTGAAAATATGATGAAGTATTTCACTGAAAAAGGGAAAATCAAAAAGAGTAAGCGAGGAGTGGTGTAGTCAGACGAGATGAAAAGAGAAAAAAATTACAATTCGATTTTGGAATTCCTTCCAGTTTTTATTTAGCAAACCCACAAACATGCTGAATACTTCATATAAGAAATATCTGTTCCCCTATCCAATTCATTGAAGATCATTTCCACCACGATAAATAAAATACATTTATTGCAAGTTTCAGGTCTCACAAGCTCAATGTATAGAGTAAAACTTGCTTAAGAGCCAACTCCAAGGTCCTCCAGGCAGCTAGAGACTTTATAACACACTATTTACACAGCTTCACTATAAGCTGGCATATAATTTCCTTTTACTAAAATAATGAATGTTACTCATTCCCATGAATTTTTCAAGTTTAAATATTGCTACTCTAAAGTTAACTCTAGGCCTGTGTCTCTTAATCCTTCATTTCTTTAACTCCACTTGTCATAAACCTTTTATTTTCATTTAGCAACCTCAATGACGAAATTCACATTACCTAATATAAAAGAAAAAAAGGAGGCAAAATTTCCAAATAAAAATAAAACAAGTTAACATCCTTAACTGCCCCCCTCTCCCACAGAAAAATTTATCCAGTAAGATAATTATCCAGTAAGATAATTATTTAGTAAAGTTATGAGGGGAAGAGGAGTATAACATTAACTATTTGAGATTATGGATTAATTGCTTGAAATAGGAATAAACAGTGAGAGGGAGGAAGTAGATTTTAGATCTTAGCTTAGAATATACCAAATTCCCTAGTTTTACTGTAGGGGGAAATGTATTAAGAAATATTTGGGGAAGAAAATTAATTTTCTTTAATATAACATGTTTGTGAAGACTTTTAAGGAAAATTATCACACAGTCCAAATCGACTCACCTTTAGCAAGCTTAATATAAAATAGAATTTACAACAGAATATTTAAGCATTGGTATAACATTTATTCTTCCTGTGGTTATAGGAAAATTATATTTTTATAAATCAGTCTGTATAAAAAAGACAGATGCATTCCATCTCACATTAGAGCTTTATGTATTTACATGTAGGCACAAATTTAAATTAGCCTCCTTTGAGATTACAAGGTTCTCTAATCACAGACAACATTGTTGATTACAGTGTATGGACATAATCAAGGTTTTCCAAAAACAGTCAACAGTCAGCCACTGTTAATGTTTTTATCAAGTGATGAGACATTAATCATGCATTTCAATTTGACAATGGTTAAGTTCATCAGCCTTTCTACAGGGATGAAGATAGTCCAAGGGTTAAGAAAGCAGGCTGACATATTGCACCAATATTTGTTGAATAAACTAAGCCCCAAGCCATCATGCCCTTAAACCTTAAAGTTACAAATAAAATTCCAAATCACTAAAGGAACTTCATACATTTATTGTTAAGACCGTTCTTCTCTATAAAACATCTAGCCCATCAGGCTTCTTTTTGTTTCAGAGCCTATTCTATAAAACAGTCTGAAAAGAGTCTATTACATGCTATATAATGCCCATATATTATATTACTGTCTATATTATGACCATAGAAACTTTTAAATTCAAGGACAAGCATAAAAAGGCAATTCCACACATTTAAGAAAACAAAGTTTGCTAGCTTTTTGCTGAATGAATCCTTCTCTGCTCCAGGTCAGTTTCAACTTAGACACTATGTTAAGGCTAATTGGTATTAACAGTCTCCCACAAAAAACTTGAAAAGCCAAATGAACTTCACCACTTCTACCAAAAAACAAATAGCATCAAGAACTATTATTTAGCCTTCACTGTTTATTCTCTTAACCTTGCAAAGTAATTTTTCTCCTATCAACAACTGAGGGAACAGGTCAGATTCAGAGGCAGCAGACTGTGGACTATTAAAAAGTGAAAAGAGACATGGGAACTCCCCCACCCTGCAAATAAGCACATATACATAAGCAGTCTTTCTATAGCTACTTGCCCCTTCTGTTAAATAACCTCAGAAGTCAGGAGTTGTTTACAGCTGAGCCATTTCAAGGTGCAAAGGAAAAAGTGATTGGGCACTCCTGTCTTAATATATATAAATCCATCCTTGCACTCCTAGGCAACTTCTTTTCTTCTAAAACACAAGATGAAGACTCTGCCCCCATACCATGCCTATCATAATTAATTTGAAATGAGACAAATGAGTTATCTTAATTTAAAAGTTATCACTGGACTAGACTTTTTAAACATTGTCACTCTTCCCTTCTCAGGAGTAGAGAACATCCCTTCTAATGTCTTCAGGGAAACTAGGCATGGCAGAAAAGGAACACATTTGGAGTAAGACAAATCTAGGTTTGAATCTGAGTTTGGTCACTCCTTAGCTGCTTTAACGTTGGCCAAATCTGCGTAACATCTTTAAATCTCAACTTCTTCCGCAAAATAGGTAAAAATACCACTTAGCTCAAAAGACAGTGGGGAGGATGAAAGGAGATAGGTAATTTGAAGCTCCCAATAACTATATAGCTAATATTAGTTATATTCCCTGAAAGAAGTGTTGAGTTGAAAACTGTAGAGAATTCTTATTACATGAAGGAAGTCAACATTAACACTTCCTCTAAGTCTCCTTTTATAAGTGCCACTTTGTCAGGTACTTTTTCATATTGTCTTAATTAAATCTTAAGATATCCTTTAAGTATTTTCCCCACTTCCCTGTTTTAAAGAGTTTAAATAACTAAGCAATTCACTGAAGTGGTAAGTCTGTATTCGAATCCAGATCTTTCTGACTCGAAACCCTAGGTAGGCTCTGGCTACTGTGTGCCTTACATGGCTACTTTTGAAAGCACATGCTGCTCTCGTACAGTGGTTTCAATTGGAAAGGAATTAAAATCAACTGGAAAGAAGTTAATATTGAGGACAGTTTTACAAACATAGTAAATTCCAAAGTGAACACATTTATAGATATTAATCAAGCCTACCATCATAGTTAAGGTTTATTATCTAAAGGATCACAAATAATCATTTCAAGAATAGTTGTCCTTATATAGAAACCATTATTTACAAAACCCCAGGCCCTCAAAGGTAAGCCACAGTATGGATCGCTCATGCAAACACACTATAACACGATCCTCAGCTCTGACCAACAACTAGGGCTACTGCTGAAACCATTTCATGAGGCCTTGGTGGCACCTGATTCATTCAGGGATTGAGTGCCTGCTGTATAAATAGGACTTCTTACAGTAAATCCTTGTAAAAGTCCACGACAAATCTACCATATAATAAATTTCACATTACATTTGTATTCAAGATTGAGGTCCTAACTGGTATACAATTCTTATGTCATCTAAAAATAATTTCCCATTAGTACTGTATAAATTGTGGCTCCTCACAAGCTATTATTTCCAATTAGATGACCAAATTTGTGAATCATTAATAAAAACTTTTAGCAGAAAACTTAAGGTTTAATTCTTCAATATTTCGCAAGACAAGGATATCAGAGTACTTATAATCCCATAATTAATCATAAATGTACTCCAAAAATTAAACTCGAATAGAGTTTACAAGGCACACCAGCCCTGTGTGCTAATTTACAAAGCACATAACTTACAACTGCAGTTTCAAAGCTTTTTGAAAAACACCTTTAAGAATTCAAAAGCCTCTCCAAAAATGCAAGTATGCCTATACATGTAAAACTTCACATGCCCATTAAAGTCCATCTATAACTCCCCTCTATTTACAGGGAATTCACGAACCCTAGATAAAGACCCCTTATTTAGGAAGTTATTTACAGTTTTAAGAGAATTTTTCTCCTACTTTTTATACGTATGGTCCCTTGAATAATTTACATTTATCATTTTATAAAAATTTATTTACCCACAACTTTACATTAAAAGGACACTTCTTCCAAATCCTTTAAATTCTTGCAACATTAAAAAGAAAGTCTAGTGTCTTTTGTCCACTAATATTAAGAATGCTCACAAGATGTGTGGCCCTGAACTAGGGGTGGCAAAGAAGAAAATTCTAAGATATTGTCAAGGCCAGTGACCTTGAGAAGTCTGCAATCTATTTGTACAGTCTGTTCTATTAAAAAAAAAAAAAATTCTTTCAACCATTTACTGACCATTTTGAACAAAAACAGGTGTCTTTAAGCTGAAACCTTTAAATAGATAGGAAAAGGAATTCTGCAGGAAAAAAGACCAGAAATGGATTCAGAGAAATTAAAGGAAAGACATGAGCTAAATTTTCTAAGCAACATATTCCTAAGAATGTGTTTGATTTACCACACATACCTAGCATTAAAACTATAGTCAATTTCTCAAGTTCAGTCAACTTGAGAATTGGGAATATAAAAACACTGAATTAGATGTAATTACTACACTCAATAGAATAACATAAAATGACACAAGTTCCATAAAAATTTTACCTAAAAAAAAGGTTACTGAAAACTATTATGATAGCAAAGAATGTAAGCAGCTTGGTATGGATAAAAAGAGTACATGGCTGGTGTGCTATACACCCATTATCATGCCCATGGCAGACATCACTAATTAATCATACCACCCTTTCCCCCTACTGAGCCTCATAATTTAAACATAACTTTCCAGTAGAAATCAGGGTGGGCATTATAACTGAACCTATTTGTTGTCCTTGATAGTTATTTTTTAAATACTGTTAGAGTCAAATGAAGCACCAAAATTTATGTATTAATGTTCAATGAATTTATAATGAATTTCATTTATTTTGAAGTGTTCCCCAAAATACAAAATCCTCTTTAAAAGTTAAAATTTTTCTCTGTTAAAGAGAATAAAATATTATGGTCAGTATAATCTTAATTAGAAAAGCTTTCTTTTTAAAAAACGTAATTGCCCCATGAAAGAGCTCTAAAAAACTGCAATTAACTATATTTTTGACAGCCCTCATTTTTACCCAATTTGAATTTAAAAACCTGACAAAATAAGTTTTGTGTTATCAATAAAATTAAAACCACATGCCTATATCACTTAGAAATTAAAAAACACATAATTTTTTAAAAATGCAATATGTATCTGTAAATAAAATAAGAAACACTTTGTCCTTGCAGTTTAAAAAAAAAAAAACAGGTTAATATTAGCAAAATTCTAAAGAAAATACATATATGACATTTAAGATTTCTGTCACTTCCAAAAACAATTTTAGGTATAACACAGACTCAGAAATGAGATGATAAAAAAAGAAAATAAAACAGCTCCCTAGAACTCTAGGATCATATTATGGGTGGGTGATGCTTAGCATTAAGTAAACTAATAGGAAGGAGTGAAAACCTGGATTCAAGGAAGTTGTGAGAGTACTATGAGATAAGTGAGAAAATTATTTCCTAAGTCTTCGAGTCTAGTAAAGAAAAATAATAGTCTACTAGGAAACCAGAAGGCTCCAGCTTTCTAGCCTTAATAGCAAGATTCAAGTATTATATAGGTAAGGTTAACAGATGACAACGCAATGTTAGGAACATAAACACCATAAAAAGAGGCATTCCCCACTCCAAGTCCAATCTCAACTGGTACTGATATTAAAAATAATAAATTGCTTTGAGAAATTATATGTTAGTGTCCACTAAGGGAAACTAAGTATATCTTAAAATACTTTTTAATAAAGTTCCTTCAGAAGTTGTTAACTAGGCATGACCTCAAATTATACATATCTTAGGCACTGTAGAGCTCCCTATGTATACCCACTCAAACCTTTCCCCCATATTTCCTTTTAAAGATTACTTTGAATGAGCTTTTGCACTCCTTTTACTCTCAGATACAAAAGTGTACTAAACATTCCTGCCCAGGACCTTTTTTTCTCCCTGAAACAAGAGTGAAATGCATCCAATTGTCACTTGGTGCTTTTTCATTTGGACAGACCACTCATTTGGAGAAAAATGAATTTAAAGGTTGCCTAAGTTGCTAAACTACATATGGAGGTAAAAACAGACCAACTTCGCTCTATAAGACAAACTATTTTGGCTAAATAAGCATGACACAAAGAAATGACACCAGGGTTAATACTTGGGCAGTTATTGCTGGAAAGAGCTTCAGGGACATGCAGCTTTTTTTTTTTTTTCTTTTACAGGCTATCTTTTTTCAGAGTGGCTCTAATATTATTGGCAGTACTGAGACGTAAACAGAGATCTTACTATATAGAATCTATCTGATAAATGGGGAGAGGAAATCTAAAGACATCAAAGGTCCTTCAGAAGGCCAATTAAGGAAACCCATGGTTTTCCTACCACTGAAAGGAATGAAGGGGAAGACAGAGTCATAAGAACCCAATCGTCTTCCTTTTCCCTTATCTAGAAAAACAAGTGTCCCAACTGTGCACAACCCAGACCGAGGCTCCAGCCTTTGGTAATAAGTAACCCAAAGCGATGACCGGAGCCCACACTAGGATCTTACCTCTTGGATGCGCTTCCTGGCCCGCTGAAGCACTTCTTCGTAGCCTTTCTGCCGCAGCTCGCTAAGGCTTTCGTAATACTCTTCAGGATCATCGGTCTCAGTGAAGAGTACCTGGGAGAGGATCTTCCAGCCGCAGGTGTCTAGGCCGTGGCCCAGGTAGACCTGAAGCTGGTAACACAGAGTGTCTATCTCCTGCTCAGTCATCTCCGGGGCGCCTCCGAACAGCACGGTCCACATGCCCGAAGGCTCCTCGGGGAACACCGGCAGGCACGGCTCCAGCTGCGAGTTCACCGAGCACAATTGCTGGTGCACAGAGCGCAGATCCTGGAAGGAGAAGAGCCCGGCCCAGCTGCACTCCTCCGCCGCGGACTCCAGCTCAACCGCGGGTGGCTGCTGCTCCGCGTCCGAGAGCTCCAGGGACGCCGGGGCCGCCTCGTCTTCCCTCACCATTTCCAGCACTTCGATTTCCTCGGAGACCGACCCGCCAGCGCTCACTACCCGCACCGAGGTCACTGGGGCCTCCCTGGGCGCCGGCGGGAATGCCACAGCGGCGGCCCCCACATCTCTGCCTTCAGATCCCCTCCGGACCGGGCTGGCCTTGGCTCGCACTGGGCTCCTGAGAGGGCTCTCTGCCCCTTTGCCGGCCGGACTCCGCAACAATGAGTCTCCGCGAAGGTTGCGCGCGCTCCGGGGAGAGCCGCCTTCCGCCCAGGCCGGGCTCCTACGGGGTCCGGGGCTCCTTCCCAGAGTCGCACAGGCAGTGGCCTCGGGCCTCCCCTTGCCCGCCGGGCTGCCCGGCCCGCGGGTCTCGTCGGACGCGGCTGCGCCAGATTCGGCGCCCCCTCGCGCCCCCGCCTGCTCCCGGGAGCTGCTTCTCTGTCTCTGGGCCGTCCGGTTGTGGCAGGTTATGGCAAACTTGCCTTCAATCTCGTTCCAGGCCACAATAAAGACGAATTTGTGTTTCTCGCGCTCATCGAACACATGGGGCCGCACGGCCACCCAGTCCGACTCGAGAGTCTCCTCCAGCGCGAACGACATGGTGGCTCCGGAGCCAGGCCGCGGAGGAGGCGATGCTGGCCCTACCCGCCCGAGGACTCGCCGGCTGGCTGCGCCGCGCCCCCGGCTCAACTTCGCTGGGCGCCTTCAGCCATCTTAGCGCCCTAGCCGGCTCTCCTAGCTCGCTCTCCCGTCCCTCCGCACTCAGACCCGCCACGCTCCTTTGTGGCGCGGCTCGCGGGAAAGACAATACGCGTTGCTGGAGCAGGTAGTTCACATGGTCACGTGCGGCCGGATCTGTTTACAAGCCCGGTGCTGCAGCAGCGCCTCACGCCCGCCCCGGCCGCCTCCAGTGCGAGGCCGCGGTGCTGCGACTGTAGCGCTCTGGAGGTGAGGCGCGGATCCCGCGGCGCCAGGCAGGTCGGTAAGAGGTCGGGGCCCGCGGTGTGTACGTCTCCGTCGTTTGTCCGGGCTGATCTCCCCGCCTTTTCTCCTCTTCTCAACCGTCCGGAGCTGCCTGACGGATGGAGGCGTCTCCTAAACTCTGCGCTTCAGTATCGCCACAATGTTACCATTCGGCTGCTGACGTCGGCGGCTCCACGAGGGACGTAAACACGGGCACGTGCCGCACGCTGGTGACGCGGCGGCGGCGCGCGCACCCGCGCGCCGTCACCGCCCCTCAGCCTTCCTCTGCCGCTCCCGCGAGCGGCCGCGCGCCAGACTCTTCCGTCCGCGCTGTCTCCTCCTCCCGCGGGAAGGAGCCGGCGACCAGCCTGCTGCCTGGGCTGAAGCGGTGAGAATGACAGGTGTGCCTTGCGGGGCAGGTGGTTTCCGAAACTTGGGAAAAAAGAAACAAAGGCAGAGGAACTGCGATTTTCTCCAGTCATTCAAAGAGGCTCTCAAAAGTAAGTTTGCCTCAGTTCCCCCTGGGGGTCGGGATTGAGAAGTCCTCTATTCAGAAAGAAGTACAGTACTCCATAACATTACGCGAACCATGTGCTAAACTTAACTGTTGGATTCTACCCCAACACGTTTGAGACACAATTTAAGATATGAAAGGATAACGTCTGGAGACAATCCAGAACTCCAAAACAAAATAAAATTAAATGAAAGTTCAATCATGTCCAAATAGTGATGTTTAAATTTAAGTTCATCGGTGTTTTATTGCTTCAGGTTTCATCATTGTGTACTGTTCGGTGAACCTCATTTTGAGGTCACTGGCTTGAGCCCTTTTGAAGTTGTATTCAGTTATCAGAGTTCCCAGAATGCACATGCCAAAAATAATCACATAAATCTGAAAAATTCTGCTGTTCATATTGAATTATGATGAAACACATTCTTAAAATTGCCTAGTGGATCTTATAATCCAGTATATATAATTGGCATTTTATTTCCTATTAGTGTCCAATACATATTGCATGTGTTCTGTATCCACAGCAAAGTACAACAGTAATTCATTCTTTTACTTTTATCCATATTTCTAAAATATATGCAAAATCATTTAGGTTAACTGTGCATTGTCAGCTACACTTACTTTTACCTCAGTGTTGTCCTGACATCTGAATAAACAGCCAAAGTTTTAACTCTGTCACTCAGCAGGACATTTTAGACTTATAGATCTGCTTTGACCAAAAAAAAAAAAAAAAGGACTTTGGGCAGGATGTGGAACCACAAATTTTCAAAGCTTGTAACAACTTCTGTCAGCTCTCAAATGCAAGTCAGATATATACCTTTGGAAAGGCAGGAAGAAAGAAAAAGAAAACCTGTTGCAAATCTATATCACCATCTAAGCAAGCAATAGCACATTATAGACAAATTTCTCACATTTTCTCAAAAATTTACTTCTAAAAGTTTTTTGATAAAAAGTGATGACATGATCACTAGGTCTCTTTTAATACATTACAGATAAGTATGAATACTAAAAGTTAACACTAAAAGAATTTTATAGGAAATTTTTTTTACATGTACATTGAAATTGCAATATTTATCCATAGTTATAAAATGATGTCCTATCGCAATAGTGTTAAAGAAAATGGGTGGTGGTTACACATATGTTAAATATCCCTCACCCCCCCCTACTCTGGTTACTGTGTTTTGTCAAAAGGGTTGTTTCAATGTTTCTTTTTTCCTCCATCTTAGTAATTGTTATCTTAGAAATGAAAAGAAACAAACCAAAACTCCCATGACAGGCTACTATAGTACTCTACAATTCTTTATTCAGTTTTCTATCTGATTGTCTGGCAAGATCTCTGAGTATAAATTACTCCATGGGAATAAATAAAGCTACAGAAAAAACAAATACACATACTAGCTTTGAAAGGGCTTGAAAACGATTATCTGAATTTTTTTAACTTTTGTGGATTGTTAGGTAATCTGGGAAATGCTTTAACTCTTTAGATTTTTTAATAAAAACTGTAAGTTTACATAGTGATTTTCAAATTACATAGCATTTTCCTGCACATATTTATTTTATTCTCATAATAATCATATAATTTAGGTATAAAAGGAATGTCTTAATTTTGTATGTGAGAAAATAGTTCTGTTTAGTTAGGTCACACATCCCAGATTTTGGAGCAGGGAACAACTTGAGTTCAGGGCCCTGGTAGACATATGTTGTGGTTAGATTCTCCCAGAAGCAGACACTGAAAAGAAGTTAGGAATGCAAAAATTTATTGCTAGGGATTGGTGGAGTGGAGTGCCGGGGGAGGGGGAGAACACCTGTGAAAGAAAAAGGACAGAAGCAGGACTAAAGCTCCAGAGCAAAGATTGTTTTTATAGAGGTTCCCTCAATTAAGTGGAAATGGTTAGGCCTTGCTCAGTCATTGACTGGGGACCACCCTGAGAAAAACATAGGATGCAAACCTGAAGCTGACTTTGAAGACACAAACAGCTGGGGACTGTCACCTAACTACACTCCTTGAAGCGGAGGAATGAGTCCTTTCTTGAAAGAGGATCTGATTGATGCATCTTTACATCTGCCACAGTTTACCTTGTATGCCATGTGGACTCGCTTCACAACATATTAGGAGAGCAGCTCCTCCAGGGCTCTGGTGGGCATCTCTTCCTGAGGGGAAGCTTAGAAGAGGGAGGTTAGAGGATGAACTACCATTTCCATGGCTATAGTTGGTCTTATGCCCACAACTGATACTCATTGTCCACCCTCCTCTTCATCATTGTTCTAACGTCCCTCACTCTCTATTGACCTCAGTGGCTCATCTGGTGGTGGTTCCCAAACCACCACTCCTAGTAACCTTATCTTTGTATAGCCTTCATTACTACATCCCTAATGTAGTTAGGCAAGAGCTACCAAGAGGCACCCGGTGGATCATCTGAGTTCCATACATATTCCTCCTTGTTCACATTATATAACAGCAGCCATGCCTCCTCTTGCTGATCAGGATCAATTACCCCTGAAAAGATGGTGATTCCTCTTCTTGCCTGCTGGTTCCTAGCCACACAGAGCCCAAAGTTTCCAGGCGACAGCTGCAGCTTGTAGTTCAGTAGGATCTTTGCTATCCCGTGACTAGAATACACCCATATTAGAGACTAGGACCTCTAACCTCACAGAATCCAGAGCTGTGTGGTCCCCTGGTGGGTCGCTGAAAGTGATGGTAAGGGAGGCCACTCCTGCTTCTACCCCTTGGTTACTGGACCCAGGTATTCTTCCTTTTGGTGACTTAGTACCATGTAAAGGTCTGCAATTCAACATTTATACATGTCCTGGAGGATGGTACCCCCCCCCATCTTTTCAGGGTGTTGCCTCTGAGCTGGTGCTTTAGCTGTACCTTCAGCACACCACACCAACACTCTGTTTAGCCAGCAGCTTCCGGATGATACAGTATATGACATGACCACTGGATCTATAAAATGGGTTCTCTGGTTGGATACTAAATTGTTTCATGTATATAGGTTAGGCATTCTGTAAGTGCCCTGATAGTGGTACTGGCTAAGGCCCTGTAGGCAGACCCCAGCAAACCCCTACCCAGAATCTGTTCCCGTGAAAAAAATCATCGGCTCTTCCAGGATGAAAGGACTATTTTTATGTAGACCATTTGCTACCAAATGACTGGTTATCTTTAAGAAAGAGTACCACTCTGGGGGCTCAGTGTTGCTGTCTGTTGCTGGCAGATCGAACATTCAAAGCAGGCAATCACTATATTGACCTTCCTAAGTGGGAGTCCAGGTTTTTTGACCCATACAAAGCCTCCATCTCTGCAAATGTAGCCATGTCATCTGTTTGTCTATCATGCCAGTGAATGCCAACTGGTCAAGTTATTTCGTCCACTTGGTTATTTGGCACCCATGCCATATAGATGCTTTCACTGGGCACTAATACACAATAAAGAAATCTTCACACCTTGTTCCCACTCTCATATGTCCATCTACATGTCTCCTCCCCAGACCTCCTTGTCTCTGACATTTCAGTTTTTCACCCTCCAGATCCCTGATCATGCACCGTTGTCCATGAGTCCATGTATATTTTGACTTTAGGCCACTTCTCCTTTTGCACAAAGTTGATGACCAGGTGCACCTCATGAAGCTCTGCTTATTGGGAAGATTTGTCTTTCACACAGTGTCTCTTATTTAGGGGTGGCCGTTTTTCACAGCCACCCCTAAATAAGGCTATAATGCAGACAGCATCCACTTTTGGTTTTCACCCACATACCAGATCAACCTATCAATAAACCAAGCTGTGAGTTCTTCCTCCTCTTTCAGCTGGTTGAGTGGGAGACCCATATGGTCATTTGTGTGAGCTGAGGAGAAACACTGCTACATAGTGGATACCACAATGGGGCATGGTGGATGCCATAGGGTTCCAGACCCACTGCTCATGCCCCTAGCTGTGTTATCGCTTCCTGCTCATGTTCAGTCCCAGACGTACCATCTTATGATGCATTACTACTGCGCCCATCTTAATTTATGACTTGCTCCCAACTCATGATGGGCAGTTCCAGACTCATGGGCTCTTGGTATCCCAAGGTCAAGCATTCCAGCTCTTATGAGGGCCCACTAACATGGTAGGAGCTCTTTTACAAAAGGTGCATAATCTGCTGCAGATAGTGTGACCTTGCTCCATAACCTCTGGTGCCTGGATTTTGATTCTTCCACTGGAACTTGCCATAAACTTCATACCATAACTGTTTCTACTACTGATACTCAAATACTATAGAGTGTATTGAGATTTTTATTCCAAGCAGAAGGGTTTGCTGCTTGCTCTACAGCCAGGACCTACTGCAGAGCCATTCTCTACACCGAGCCCTACTCAAAGCTGGCACCTTCCATACAGGCTGGAGCAGTTTTCCTAAGTGTAGAATGTGTTGTCTCCAAAGCCCAAGGAGACTTAATAGTCATTTTGTTTCCTTCATTGTGGTAATGAATGCATGATGCAGCAATTTGTCTTTTACTTTGGAGGGAATGTCCTGGCATGTACCTGACTGTGGGCTGTGTAGAAACTTTACTGAGTTGACAAATACTTGAATTTTTATAGTTTATCGCCCTCCCTCTGGAGTGCATGTGTCATACCAAGGTCTCCAGCATGCTAGCACCCTCTTACTCATGCTGCCAGATCAGCATGATATCATCAATGTAATGAATCAGTATGATGTTTTACAATGTGTCCAGATGGTCCAGATGTCTTCAAGCTAAATTATGACAGATGGCAGAAGAGTTAACATGGCCCTGGAGCAAAGTGTTTCTGATCTTCTTTCCTGACTGGGACAGAAAAGTACACATTCACCAAATTAGTGGGTGCATACTACATAGCAGCGACTATGTAGTATTATCTGCTCTAGCAAAAAAAACTACATCTGGCTGGGCAGTTGCGATCAGGGCTGTTGGTTGAGCTAGCAATAGTCTCCAGAATCCATCTGGTTTCTGCAAGAACCAGACCAAATTAAATAGAGATATTCCAAGGACCACCATGCCTGCATTTTTAAGAGTGGCATTAATCTCTGCCATACATCTCTAGGGTTATACTGGTTTTGATTCACTGTCTAGGTGGGAGGGGTGCAGTTTCACAGGCTTCCACTGGACCTTCCCCACTATGACAGCTCTCACCAACAACTGCCACATATGACAGTCTCGATTATATATTTAGGGACCAGAGAAATGAGTACCAGGTGAACTTACAGACCCAGTGGACTCTAACTTTAACCAAGAGTCCATTTATTACCTGGCCCCTGTATGCCCTCTAATGCAGAGCCCATGATGAAGTTTCTAGTTGTTAGGTATCAGTGTGAACTTGGACCCTGTCTTCAATAGCCCTTTAAATATCTAAGTATTCCTCTTTTTCAAGTGAACAGTCACTCGAGTATATGGGGAAGCGCTGAAATAATTATGTATTTCAAGGTTCTTCACATTGGGACCCAGTTATTTCTTCAGTCAATGGGCACCAGGTCTGAAAACTGAAAACAGTTCAGATCTAGAAACTAGGCAAGAGAATTTTGGGGAGCAGCTTCTCTTAACCTCTTGCTCACTCACTCTTATTCTATTTTGATTATAGTATTAAACAGTGCCTTTTGGCTGATCAGCTATGTTGTCCCTAGGGATGCTGTGTTCTATTAATCATCTCCCAGTGGTGAGCACTGTGACCCTCTGGGTTCTGATGGTGAAATGCTACCATCAGCCTCTCTTGCTCTTGGGCCTTCTCATCCCCATTGCTCTCAGTGAGCCAAATTCTGTGACCACTTCTCCTGCCTTTAACGGTGGCCTGCAGAGAAGAGCCATGTTGAAGTTCATAGGGATGCTGGATCCCCTCCAACTAACAGTTCTAACACCCTTGGCGAATGGTGTATCCTTTGGGCCTCTTGGGAAACATATCCTCATGTTTTTTTTTCCTGCTTCCCTGAGTTGTTTACTCTCCTCCTCTTCTGTATACCATGGTAATTCAAGTATTTCAATTCAGTCTCTGTGAAGGCCATTGCTTTTTCACATTTCTAGGAGTTACCCTAGCTGCAAGTTACAACATCCCCTAGGGTCCTAGCTTAAATATTAAATTTTCTTATCCTGAGAGAGTGACCCCAGTGTCAGTAAACAATGTTAGTTTTCATGATCAGTCTGTAGTGTGACAATGAAATTTCATAACAACCTGCCAATTCTATTATCCTTGTATTTATCATTCCTTTTACATTTCAAATGGCTAAATAATTGCACCAGCCAGTGCATTCCTTTCCACTTAACTCACCACCAGTGAAAATTTTAAAAACAGGACTCTCACCTTTTGCTAGGGGCTTTCTGTGCTCTACCCATCACTCAGAACAGGTGCTTATTGCTAATCAGGTGGAGAGTGATCTAGTCTCCACACCCATCTTACAGCCTGCTTTCTCAGACTACTTCTGTTACCAACTATGCCAGCTGGGCTCTCTGGGAAGCAGACACTGAGAGGGAGTGAAGAATGTAAAAGCTTTATGGAAAGGAACACCTATAGGTTGAGGATCACCTTGAAAATTTTCTGAACTACGCTCGAAAGCTACAGTGAATCGTGGAGGTACTATCAGCTGGAGGCTGTCAGCTAAGCCCACACTTTATAGCTGGGTAGCAAGGACTTTCTTGAAAAGCAATCTGAGTAGGGCATATTCACGACTGCTCCTTTTAGTCTTTTACATTACATCAATTATGGCCAAGTATCTTTACTTTACAACTCCCAAGTGGTGAGAGTGGGAAGGAAGAAATCAGGTGAGAAAAGATGTGAAGCTCTGCAAAGTGATGACTGACTACACTGGCCCCACTTTATAAGATACAGTAGGTCATTCAGCACATGTTCTCCCTCAGCAAGAGGACCTTCTCCAGAACTATCAGAAAGAGAAATTAAGAAAACAATCCCATTTACAATTTCACCAAAAAATAATAAAACACCTCAGAATGAATTTAACCAAGGCGAAAGACCTGTACTCGGAGAATTATAAGAAATTGAAGAAGATACAAATAAGTGGAAGCATATACTTTGCTCATGGATAGGAAGAGTGAACATCGTTAAAATGTCCATACTACCCAAAGCCATCTATAGATTCAGTGTAATTCTTATCAAAATACCGATGACATTTTTCACTGAACTAGAACAAATAATCCTAAAATTTATAAGGAACCACAAAAGACACTGAATAGCCACAGCAATCTTGAGAAAGAAAAAGTTGGAGGTATCACACTACCTGATGTATATACTCAAGGCTATAGCAATCAAAGCAGCATGGTAATGTCACAAAAAACAGACACATAGATTAATGGAACAGAATTGAGAGCCCAGAAATAAACCTTTTGTGGTCAATTAACCTATGATAAAGGAGGCAAGAATATACAATAGGGTAAAGACAGTCTCTTCTATAAATGGTGTTGAGAAAACTGGACAGATACATGCAAAAAAAAAAAAAAATGAAAGTAGACCACTGCCTTACACTATATACAAAAATAAACTCAAAATGGATTAAAGACTTAAATGTAAGACCTGAAACTATGTAACTCCTAGAAGAAAACATAGGCAGCAAAGTCTTTGACTCTTTTAGTAATTTTTTTAAAAAATTTATCTCCTCAGGCAAGAGAAACAAAAGAATAAACAAATGTGACTACATCAAACTAAAAAGGTTTTGCACAGCAAAGGAAACCATCAACAAAACAAAAAGACAGCCTGCAGAATGAGAGAAGATATTTGCCAATGATACAATTTGATAAGGGGTTAATATCCAAAATTTATAAAGAATTCATACAACTTAACACAAAAATTAAAGAAGGGTAGAGGACCTGAATAGATATTTTTCAAAGAGGACATGCAGATGGCCAATAGACATATGAAAAGATGCTCAACATCACTAATCATCAGAGTAATGCAAATTAAAACTACAATGATATATCACCTCACACCTTTCAGAATGACTGTCATCAACGGATCAACAAACTAGTTTCGGCAAAGATGTGGAGAAAAGGAACCCTCGTGCACTGTTGGTGGGCTTGCAAATTGGTTCAGCCATATGGAAAAACAGTATGGAGGTTCCTCAAAAAATTAAAAATAGAACTACCTTAAGACCCAGCAATTACACTTTCAGGTATTTATTCAAAGGAATCCAGAACGCTAATTTGAAAAGATATATGCATCCCAATGTGCACTGCAGCATTATTTACAATAGCCAATATATGGAAGTAACTTAAATGTTCATCAATAGATGACTGGATGAAGATAATGTGGCACATATATATATAATAGAATATTACCCAGCTATAAAAAGAATGAAATCTTACCATTTGCAATAACAAGGATGGACCTAGAGGATATTATGCTAAGAGAAATAAGTCAGAGAAAGAAAGACGAATACCATATAATTTATTTGTGGAATCTAAAAATCAAAATGAACACAACAAAAGAATCATAGATACAAAGAACAAACTGATGGTTGCCAGATGGAAGAGGGGTTGGGGGGCTGGGTAAAAAAGGTGAAAGGGATTAAGAAGTACAAATTGACAGTTACAATATAGTCACAGGGATGTAAAGTATAGCATAGGGAATATAGTCAATAATATTGTAATAACTGTGGTGCCAAGTGGGTACTAGACTTATGGGGGCATCACTTTGTAAGTTATATAAATTTCTAACCACTATGCTGTACACCTGAAACTAATATAATATTGAATGTCAACTGTAATTGAAAAATTTTTTAAAAAGAAACAAAAAAGTTTTTAATCTCTATTAAAAAAAAAGCAGCGCCGGGGGTGAGGGGTGATGGTGGTGGATATTCTCCAGAAGGCATGCAATAAAACACTATGCTCAGCGAAGTCACAGGATGGAGAAAGAAGGGGGAATGTGTCTGCCTGGCTCCTTCTCATCTCTCATTTCTCAAAAGTCAAGCCATGGGAAGTTCACACTTCCAGGCTGCATCATCCAGCCCTTCAGCAAGCTAGAGTTTTGCCCTGCAGTGTAGCATTTCAACCATGCCTGGAGGTGGAGGGTGGCTCAGCATCTAGAGGTTCAGCAACCACCCACAGATAGGAGCAAGTCATGCAGCTCTGCAAAGACAGCAGCAGTGGGTGGTCTGGGATACAGAGTGCCTTCAGAAATAAAGCAGTTGAGAGCTGACAATGTACACAAAGTTTATGTTTGATAAAAATGTAATTTTCTGGTACCTAAGAGTAGCATGCTTAATTAAGGATTTCAATATTTCTTTAAAGCTTAAAAAAACTTTAAGTGTTATCATAAATGTAACATATGTTCACTGTAGACAAATTTGAAATTGCAGATAAACTGAAACAAGAAACTTTAAATGCTACCTGAAGATACCACTTTTAAAACCTTGGTATATATCATTTTACACCTTTTTCTATGCTTATGTACAAAAAGAAGATCCCACTATAAATATTGTTTTGTAAGCTGCCTTTTTCACTTAATGTGTTAATAAGTATGCATCTTTAATATCATTTTAAAAGAATTGTTATATCCTAAGTCTTTGTGCACATACTTAATTATTTCTCTTTTCATTCTTAATGTCCTATCTAGGGAACCCTTTGAAACTCATGCATTTCACCACTGTGTTACTTAAGATTTTCCAAGAAACAGATATCAAGATAGGATTAGATGTGCAAGAGATTTGAGGGGGAAATACCTGTGAGAAAAAATGAGGAGGAAGCTAAAAGGAAGTGCTGGTAGATTGGAAGGAGATGGGAAAGAAAGGAAGTCTTAAAGAAAGCATCTTAGAATGCAGTGCAATGTAAGAGAGTTTTTGCTAGGCCAGTGGGAAATCTTCAAGCTAGTTATCTGTCACAAGAGTTTCCTGATTCACAGCAACAGGCTTGCCTGAGTCTCTCTGCCATACCCAGTCATTGTCTGGGGATAGCCTGTGGGGAAGTGTGGTAGATTCATAATGTAGCTGCCAGAGTGTCAGTATTAAACTCAGAGATCTGAGAGGCATAGTCTTATGGCTGCCACAAACACCATCTGTGCTTTAAAAAAAGTTGGTACTATTCACTCATTGATTCATGACACATCGAGGGCAAACATATGAATAATACGTGGTACTCACATTCTAGTAATTGGCTTCAGTCTGAGTGAATTGTCAGGAATAAATTTTCAGAAATTAGAAACAGAAATAGATTTCTAGAATCAACTGAAGCCGATCTTCAGGTTATGGCTTCATTATTTTGTTTGAAATGATTTTTCAGATTGGAATGTAAATTCTAAGATAATTAGTAAATGAGGTTTGGGTTATTCCTCTTTGGGTAGCACCCATTCCTGTATTCATCTTACCTAATGCAGAAAATCTGTGTGAGCTTAACATAATTGAAATCTAGAATGTGAAATGATATCTGCATATGTATAAAATGTTTTTGAGAAGAGAACAATGTGTACATCCCCGAGTACATGTCTTTCCTATCCATATATCCTTTATTTTATTTATGTGACTATTAGTACTCTGTGCCTGAAGTAACAAGTTTCATGACTTAAAAGCCACATTCATAGGTATGTTCTTTCTCCATCTTCTGAGTCAGCAATAGTTGGTAGAACTCTTCTTACAGTACATCACATTTCTTATCAGAGACAGATTCTGCTTCTGTTGTCATCTTCGGTTATCTCCTCTGACTTTTGACGTCTGCCTTCTTTCACTTTTAAGGACCCATGTGATTATATTGGGCTCACTAGGATAATCCAGGATGATCTTATTTTTAGGTCCTCTAATTAGCCATCATGCCATCTGCAACCTTAATTCCCCATGCCCTGTAACCTCACATATTCACAGAGATCAACACATGAACATCTTTGGGGAGAGGGGCATTATTCTACCTACCACAGGTCTTACAGCCAAGGCCTCCAAAACAATATCGATTAGAAACAGTTCTGGTGTCTGTTCTTCCTCTGGATATTCATGGGAATGATTCTAAAGACTTATTATTCCTAGGCTATTTTTCATAGCTTTTGGTAACTATACATTATTAAAGTTGTCTTCTTGTCTAATGGGCCTCTTATATATCACTCTGTAATAAACCACCCAAAACTTAATGATTTAAAACAATTTGTTATTATCTCTCATGTTCCTGTAAGTTGCCTGGGCTTAGTTGGGTGGTTCTCACTTGGGGCTTGACCAGGCTGGATGTCCAGTGTGGTTACTTCACTCACACGTTGGAGGCTTCTGTGCTTCTTTAGGGGGCCTCTCTCTCCTACAGAGGAGTTTGTGATCATCACATTTTTGTGATCACATGTATTGTGATCATCATATTTTTCTTCTTTAATCTGTTAAGGTTGGCAGAGTTTAACATGTGGGTTGTTTTCTAAGATGTAGCTTTGGGATCAAGACCTGTGGAAGAAAGAGGAAGAAGCAGGAGTGGAGAAAGAGAGGCATCAAGCTGGTGGAGAGCCCTGACATCCCTAGCTCCATGGGAGCTCTGTAGCTGAGTTCCTCCTGCAATGGGCCAGGTGTTTATGCATTCATGCAGTCATTTGGATATGGGTTGTCCATATCCAGGGTGTGACCTTGGACAAAGCTGAAGCAATTCCCTAAAGGAGCTGAAGGTGGAATTATGGTTGTACAGTAGCCCCCTCCCTTATCTGCTGGGGATACATTTCAAGATCCCCAGTGGATGCCTGAAATCACGATTAGTACCAAACCCTATGTATACTATGTTTTTCCCTATACATACCTTTTCACTTAGAAGGACTTTACAGCTTCTCTTTGGTATATCTGGATTGCCAGCATCACTACTCTTGAGCTTTGGAGTCATTATTAAGAAAAATAAGGTTACTTAAATACAAGTACTGTGATACCACAACAGCCAATCTGATAATCCAGATGGCTACCAGGTGACTAACGGGAGGGGAGCATATACAACCTGGAGATGTTGGACAAAGGGATGATTCGCATGTAGGTAGGATGGAGCAGGACTGCTTAAGATTTCATCACATTACTCAGAGCAGCCTTATGAATTCTTTATTTCTGGAATTTTCCACGTAACATTTTTGGACTACAGTTCACTGCAGGTAAATGAAACTGCAGAAAGTAAAACCATGGATGTGGAGGGCACCACTGTACAGCACTCTCAGCAGCTGGAGCATCTCCCATCCTTGAAGGAAGATTTGGGCCGTCCTTTTCCATGTCTCTGCCACAAGGTTAATAGCACAGTTGACCTTTGAACAACACATGTTTGAATAGCATACGTCCACTTAAATGTGGTTTTTCTTCAATAAGTTAACAGTCAGCCCTCTGTATCCTCAGGTTTGCTGAGGGCTGACCTTATGCATTGTTCTACATGATTTTGTATAAAGAATGTGAGCATCCGCAGATTTTGGGATCTGTGGGTGGTCCTGGAACCAACTGCCCTTGGATGCTGAGAGATGACTATAGTTAACTTTTTGGGGAGTCTATAGTTAACTTTATGTGGAATTTTGACTGTGTCGGGGAGTTGGGGCCCCTAACTCCCATGTTGTTCAACGGTCAGTTGTAGTAATATTTAAAATAGTAAAAACTGGAAACAACCTGAATCTTCATCATACAGTAATCAATAAACATATGTAGTAGAGTCATATGATGAAAAAAACATACAGCAATGAAAATGAATGAACACTGCATCTGTGAAGAATTTGCATTGCCATCTGTCAGCATGGTTAAATTTCAGAAACATGTTAAGTGAAAAAAATCACATATAGAAAAAGGCATGTATAGTATTTCCATAAAATTTAAAAACATTAGAAACATTAATATTGTTTGTGG
>NW_006436298.1:12799945-12806973 GCF_000325575.1 Pteropus alecto | reverse complement strand
GAAAGTTTTAAAATATTCATAGGAATTATAATCACTAAATTCATGATATGTCTAGGGAAGAAGGGTGGGGAATATCAAGGAAAGGGGCTCCAGGGGCTACAAATGTATCTGTAAACTTTTTTTTAAAAAAAATCTGAATTAATATGCATTATAGCACAATGTTAATATGTAATGAAATTTGGTCTTGAATACATGAGTATTACATTATTTTTTGTATTTAAAAAGTACTTCATAAAAAAATTAATATTTTGAAAATACCATGTAATCATTAAAACAAAATTACAGCTAACATCAACATGAATATATCTCAAAAGTGATGTTAAGTGAAAAAAAGTTGTAGTAGGATATATGCATTATGATGCCACTTCATTTTTTAAATAAGTGAAATGACATTCTATATTTTTTATATAATTATATGGTAAAAATATTTTAAAATGTAAGGGTAGGACACATATTAAAATCCAGATAGTTTTATCTTTGAGGAGAGAGAGAGATGACTACCAAAAGGATTTCCAGATATTCACATTGACTAAATCTGGGTGTTTGGTTCATGGGTGTTTATTGTATTACTTTCTGTGCTTCTTGGTATGTTTGAGATAGTTCATATTTTTAAAGAACTTAAGCATTCTATTCTGATTAGTCTTTCCCTTTGGTTATAATGAAAGTAACCACACAAGTATATGCCATCACTTGGTTGGCATGAAAAGAAAAGGAAAAGAATATCTTCTATTAATCTGCAATTTTCATATTTTCTGGTATATCCTCTGCTGCATCCATTTTTGCAAAAACACTGATGTCACTGATTAAGAACTCCCCCAAGGCTTATATGACTAGTTATTTTTGTGGTTGTTAAACCTCATTGCTGCAGTGGGAGAGCATTGGCTTTCTCAGGTAAAAGAAGTTAAAAGAAGCATGGTAGGTAGTTAATCCTGCTCTAGGCAAGTCATAGATTCTGCTCTCCTTGTTAAAAAAATCCAGACTTTAATTAGGAAGAATATTAAGTTATAACTATTTATACCCTTCCATATTATTCTTTGATCCTTGTTAATTCATATATCTCTGTTTTGCTTAGTTGCCATCCCTACATAAGGATTTTGTTACTGTCTTTTTATTTAACTTCAGTTAACATTTCCATGTATCCACCTAGTCCCATACTAGTCAATGTTCCATAGTTGATAATGTACCGCAATTTACTTAGCCTTACTGCTATTGTTGAACTTTTGAGATTTTTCCAACTTTCCAGTATTATAAATAGCATTTCTATGACCATCTTTGTACACACTACTTCTTTTCTTTCTGGTCATTTCCTCAAAGTATAATCCTAAAGTGGAATTAGGCCAAAGGGTGTGAATAGTTTTATGACTTTAAGTTCATATTCCAAAACTCTATCAATTTAATTTATACATTTTAATATTTTAAAGATTGGGTTTATACATTTTAAGATTTTAAAATTTTTAATAGGTATATAATGATTATTAAAAGTTACTGAGTTAAAAATTCTCCCAGATGCTTTTTTATCTTTTTTGGGGGGTGGGGGGATCTAATTACTAAAAGTAATACTCTCTCACTGTTATTAAAAAAAATCAAGTAAGTAAAAGTCCCTTCTAGACCTCCATCCCACAAAGATTCTGAGTTCCAATTTGGCTTGCATTCTTTCATGTTATTTTATATGTCTGCAATAGTTTCATTCTTGAGACTTCAGGTAACATTTGAAAATTGTGTGTCTGGTATTTTTCTCTCTTGACTTTGCTGTTCTTTTGATTATTTCCTTTCTCTCCGAATCTACAACTCTTTTTCCTGAAACTTGCAATATAATTCAATCTCTCAAAATCTTTATTTGCCACCATTGGACCTTTCGGCTATAGGTTTACTTTTATTCACAATCTCTAGTTCTAAGCCTTAGTAGCATCTCAGAACACTATCCTCAACCCACCCAAGATTATTTAAATCAGGATCTTAAAGGGTGGGACCCACGAATCTGCATTTTCTAAAGTGCCCCAGGTGCAAAGTTTAGGTGTTTAAGATAAAGGCAGGGTTGAAAACCACTTTGTTACTCTAATTTCTGAATGATTGTTGTATACCTGCATGTTTTTGCTTTTATCTCTTATCACTTCTCAATTCTCTATAAACAACTATGAGTCTTCTGCTATACTGAAACTAATAACTTCCTTTTTTAAAATTCAATATCATTCAGTTTTAAGAATAGGTGATAGTTCTAGAAATTGGCTTTTCTGCCCCCAGTACACTTTACATGTTACTTTACAAATTTCATTTTTGTTTGTTTTGAAGTTTCATGTTTGTTAATGTATGTTATCTATGCTGCATTGCATACCCCAAAACTTGTCGTTTAAAACAACAAAAGCCATTTCTTTCAGTTCTGAAGTGTGGGCAGAGCTGAGTGGGGACTACTGGTCTCTGCTCCATTTGGTATAGGCTGGACAGCTTGACTGCGGCTAGAAGATCCAAGTTGCTTGACTCACATGTCTGGTGCCTCAGCTGCTTCATTCGCTCCAACAGAGAGATTGGACTTCTTTACACAGTGGCTTGGGGACCACAAGAGAACAAAATCCAAAGCCACCCAGGCTTGCAACTGGCAGGCTGCCACTTCTGCTGCATTGTGTTGGTCAGTGCAAGTCATAGGCCAGCCAGATTCAAGGAGAGAAGAAATAGACTCCACTCTGGATGTAGAGGAGCAGCATGTGTGAACAGGGATGGGAGGTTTCAAGCAGGGAAAATATGCTGGGCATGTGGTAGACAAATAATGTCAGTTGGAATCATTGAGTGAAGAAACAAATGAATGGACAGATAAATAGAATAATTAAAAAATAGTAAAAAAAATAGTATAGAAAATATTTTTAAATATACAGAGAGTACATAGACAAAATGTTTAAATCTTTTCTATAAAAGGACTATATTTAACAATAGAGACCTACTGCATTCAATTTTGTATTACAAGAGAGGCTAAGGGAAGCAATAGATATTCTACATCAAGACAGATTATGTGAGGCCAGGCCAAAGTATGTGAGGTGAGGGACAGGGATGTTTCAGCTAAACCAGGAGAAAGTATCTACAGCAGGTGACTAAGGCAGGCACAATAGAGGTCAGGTCCAGAGAGGTCAGTTCTGGGAATATGGAGCAAGAGCAGGAGTGAGAGGGGATGGAGGTTCTCTGGATCAAGGCAGCAAGTCCAGATCAGCAAGCTCAGACCCTGGGACCAGATAGCAGAAGAAGAAAATGGGAGAGACAAAAATGGGGACCAGGCCAATAGGAGACAATACTGGGCATCAGCATCAAGCATGGTGCTTGACCCTGGGCATTCTGCTTGGCTGGTCTGGTGCCACCTGGGACCTGGAGCCTAGGTCTGCGGTAGCCTGTCTGGAGTCTAAGTCTGCAGCAGCCAGCCTAGCACTGGGTTGGTCAGGATCTCTTTCTGTTTTCTTACTGGACCATTTTTTCTCTCTATCTGAATTTGCAGAAAGATGCAGCTCTTAGTATGAGCTGACATTAATAATTTTGCCAGAATTACTTAAAATGTAGTGTGGTAGCCAGCCTCTAAGATGGCCCTCAATGATCCCCACTTCCTGGTATTCACACCCTTGTCTAGTCCCCTCCCATATGAATGTTGGTCTGTGTAACCGGTAGAATATGGCAGAAGTCACAGTATGTCCCTTCCAAAATCAACTTATTAAAAACTGAAAATTTCATCTTGTGCTGATGCATGCGCTCACACACTCACTCTCTCTCTCTTTCTCTCTACCCTCTCCCCCGCCCCCCCGCATCCCTATCTCTGGTCACTCACTCTGGGGGAAATAAGTTGTCAGGTTGTGAGCAGCCCTATGGAGAGGTCCCCGTGGTGGCAGGGAACTGAAGCCTCTGGCCAAGAACCAAGTGACAGAACTTAGGAGTCAGATTGTCCAGCCTAGCCGAGCCTTGAGATGACCACAGCCTCTGCTAACAGCTTAACTACAACCTCATGGAGACCTTGGGGCAGTAACATTCAGCTAAGTCACTTCAGAAGTCTCAACTCTCAGAAATTGTGTGAGATAATAAATGTGTGTTGCTTTAAATTGCTAAGTTTGAGTGATTTGTTATGCAGCAATAGATACCTAATACATGTAGTCTATATCAGAATTCTTTGGAGAGCTTACTTAACATGCAATTCTGAGGTGATATCTGAATGAAAAAAAGAGTGTCTTTGGAGTAGGGGCCAGCAATCTATATTTTTAACAAGTTTCTGAGGTGATTCTTATGTATTCTTAAATTTGAGAACCACTGCCTTATGCATTTAATCCATTAGTATTACTTCTTCCAAATAAATTTGCATTTAAATCCTAATTTCTAAGACTTTCAGGGATAAGTATTGTCCAGGGCTTAAACACTAAACCTAGAGATTCTTGATGTTTTTAGTTAAAGACATTATTTCAAATATTATGACTTTGGTGGTATGTTTGAAGTAGTTAAAAGACAACACTAAGCAAGCTGGTGATGATTGTAACCAATCACTGCTACAGTAAGCCTTGTCCATAAAAGTGTCCATACTAAATGTGCTACTTTCCTGGTCACCTTCAGGCTTGCACATACAGAGCAATAAATTGTTCATTTTGAGCAGAACAATTTATTGCTCTATATGTGCTCACTCATATACTCAAGAGACCAAATTTGTCAATATTCCAGCAAGAGTATATCAAACTTTGCATTAGACATGTGTTAGGCCTCACCTTTATTTTTGCACTCTCTTCTACACCCTATCATATGTCCAACTCGACTCAGTGTCCTACTGGTAAAGAATCAAACTTGTTGAGAACTATAGCCCAAACTCTTAATGGTACTCAGCATTAGACATGGTTGTTTTACTAGTTAGGGTTCTGACTTGAAAAGACTACACATTCAAATTGTGATAATTCAAGGAGAGTTTAATGAAGATAGTAGTAACAAAGGTATAAAATGGCTATAAGGAAATCACAAGGCATAGTGCAGCACCTAGAGGCTAGTAGCTGAGCCATTCCAGATGGCAAGAGGAGGATTAGTTCCTAGAACTGGAAACAGAGTGAGGGCTGTGTGGAGAGGACCACCTAACAGCAGCTGAGATCTTTGGTGGAAGGAGGCATCTAGCCCCTAGTGATCCCCATATAGCAGCAGGAAAATAAGACCCTGACCACACTCTCTTCCCTTCCTCTTATCTCTTGCCAGTGCTCTCCATTGGCCAAATCCAACAGGAAGTCAGAGGGCAAGTGAGTCCATTAAAATTTATTCTATTTTAATATGTGACCCTGTCTTCCTGATGGTTTTAATTAAAAGTAGTCAAGGAAATGGGCTATCAGAAGATGTGTCTGTTATTAGGTGGCAAACTTAGAGGAAGAAGAAAATGTCCTAGCTATACAGTAGAATGTTAGAGAAGATTCAGAAGTGGAAGTGAATACCTGGAGTAAATGGTCCTTGAGCATATAGACCTAACATGAGCAGAAGGAAAGAATGGACCAGGAGGAGAAGAGGTTAAAGTTACAGGTGCACTTCTGAATGTTTTTGAACACAAGAAAAATAGTTAGATTGACTGAACCAAATCTTTGTAGTTGGTAAGCATGTTCCATATGTGTTCTTTTCTTCCCCAATTTGGTAGGTAGGCAGGGGCTTTATGGGCAAAAGTTCAGTACCCAGTAATTCATCACTTGTATGAATTTTAAGCCCTTGGAATATGTGGGGGTAGAGAGGAGGTACCTCTGTGAAATTAGAATCATGAAATGCTGTATTTGGAAGGGATCTTCCACTACTATGAATCTAATTTACAACATTCTTACTGTATGACTTTCTAGTCGATTAAAGTGGCCAGTGATAAGGGGCTCAATGTTTTAGTAAGCAACTTTTCCATTTCACATGCTCAGTCATAGAGCACTTTTTCCTGGGGCAGAGATATGCTTTTGTACAGCTTCTGCCTGTTGATCCTTTTTCTGCCATCTGGACGGGCTTGTAGTAGTCAATTCCCTCTTCTATGTGAAAGCTCTCCAACTATTATCCTTCTTCTTTTTTCTGTCTTTTATCCTGGTGAAGTGCTTAACAATAACAAGAAAGAAATATGCTAACATTTTATTGCCCGCTATGAACCACACACTGTTCTAGATGTTTTGTGCACCCTGTTGCTAATCTTTACAAAAACTTTATGAGATCAGTATTTTCATAAATATTTTACAGATGAGAAAGGTCATGCAGGTTCTATGTGGCTGAGCTGGGATTCGAAGCAGGTCTGTGTGAGTCCAAGCTCCATCTTCTCTTCCTCCATTCCCAGTTCTTTCATTTCCCAGACATTTCAGCATCCTGGTCACTCTCTGGATTAGTGCTTCCCAAAGCAATGTTTTTCAAAATTTGGTTGAGTAGGATAATTATTGTTATGACAAAAGAAAAAATACATTTGGAAAACAGTGTGCTAAACAAAATGAAAGATGTTTCTATATTTTAGGACCTCTTAAAGCCTTTAATATGTGAAGTACATTGTGAAGCTCTAGTAAGAATATAGAATATTCAGGATTTTTTAAGCCTATGATTAGAAATGATCCTGGGACTCTTTGGGTGAGTGTTTTGTAGAATTATTTTTGCCAGTCCTCACTTTGGTGAACATTACTTTAGATATGTTTTTCTTTATTAGTATTGTTTTGAAAATTTGGTATACCAAACCAAGCTTGGTCTTTTATTAACTGACCAATAAAAAAAAAAAATCCTGTTATAAGATTTAATTTCAGCTTTATTAAAATCAAATCTTTCAACAATGATAACTGAGATGTATGTTTGTTTGTTTGTTGGTACCAGGAACCTCTATATGTAGCCAGCCTCTATTCTGATATTGGGGGATGAACACAGATGGTATACTAACACTAACTTTTTTTGAGCGCTAAAATCTGTTAGGAAAATATCTTGAACAAAAATAATGTTCTTTTAAAAAAACATACTTTATAGTCGATAGAAATAATAGGAATGTGGGGATGAATTTTTTAAATACTGAATTAAGTTTTTGTGGCATGATGCCAGGATTCTCTTTC
>NW_006436298.1:12789193-12799934 GCF_000325575.1 Pteropus alecto | reverse complement strand
ACTCTGAACAAAGTTGCAAGATTTTATCACTTAGCTTCCCGCTGAGTTAGATTCAATTTGTTTAGGTTTCATATAGGCTTGTTTCTGTGGTTTGAATGAACATAAATGCTGAACCAAGATCCCCAAATGACTACAGCTCTCAACTTCCTGAAAACTACTCTTCTTTATTTACGTGTATTCTTTTTTCCTTACTTTTTGCCTTGTATTTGAATCTTAAAAAGTTGATCAGAAAACTCCAGTTTGAGACATTTAAACATTAATAGCACAAAACTGAATCTTAGCAGTTTGGAATTTTTTATTTTATTTTATTTTTAAGCGAGGCAACCTTTGGTTGACCTCACAGATTATAAGGACCTTGTCAGTTTACAATCTTTTATTTTTTATTTTTTACGCCTACAGCACCTGGTGTTCCTAGGTGGTCTCCCATCCAAGTACTAAGCAGGCCCAACCCTGCTTAGCTTCTAAGATCAGACAGGATTGGGCTTGTTCAGGGTGGCATGGCTGTAGACAGTTTGGAATTTTTTAGTATTAAAACTTTTGAAGGAAAAACAATAGACTTTTGTTTCCAAATCTATCATATTAGAAAAGTTAACTTATAATATAACTAATGAAAAGCCCACCTCTCCTAACACCAAGGACTCAATTCTTAGCAGAAAGGTTATATTTTAATACTTTTCATGCTTATATCTTCATGATTTCTCCTCTTCCATTTAGAATCTGCATTGATGTTGCTTGCTATGAGATAATAGAAAATGTATATATATATTGGTCTCCCTCCACCCAGCCCCTATCCACCGTTCTTGGTAGGAGCTCCTGAAATTCTTATAAATTCCTAGGTGATAAGGGCACTAGGACCATCCTTTGTCCTATTGAGGCTACTCTAGGTGGGCTTCTGGCTGTCTGTTAGATGGGGGCTGTTCATCAGAAAGACCAAGGCATGATTAGAAGCTTGGAATTTCCAGCCCCATTTGTCATCCTCCAGAGAGGGGACAGGGATTAGAAATGGAGTTAATAATTCGATGTGCCTATTTAAGGAAGCCTCCATAAAATCCTAATAGTACAGAGTTCAGAGAGCTTCCAGGTTGGTGAACACATCCACTGGGAGGGTGACACACCCTGACCCCACAAAGACTGAAGCTTCTTGCTCGGGACCCTGCCAGACCTTGCCCTATGTTTCTCTTCATCTGGGTATTCATTTATATCCTTTATCATATCCTTTAATATACTGGCGATCGTGAAGTTTTCCTCTGATTTCTGTGAGCCACTCTAGCAAATTGATAGAACCTGAGGAGGGGGTTGTGGGAACTTTCAATTTGTAACCAGATTGGACAGAAGTTGTAGGTAACCTAAGAACCTACTGTGATTGGCATCTGAAGCGGGATGGAGAGCAGTCTTGTAGGACTGAGCCTTTAACTTGTGGGACATTATCTCCAGGTAGATAGTGTCAAAATTGAGTTAAATTGTGGGACATCCAGCTGGTGCTGCAGAGAATTAATTGCTTAGTGTGGGGAAAACCCCACGCACATTTGGTGACTAGAGGTGTCAGACTGAAGTGTTCTGTGTGAGTTGTAAAGGAGACAGACACACAGGGAAGAATCATAGAAGAGAAAACTGAGGTTTTACCAAAAACATTTGCCAACAATTTTTTATTTGGAGCCTAGAAAAGGGTCAAGTTAAAAATGAGAAATAAGAGAAAATTCACAAGAGTACCCACTCATCTTCAACAAAAAGGGACTGTCACAGAGACCCATGAAAGGACCTTTCCAGGTACTTTGGGGTACAGACTTCTGATGGCATTGCTTAAATAACTTTGAGACCATACCACTGGACTAAGTTAGGATTTCTAGAATTCTGGTAGAGAAGCTGATAGGTTCATGAAACTGCTAACCTAAGACAGAGCAAAATAAGAATTACCCAGAACTGAGGAAGAATGATTATGGGATTTTAGAATGTTGTGGATGCCCCTTTCTCATTTTTTTTACACTATCAGCAACTCATGACAATTTAGTAGATTACGTTTTTGTAAACAGAGATAAATTATTTATCTTTTTCCCTTTTCCTGATCTCCCCAGAATTTAGAATTTCTTATCAAGTATTCCTATTTTCATGCATCATAATTATTTGCATAGATTAAGAAGTTGTTTCGTTTGTTAGCAGTACATAATTAGAAATATGGGTTATATATCTAAGGCTTAACTGGAGTGTCATATTTGAGAATGATGGTCATAGTATCAGATATGACCTTACATTTATAGGAGCTAAGGTTAATTTTATGGAGCTAGTACCTACAAAGCCCTCTTCAGAAAACTCAGCCTAGTACTTGGCTTACGGAATTCCAGTTTTACGGGGAAATAAGAAAGGTCACGTCTGGCAAGCATGGGAATCTTGTGATATTTTGGGGACCTTGAAAAGAGAAGAATTCACCCAAATCTAGAGATACTATAGGTTAAATCTAATGGTGAATTCTTGGCATGGCTCCCTAGCCTTAAGAAGCTTTTAAAAGTTTACTCTGAGATTCCATATGAAAACTTTCAGCAAAGCAAACTTTAAAAAGTCTGTTATGTCTATGGCCATGTTACCCTGAACAAGCCCAATCCCGTCTGATTTCAGAAGCTAAGCAGAGTAAGGCCTGGTTAGTACTTGGATGAGACACCTAGGAAGACCAGATGCTGTAGGCATGAAAAATAAAAAAATAAGGTTCTTGCAATTTGTGAGATCAATCAAGGGTTGCCTCACCTAAAAAAAAAAAAAAAAAAAAAAAAGTCTATTTTGGTAAATTCTCATTCTTGTTATACCTTTGTAAATAAGCCAAATCTAATGAAACTAGCCCTATTTTGTGGTTTAAAAAAAGAATCTTTTTTGGGGATTATCTTTGATGGGAGGGGGTAGCTATTGAGAGTTTTGTGGGTTATCAGGTTCTAGTCTTATCCTAGTCTTTGAGCAATATTGTACCTTTTTGTTAATTGTAGGTAACTAATGGAAATGAAAAAATATAGCCAAAGCACGCTGCCCACCTGTAAGGTGGACTGGATCTGGCCATCTTTCATTCATTGCCAACTCTTATCAAATTTTCAATTCTTCAATTGTTCTTCAGTGTCTGGCCACAATCCTCCAAACTGACATTTCCAATTTTTCTCCCTCCTTATTACTTAGTGTTAATGAGAATTAAAACCTTACTGCTCAGATCCTTATTCAAACTCTAAGTTGCCTTATAGCTGAACCTTTCACCCAGGATCTCAAGAAGCACTGAGAATTAAAGGTCCTGACTCGATATGTACTTAAAGAACTCATCACTGCAGCGTTCTGTGCATGAGCTGGATTTCTCTCTAGATAAGCCACTGTCTGGGCCACTAAGGAAGTCTGAAAAAAATGCTCAAGTCTTGCATGCCCTTATATGGGTGGTAACTGACTGTGGACAGCATTGCCAGAAGCATCTGTATCTTCTCTTCGAGGAAGCGAAGGGCTGCATAATTGAAAGATTTTCATCCACCGACCTGTTAGACTTTGACACAACATTTTATATTACTACTTCTCTTTTTCATCATAGGTGTCTCTTTAATATGCCTGACCCCAAAACAACTGACCTTTGCCACCACCTCTTAATAGATGGTTCGACTAATTTTGCAAGAACAATGCCAAGAGTCTTAAGGACACTATTTCTTAAACTCTGCTTTACCTGATCAAGAGGTTTATGATCCCTTTGAATTGTTCAGTTGCAAATGGTATGATTCTTCTCGAATAAAATGGGGGACTGACAATGTTTAGTATTATCTAAACCCAATGATTCTGGAAAACAGGTTAAGGTTAAGAAATCTTCTTTATATTCTTTATGTTCCAGAAATCAACTTGTTGCAAAGAAGTACTATTTCCCATATGACTTAGATAAAACTCACAGATGCCCCTTTACTTATCTATTGTAAGGCCAGACACAGACCCACCAAGTTTCCATTCTCTGTTTCATAATGACTAGCTGATCTGCATGTGTCTATGAAATTGGAAAGAAGGTGCTTGTTAATCAAACTTAGGTTAAGTTTCTCTCTTTCTTCCAGGCTCCTAAATTTTACCCACACTCAGTCTGAAGCAGCATACCCTCACCATAAGGGCCCCACCGAAAGTAGGTTAACCTCAGGGCAAAACACTCTTTGATGTACTATCCAGTCATGATATCCCACCATTTTCATCCCACTTGTTGTTTACTCCTCCCTATGAAAAGAAAACCCTTTTTGCCTAATCTCTGGGACAAGTGCAGATCTACTGTTCTTCCTATTGCAATAGTCCCTTGCCTCTACCCCAACCCCAGCTCCTTGCATTAATCCTTTCAAATAAAGTCTCTCCTTACCTAAATCTGGATTTGTTGTTTATTTGATATTCAAAAGCAGTGAATTAAGTGGAAACAGATAACATTTTAGTGAAAACTTCTAAGTATATAAGAGTGAGAAGTTTCAAAGATTTGCTTATGGTGGTAATATTAATATACACCAAAAATAAGTAGTATAATGGAAGTCCATTATAGTAAAATTTAGTGACAGAATTAGAAGTTCTGTTAATAGTATAAAGTATATACTAACATTTTAAATTCTAGAACTTAATTCTTCCTAAAAAATACCTTGGAAACATTTTAATTTTTAAAAAATTAAGTTCAAAACAATTTTGTACTAAATGGTGACTATATGTCATTATACATTTAACACACAACACAAAGAGTGAACCCTAGTGTCTCCTATGGACTTTAGTTGATAATGATATGCAATGTTGACTCATGGATTATAACAAATGTACCATACTGGTGCAGGATATTGATGGTGGGGGAGACTGTCCAGTGGAAGGTGTATGTGGGATCTCTCTGTACTTTCAGCGTAATTTTGCTGTGAAACTTTAACTGTTCTAAAAAGTAAAATGTTTTAATTTTTTTAAAGCAAAACTAGAACTAGAAAGGCAAAACTAGAACTAGAAAAAAAAATAAGTTCATTGATTTTCAAATTAATACAACAAACTAATTTTGTACTGCAATATAAAAAGGCTATAATGAAATGGAAAACTTATGAACTGAGTTTTTAAAATTTGTTACTTAGGCAAATTAGCTATATAAAGAAAGTCTTTTTTAAGGTTTGAAACTATAGACAATACCCTACTCAACAAACTGGAACCCTGTTCAAATTGAGAAAATTGCATCGTTGTAATTTTAAACACAATGTTGATTTAACACAATCAAGCATTATATCAAAAACTATAGATTATCTCTACATTAACTGGGTAATTTCAGAAAATTAGAAAATGACAATTCTTTGTTAAGAATTCAAACTTCTTATTATTTGATTTAAAATATTTATGTTAGAAAATTAATGAGAAAAAACTGACATCAACATAACTGAAAGTATAAATGTTATGTGTATATATATATATGTATATATATATATATATATATGTGTGTGTGTGTGTATATATATATATTTTTTTCTTTCATTGAGTTCACCACTAGGTAAAGGTAGTACTTTTTACAATTTTTTGTTGTAAAAAATTATCAAAATAATTTAAAGAATAGTACAATGATCACTACCTATATTAATAATTGTTAACATTTCACCATGTTTTCATTATCATTCTCTATATATTTGTGCTGTGTGCGTGTGTGTGTGTGTGTGTATCTTAGCCATTTGAAATTAAGTTGTAGACATTGTGAAACTTCATCTTTAAATAGTTCAGCATGTAGTACCCAAGAATAAGGGCATTCATATTCCAGTATCTGAATCATATGTACTTAATCGTATACAAACGCTAAGAGTAAGGCAGCAGAAGTGATCCTCCCTGAGCACAGGCAATAATAGGGTGCATTACCTGTAAAGAATTAAAAAAACATAATACAATCTGACCATGAGCTGGCAATTCTAAATAATGTCAGTGATAAAATAATTATGCCTAAAAATTTTTTTGTTTAGCTGTAGACAAATGCTGTATACTGTTGAATAATATATATAAATAAGATTCAAATTAGCACTTTTTACTACTTATATTTAAATATACATTGGATTCTGTGGACAAAAAAGAGGGCTCTGTAATAACTCTAACGGAAAGTAACCTCACAGGGCGATCTGATCGTAAATTTCTAACTGGGCAGATCATGGTGGGTAGTCACGTCTCAGGCCTGTAAAAGGTTTATTTTCACCTTAAGCAAGTCTTGTCCATTGTTTTTGTGCATCTAAGTTAACACATCTTTGAAATGCCTCTTTTTCAGACCCCTGGAATAACAACCCTAAAGAGAGCACATGATATCATTACTATCCTGTAATCCAATCATAGAGATTTCTCTGCCCTGCCTTCTCCCATATAATCTTCCTTACGTTCCCTCCTTAATTCTAAACATATAGAAGAAACTGCAAACTGTCATTCGCTGGAGAATTTGCGATCTTGCTTCCTGGCAATGTCATCAGGTTCAAATAAACTCGTAATAATTCTCTACAGCTTTGAACGTTCTTACATTAACAATTCTAATGGCAGTTAAAGAATTCCCAGTTACACAATTGGCACCTGGCATGTTGGGACTGAACTACAAGTATTTTGAAAATAAATTCTTAATGCCTTCGAATCCTTGAGTTAGATTGGGTGGGTTGAGGGTAAGGGAGAGACAGTTTGTGTCTGAAACCCTTGTGGTATTAACATTCCTGCATTTAAACAATAGATTTGAAATGAACAACATGGCATAGTGATTTTAAAGATAAAGAGAACTTGAGTAACTTCAGTTCTATTTATATATGACCAGTCAGAGTCGTTAATTTGAGTTAGAACTGCAAGGTGAAATATGTTTGTTTAGTAGTTATTCAACGTTTTCTGATATCTAAACAGCTTTTAGTTTTGTGGAGAGAATTCAGATATGGGCCAGGCCTGGTTTTATATAGACTTGATCTCATCAAAGTTTTGGGGAAAACACTGAAATGCATGACTTGGAGCAGGATGGAATCTCTGAGCAGGAGGCTAACAAGTTTTTGTTCATACATGAAATATCTTGTCTATGGCCATGCTACCCTGAACAAGCCTCATGCTGTCCTATCTCGGAAGCTAAGCAGGGTCGGGCCTGGTTTGTACTTGGATGGGTGACCACCTAGGAAGACCAGGTGCTGTAGGCATAAAAAATAAAGGATTGTAAACTGACAAAGCCCTTGAATCTGTGAGGTCAACCAAGGGTTGCTTCGCCTAAAAAAATAAATAAAATGAAATATATCAGTTAACTTGAATATCTTTATTTTAGTTGAGATTCTTCTTGTTTAATTACAATTAAACACTAATGTTATTATTCATAACATTAAAAGACCAGGATGTAGGTCTAATATTTTCCCTTAAAATTAATATAATAGAATAAATTCATTACATTTTTTCTTTTTTGTATGTAATTTTTCTTATTTATTTTACTGGCACATTTTATATATACAAAGTTCAATAAAATAAAATTCTAGTCATTATTATTAATTTGGTTTCATGATTATTACTGAAAATAATTTTGCTGTATAGAGAATTAGGGGTTTAAAAATGATTGGCTTCAGGTAACAAAATAGATATAGCACTGGTCACGCCAAAAATATTAACAATAATTTCCTATTTTTATTAATATCCAACCGTGAAAAACAATATAAATGAAACCACTTTAAAATGGAGTAGGCTGAAAAATTTGAAAACATTTATTCATAAACATATATGTACCCCTTTGTTCATTGCGATGTTATTCATGCTGCAATGTGTCCCTTGATGATTGGATAAAGAAAGATATGATACATATATACAAGAAATACTTCTCAGCCATAAGAAAAGATAAAGTTGAGAACAATATGATTTCACTAATATGTGGGATACAAAACTGAAAGCAACAAACGAACAAACAAGATAAACAAGAGCTCATAGACACAGACAACAGCATGGTGGTTACCAGAGGGAAACTGGGGTTGGGAGGGAAGTAGATAAGGGTTAAGGGGGTCAAATATATGGTGTCAAAAGGAAACTTAACTTTGGGTGGAGAACACACAATGTGATATACAGATATGTGTTATAATTGTACACTTGAAACCTATATAATTTTATTAACCAATGTTACCCCAATTTTTTTAAATAAATAAATAATGAATGGATGAATGAATGAATGAATGCATGAATAAATAGAATGCCATCCCAGAGAAACTGCCATGCGCGTCTTATGCCTCAAACCTTTGGAATGTTAAAACAGGGCAAAATAACCTTTGGACTGGGCCTAAAGCAACATGTGCCCCAAATAACTGCAAAGATAACAAGAAAGCAGATATTATGACTACAGGACTGATGACTATTGATCTGAAAATTAAAAACTGAAAATTGGAAACATTCTTTAGAATTAGTGTCATTATGCTACTTATCTACACTATAGAAATTCCTTTCTTTTATTAATGTAATTGTTTCCCTTCCCTTTCTCATAAATACCCCTTGCCTTTGCCTCTTAATGGAACACTATTTGGGTTTCTTCTTGAACTGGTGGTTCCTGAATAGCTATTCTTTTTTTGTCTCAAATAGATACTTGTTGCCTCTCATTTTGGCCTTTTATTTTTAGGTTAAGACAACCAAGTGGCACTTTTTAGGCTCTAGATTTTGCAGAACTTGGTCAAATTGAGGAGGAGGGAGAAGAGTCTTAGATATTTCCACTATCTTATTCTCCCTAGAAAATATTAGAGCAAGAGAAGAAACCAGATTACTAAAGCTTAGTAATATGTTAATAACAATAACAACAAAACAATAATAATGTATTTAGAGAGCTCTTGCTAATTGGTCTGTCAGAAAATAAATCACAACAGTTTTGCAGAATTTTATGGCCTTGTTCCATCTAGAAATAAAGGACTACCCAGAACAGAATGGGGAGATTCTGGAGGGCTTGATAAATTGGAAAGGAGGTAGGGACTTTTGGCTGCTGCCCCAGTGCCAGCTGAGGGTGACTGCAGACTGCTGGCAGCAAAACAATAATTCCAGGAGGTAAAAATGTTTTCTTTGTGCTACTGCCTCAAAAAGCCCTCAGGTTAGAGAAAAATAAAGTGATTCAGTTCCTTCCTCTTTTTCTTGAATTGTAAGCAGTAACTCTGGAAAATCTATCTTGGCTTTGTCTAACGTTTCTTCCACTTTATCCTTTTTTCTCCCAGTTGGGGATGCAGTAGAGAGAGGATAAAAGCATGCAATCTGGGTAGGTTTTAATCTTTACCAACCTGGGTAAATTACTTACCCTCCCTTTATTCACAAATGGGAATAAGAATGGTAATAATGGTTAACATTTATTGAATACTCACTATACACTAGGAGCTGTTTATAAACACTTTGTGTGTATTAATTTGTTTAACCCTCACAGCAACCCCATGGGGTTAGAGCTGTTATTAATCCCTTTTTATAGAGAGGAAACTGAAGTTAAGTAACTGCCCAAGTTTGTCTTATTGGTACCTTTGAAACCAGGTTGCTGGAGATATTAAATATGATAATGCATGTAAAACTCTTAGATTAGTGCTGACAGTGTTGAATTTTACCCTAGCCCTATGATCCTGAAAAATAGCAATGGTTAAAGAAATCCCCAACCCACTGTGTTCTGAAAGATGGTTTACTGCAAAGAACCATCCTTATCTTATAGGACTTGCATAAGATCCATGGGTGTTCCTTCGTTTACCTACAATAAAGGCCACAGACCCTGCAAATTCACATTCTTTGCCTCATAAATAATTGGCTGAACTGTTTTGCCCCCAGTAATCAATCAGAACAAAATGCTTGGTAACCAAGCTTTGGTTAGGATTCTCTTCTTTTAGGCCCCTAAACTTTGACCTATTCTCAGCCTGAGCTAGTACAGCCCCTCCTTAGCAACCTCCTTGGAAAATAGGTTGACCTCAGGGTCATTCTCTGATCTAGTACACATCAGCCATCTCACCCTTTCATCCTATTTTCCCACTTTGGATTCTTCCTAGCCTGTTTACCCATCTCTGTTAACTTTTTTTTGTTTTTGTTTTGTTTGTTTGTTTTTTTGCGTAACACATAAGACACTTGCAGATCTCATTGTCAAAGAATTCTCCCCATTGCACTAGACCTCTCCCCTTAGTTCCTTCTTCCCCCATCTCCCGTTCTTATAACAATCCTTTCAAATGAACTCTCTCTTTACCTAGGAAATCTGGATTTATTTTTTATTTGGCAGTGCCTGGCATATAGTAAGCACTCAGTAATAGTAGCTACTATTATTAATATTTTCTTTCACCCTCTTCCTATGTTCTGTGCTAAAACTTTGCTGGTATAGGCAAGAAGCAATGAGGGAATCCAGCCCAGCTTGCTCCTTACACATTATGGGTGTATATTAATCTTGGTCCTAAAAGGAAATAGAAGGTACAGTAAAACCTGTACAATTTGTGGATTTATTTACAATGGAGACTGGTTTTAAAAAACGTGGCTAGTGTAGAACCACAAGTGATAGTAGCAACAGAGTTTTCACCATCTCTGGGTTCAAGGGGATAAAAGGAGACAAATGTTGCCAGAACATAGAAGAACAGAGTCACATAGAGCAATTTGAAAGCTGAAAACAGTTCAGCTAATTATTGACCTTCAATCGATCAAATGACCCAACAAATCTGGGTGAGAGAATACTCAACCTTAGTCACCTCCTTCCCTTGGATCTTCTTTTGTGACACTCCACTGACTAAATCCAACAGAAAGCTAGAGGGCACAGGAGCCCTATTAATGTAATTCACAACAAGTGTGCCTCATGGAG
>NW_006436298.1:12754720-12789173 GCF_000325575.1 Pteropus alecto | reverse complement strand
TGGAGGAACAAGTGGAAAATATCTATCGCAAAGGGATTCGCAGGCTTCTATGAGTTATAGATTGGGGTCCTTGGAAACAGACTCTGAGACAGATAGTCATATGCGGGTTTATTAAGAAATACTCCTAATAAAAGATACACTTGTAAGGAAGCGAGAAAGGCAGGACTAGGACACACGAGGAGCTGACTCACAATGCAGTTGCAACCCAAGGCTTCAGCCTATTCTATGAAGAGCTCTGGAATTCGGATGACCCTTCAGAGTTGTCCCCAATTGAGGCCATGGGACCCCTTTGCACCCATGTACCAGTCAGGATACAACCTTGGTCGAGGGCTAAGCAGTAACTGTGACCTAGAGAAACTTCCAGGGAGTGATGCCGGTGTGAGCCTTTAGCACCCGCAAGGTGAGTGAAGGGATCTGGGTGGAGCTCTGAAATATTCACCACACTGTGTATGAGGGTAGAGGCAATTGTTGATTGAATGCCCAAGGACAAGAGAAGTACTAAATCCGGAAATGATAGGATATGCTGCTGAGTTGGTAAGAAGGGTTAAAAAGAATGAAATTAGATGGTGAAAAGCATTTGAAACAATTCAAGCACCATTCTTGATAAAATATATAAATAATAAACATCTTAAGTAGATGGATACCTCCTTGAAGAGGAATTTTCCACTCAAATGGCTAACCTTGTAATCAGCAATTTGTTCTGTTTTTGTAAACGTGCTTGCCTCATAGGCTGAAGGGCAGGGTGACCTCAAGATCAACTGAAGACTCAACCTCCCCTTTGCTTGTTCTGTCTAGATAACAGATGTATCCCCTTTGCTTGTTCTGTCTAGATAACATATGTATCCCCTTTGTTTGTTCCATCTAGATAACAAATGTAACCCCTTTGCTTGTTCGTGGATAAGCCCTATAAAAGTAAGATTACCTCTGAGCTTGGGGCCCGGGTCTTCAGAGCGCTAGCTCTTCTGGAACTGCCGTCATAATAAACTTGAGTTCTCCAACTCTCTGAGTAGTGCTTGGTTTCTCACCATCTGATTTTTCTGCAACAGCTTAACATAGCAAAATATGTATATCTCAGCCCACAAGTTAAAACCATGCTAAATGGGAAGCATCAAGCCCCTTCCCATGAAACCCTGGGACAAGTCAAGGATATTCATGCTCACCATGATTATTTAATGTTGTTCTGGAGGTAGTAGCTAATGCAACACAAGTAAAGAAATTTGAGGTATACAAATAAGAAAAGAGGAGTAAAATTTTCATTAAAAGTATAAAGATAAAAAAAATTTCACTTATCAAATTAGCAAAGATAAAAAAGTTTGATATGCACTTGGTTGGCCATAGTGTGGAAAAACAGGCACTCAGAAACATTGGTAGTGGGACAGTAAATGACTACAGCCCTCTCTGGGAGATAATCTGGCAACAGTTATTAAAGTTAAACATGTTTACCCTATCACTAGAGATTCTACTTCTAAGAATTTACCTTACGGATATACTCACATATGCAGGGAAAAACAAATATATAAGGATATTAACTTCACCTTTGATTTATAACCACAAAGGAAACAACCTAAGTGTCCACCAATAGGGACTGATTAAGTTATAATCCAACCATGAGTGCTATGTAACTTTTAAAATGAATGAAGCAAATTTGATTGTACTGATATGAAGTGATTGTCAAGATATATTGTTGAATAAAAAGAATCAAAATGCAAAAATTTTTATACTCTGCTATTTTTATTGTTTTTTAAAGAACATGCATGTATAGAAAATCTTAAGAATACATAAGGAACCCGATAACAATGGATATTTCTAGAGATCTGAACTGGGTATTTGGGAGAATAGGCACATTGTTTTATACCTCTTGAATTTTATGCCTGTTCAAAAGTTAATGTAAACAAATAAATAGACAAAATGGACTCAAATCAAGCAAGTATTTAAAATATAACTGACACCAAATTTTTATAAACATCAACTATAGGAACAACAAAACAAATTCCCGTTCCCCAAAAAAGAATGGGGAAGGGGGGAAATAACTTATGGATCAATAATCTATAGGAAAATGTGTCAGAGATAAATTATGGAGATTTATCCCTTTCCAGCCTATAGCTATGGGGGGAAGGGGGAATTCTTTTGGTGTTTTCTCCAAGAAATTGTTACAACATTCTCTGAGATCTAATAAGTTTTATTTGATGGCTCATAGTCCTGGTCTTACAGTGGGTTTGGGGTAAAGACCAGAATGCACCACTCCTGGGCAGGTTAGCACATGCACCAGGATCCCAGTCTCTCAGTGTTTGCAGAAAGGGACATTTGGGCTGGGATGTGGCTGAACCCACCTCAGGACTGTGCACCAGCAGAAGGACAATGACATTCCTCGTGCTCTTATTTCATGTGGCAAGCATGAGAGTGTCTTGTGTGTCTCAGGATAAATGTGCTTTGGCACAAAGCAGTCTGAACATAGGTGATAGCTACCCAGAACCTGGAGACCTTGGTTGGGAGTCACCACTCTAGTGGGAAATTTTGTTTGAGGGTAGCTAAAAAAGGGGGAAATCTTATTGCCCTACAAACCAGTTCAAACCTGTTTACTCATTAGACAATCATTACTGTTGATCTTCATAGTTGATCTTCTTAATATCCCTAATTATTAAAGACTCTACCCTTCTTTTGCTGCCTTTTCAACAATTTATATTATATTATATATAATAACAATAATCTCAAGGATATCACTTTTTCACTACTAGAACACAAGCCCCTTTACCATTGCAAATCATACAGATATGCCTCTATATGCTTATGATATAGTTTTAACAGCATGTATTATGGGTGTTCTCTATAAGCAATTGTTCCTACTATCTTCTGCCAGAAAGAATGGCTCAAATGTCAGCTGCTGCCTTCTGTGGTCATTCATTAGAATTCCGATAGCTCCATGCAGCAGGTCAAGTTATGCAGGTGCTTGGCTGTACAGTGCTTAGCTAATTCACTCTGGCAGGCATGTCAGGAAATTATGCTGTTCAGAATCAAATGTTCCACAGGAATATTACTGGACTTTTTCTATGGCTGAGTGGCAAAATTGATGATACCTGCTCTGAAAATTTTCCAGGTCAAGCTTATGTACACCAGGCTCTGCCCAAGCACTGCTACTGGGAAATGAATCCCATACAATTCTGCAGATTTGTATGTTTCTTCAGGGACCTCAACTGATTACTAGAATAGAGGAAAAGATGTTTCTTGAGGGAAAATTCTGACTTTGGCTCAGGTATTCTGCAGTCTGCCTTCCCTCAAAAGCAGAGAGTTTGGGGCAGGGTTTTCAACTTGCTTATGTATCTTCTATCAGCAACATAAAATCCTAACACTGCGTTCTAATTGGAGAATAACCTTAGATTGTCAATTATTTCATTCTTTTCAAAAGCTAAGCAGAGAAAAGTGACATTTAGTCAGGATTGCTTAAGGGGCATATTATCCTTCTACTTTTTAGTGACATTTAAGAGCTATCCTTGTATCATATTAGATCACTAAAAAGCTGTATATTTATGCAACATTAATTTAGTCCTCTCCAGAATCCTCATTACTGAGTTTATCTTTTAGAGAGCACAAAGACCAGATTTGTTATAAAACTGTTAAAGTTATTGACTAAATATCCTATAGTGTTTCCTTCATAAGGCATCATATGATGGGTTTATTTTATTTTGGGGTTTAGTACTAGGGGGAAAAATCCCTTCTGAATAACTAGTTTCCTTATTTCCTATTCTAAGAGCAACTCGTTGAATTAGTCTTATCTTTCTGGTGACAGAAACCAAATTAATAATCATGCAATTACAATGTTAGCCTTTGAGACTAGAGTATATGCTTCCTCTTCCTTTTTATGACTTTGGAAATATATTTCTATCCCAGTTAATGTGTTACACATGTGTCTCTTATTGGAAGCTACTATATGGCCTAACTTTATTTTTAGAAAAAGTAGGGCTATGAATTAATATTACTATAAAATACTTCCATAAAAACAATACTGTGTTTAAAAAAAAATAAAACAACAACAACAACAGCACAACAAAAAAACCCCTAACAACAACGCAGGCTATACTCAGGCAAGGAACAAAAATTAAAAAAAAAAATCTGATAAAGAGTAAAAGTACTCATTATTTGTTTGTTTTTTTCATTTATTAATACCCATTTTCATTTCAAATACCCATAAATATCCAACATTCATTTTTCCTAATTTTTCATAGCTGCATACAAGACAGTGTAATATGAACATTATCCTGAGTTCTCTGAAGCTTTGTGATAAAATCAACATATTCTTGAATTCATCCATAGCAATTAAATATTAGATAAATTCTTTGATTCTCTAAATGCACTAGTAAACATTAGGAAAGGCAGACTCCATGTTGGAGACTGGCATCTACACCCTTTTTGAGAGATTGTAGGAAAGGATAGGAGTGAGGAAAAGGACAAGAGTGAGGAGGGTAGTGGGTGTCTTACCTCCACTAAAAATGCATGCATATTTAACCCATCTCGTTGGTCAGTTCTGATTCTTCCTGGCCTGGTTCAGCAATGATGTAAAAACTCTATAAGACCAGAGATTTTTACCAGATATGAATGAGTTCAGGTTTTCAATTAAATATTTTGTGAATCAATGAATGAATGAATGAATAAAAGAATGGGTCAGTGTTATAGGTACCCCACTATGGTGATGATCCAAATGTCCCAGGGCCTGAGCTTCTGCCCTTGTCCCCAAGCTTCTCTTGCCAGGAGATGGTAGCCTCATCTCTGGGGACTCTGAGAAATTGTTTCCCCAAGAGCCTTTGCCTCAGTGGGTCGTAGGTCTTGGAAAAGGAATTTATGTCCTTTCTCCATCCAAACTCCAAGCCCATAAATATAAAGTTGGTTGTGTCTTAAAATATTATGCTCTTTAAAATACCCATAAATATCTAACATTCATTTTTCCTAATGTTTCATAGCTGCATACCAGACAATGTAATATGAACATTATCTTGGGTTCTTTGAAGCTTTGTGATAAAATCAACATATCATACATTTTAAAAGAATTGCGATGTTTGGGAATCGCTAATAATGGTTCTCAAACTTAAGTGTATCAGAATCAATTGGTTCTTGTTAAAACTCAGGTTGCTGGACTCTACTTTCTGATTCACTAAGTCTAAGGTGGGGCTTAGGATTTTGCATTTCTAACGAATTCCCAAGTAATGCTGATGCCTCTAGTACACGGTTCACACTTTAAGAACCACAGCTCTAAAACAACTTTCTTTACCCAACCATGTGCCTGTTGTGATCTTTGGTGGCTGCTGTTCTGAATGTCATTGGCAAATGTGCAGAACGGCTTAGGAATGGGAGACTAAGCTGACTGTGACCTGCATTATCTGCAACTGGTGGCTGATTGCAAAAAGAACAATTAAGGATTAAGACATAAATCGCAGGAAATTGATATGAAGCATGACTGAGTATAAAACCCATAAAATTGCTGACATTCCTCTGTTTAGATCATACACGTGCATCCTGCTTTGCTCTGCTGTTCTACCCAACATGGATGAGACCACACCCAGAACAAATAAAAGATGGTCTGTCTCTGCCATCAGTTCACATAAGGTCAAAGACAGGCAAAAGAATGGAAGTAAATTCAATGAAATAAGATTCCGGTGCTGATGATAAAGAAAAATGCCATTATATTAATTTTATTTTATAAATATCCATATTCAGTCTGTAACTGTGGCAGAATAGAAGTCTGAATTTCTATTGCCTCAAATGAGTGGCATCCTTATGCCAAAATAATTTCTCTCTGAATGCTTTCTATAAGTCAGAACTTCATATGACTATTTCATATAGATTCATTATTGATTTTAATGCTATGGTATCTTTGAATAAAAACCTGAAGCATACTATAAGATAAATATGAATTTGAAAAATAGGCTGATGAGGTGGAAACAAGCTGAAATTTCATAATGCTGATTAATAATTCATTTAACTTCTTAGACATTTATATTTGGATTTCTTCTTATATACCCTCATTTTAAAATTTTAAGTTGATTGTCGCCAAGTAAAATGAATTGATATAAAGTCTAGAAAATCTGATTGGATTGATTTAACAAAAATTAGTTTGAAGAGTTTCTTCCTGTTATGTCCTTTCTCTGAGACCGCAAAGTCACTTTTCACATCACAGACTTCTCCAAATGGTTACTTATTCCCTGCTGTTTTCTTTGACTAATCAGAACAAGATGACAATTCTTTTATTCATCCTACTAATCTTTGAGTGTTATTTATCTGAATCTGTTCCATCTGCTATTCATAATGAGTGCAGTGATGCACATAATTTAGGATGGAATTGATTTAAATAAAATTTATTTAAATTTAAATTACTACCCAGGAAGATAGAATGTAAGAAGTTTGGTTGCAGCTTCCTATCTCTTATTTGACTTAAATATTATGTGGTTCTTAGCTTTAAATAGATATAGTTTCATTTTTAAAAGGCCAACACTATATATTTCAAGTGGTTATTGATTTTGACATTTTGCTGTCTAATCAGAAAAATAAAGCGTTTGAAACAAATAGATGTGAATTTATTGAGAAGGCTAAACACCTCTAAGTAAGTTTATTATGATTTTGTTTGGTATATTTTATGATATGTTAATAAGTTAAAGAAAACACAAAAAAGTACATGTACACAAATGTTTTATTTGATTAAAACAAAGCATGCTGTAATTTTTCTAAAGAAAATGTCACATGAAATGTCAAAATTAACATAACTTGGAAAATATCTTTCACCTCCATTGACTGACTCACTGGGGACTGGGTACAGCAATAGGGAGTTATGCAAGCCTATATTTACAATTGGTCCTTTGCAGAAATTAACATAGGGGTGAGAGATGCCTTGCTGAAGAATCTAATCTTGTTTAAAAAAAAAATTTAAAAAAGGCTATAATTTTAGAGTTTGGGCCTAGCTTGTATATAGGATAATGAGCTAGGTGAGTCTAGAAGCTTGGAACTAGCTCAACCGACAGATGCTAGCAGGCATTGCTAAATAGTAATGTGCCATGCCATCTCCACTGTAGATCTGGGTCTCTGTGCTGATAATCCTATATAGAGAGGAATAATTTGTTCTCTTAATATACCTTACCATAAATATACTACCTTTGAGAATTATTGTTTTTCCTTAGCAAGTATTGTGGGTATGTGCATACTTCATTTAATACTCACCTTCAGAATGCTAGTAAAATGAAAGACACATCTTCAGGTCACACTGATAGAAAGTCCAGGGAGGCCCAAATCTTGGAATACTGAAGCTGATGCTGGGCTCTCCTGGACTATCACAGATGTATAATTGGTATGTATTTATTGAACTTGAAAAATTTTTTTAAAGTTTTCTCAGCAAGACCATAGATTGTAAATCACCTCTCGAGGTGGATTAACTTTGGAGAACTAATGTTGCCTATGACAATAGCTAACATTAAGTGCTTGATAGGTATTAACTCACATTAGGTCCTCACAATGACCCTGTAAGGTTTATCATCTTCATTTTTCAGAGGAAGAAATTGAGGCACAGAAATACTAAGTAACTTTGCTTAGCCCACCTGGTGGTAAGTGGTAGAGCTGGGATTAGGGCCTTCTCAGTCTGGTTAAAGCACCTGCACTGTGGTCTGTGTGTGTGTGTGGAGTGGGGTGGGGATGGAGAAGGAGGGAGAGAAGGAAATTTTGAAAAAGAAATGCTCGTCAAGTTGGGGCAAGTTCTGCTCAGGGTGGCAGTTGGTCTTATCTTTGAGGACAAATGGTTTTTTGGGTTCTTTTAAAAAGTGAGCAAACTGTCTTAGAAAGGACAATGGGCCTCTGCCTGGGCCCTGCTGATGGAGATGTTTAGCCAGAGTATGTTTTGGGTGCCACATCTCAGGAAAGCTAGAACTTCCCAGAGAAGAGCAGCAGAACTGGCAAGGACATGAAACAGGTTCTACAGGAAGTACAAACAAGATACTCAAAACATTACCCTCTGATGTCCCCAACTCCCAACCCTGTCAGAGTGAGCAAAAGATAAGAGAAATACTGTTCTAGAAGTTGGATGTTAGGGTTTTCTTGGCTATTTTTTTTTAGCTATCTGTGTGGATGTGGGCAAGACTCTGAACATTGCTGGCCTTGGTTTCCTTATCTAAAAGATGGATTCTGGGTTTCCAGGGAACAATTTCTACACCAAGGCAGTGTAGGGTGGCAGTTAGGGGCACTGACTTTGGAACCAGACTGCCTGAGTTTGTAATCCAATTCTTATGTAACTTTTTAGTGCCTAGATTCTTCACCTATAATATAGGATAATAGTTCATATTTCATAGAAATTTGAGAAACAGTGGGTTAGTACATATAAGTTCTTTAGAATAGTGGTTGGCACTTAGTAAGCTTTCAATAAATGTTAGCTATTAACACTAGGAGTATCTAATACAGATTCTGGGTCCAACTTTACACACTGAGAATATTTACAGATATCATCATCTTGGATACTTTTTCTTGGTCTTTCCAAGATTAAGAGACTCAAGAAATCAGAGCTCTCTTTGTAACTTTGTTCAGTCTCCACTCCTGCCAAGTAGGGATCCCCCAACTCTAAGCTACTATTTAGGCATGGATTCAAGAAGGTGCAGGCAAGAGTTGGAGCAAGAGAAGAGGGAGAAAGAGGGACATTAAGGCCAGAAAAAGGGCTAAGTGAGTTAGTACCAGTTGTGTATAAATCAGGAGCTACTTACTGACTAATATGTGTGAAGTTTGTTTCTCTTATGCAAAGTCAACACTGATAATGAGCTTGGGCAGCTGGAGGTATCATTCTGTCAGGCAGGTCCCACCTTCTTTTCTGCCACCACCTGTCTCGCTCCTACCTTCCTGCATTCTGCTACTCTATTTCCTGTCAACACTGGCCATCATCACTACCTACATGTCGTAAATGTCAAGGGAGGTGTCCAGATGCCTCTCAGAAAGTACCTATTTCTACTCAGCCTCAAGAGAGGAGCTTTATGAGTTCAAGGCATTGCCAAAGCTGAATTAATTCTCTTGAAAAGGGTGAATGAAATGAGATCATTTTAAAGTTGAGGTTATATTTTTAAAAAATCAACGTTTTAAAGCCTTCTCTGAAACAAACAAAAATTCTATGGGGTTTCCCTTAAGGCATACTCAAGTTGGAACATGTCATTGTAGACTAAGACTTATAATTTAAATTATAACATACTCCTTAATTTAAAATATATAATCCTTAATTTAGAATATATTTTTCTTAAAGCTTCAAATTTTAGGAATGAAAGGGACTTTTGAGACCCTTAAGTTCCATGTCAGCATTACTTTAGATGAGAGAACTGAGAGGTGGTGATGTGAAGACACTTGTCTTTGTTCACAGGGCTAATTAGCAGCGCTGAGACAAGAACAGAATTTTCAGTCAAAAACTATTTTCCTTATATCACAGAGGACTCCTCCAGAGTAATTACTATTACATTGTAAAGAGTACCCAAATGTGAAGATAAGTGAAACTAGTGGCATCAACAGCTCATGCAAAATGGTGGTTATGGGTATAGGGCCTAGGGCCAGAGAGAGGCAGGGTCGGAACCCTGTCTTCCCCAGTTACTAGCAATGTGATCTGGAGCAAGTTATTCCACCTCTCTGTAAAGTTGCAATTGTCTTGACTGCAAAAGTTTCCATCTGTTTGCAGAGTGTTTCACAGAATCAGTATTAGATGCATGTAAATCAGGAACCATTATATTTTTAAATGCTCAATAATTGTTAACTATCATTTCTGAAAGGCACACTGTATCTGGTACAGTTATAAGTTCTAGTTTTGCTAAATAGAGAATATGCAGGGATGTCTATACTCTGGATTCTTTACTAGATCTTTCACAGTTTAAGAATCTTGACAAATCAGAATTCTCTTCCTAACTCCATCTTATCCCCACTTTGGTCAAAGTAGATACTCCCTCAACTCTACAATCCTGAAAATAAAGACATGGCCAGAGCTTGATCTTAGCCATATTCCCAGTGTCAAGCCCAGAGCCTGAAAAAGAAATGTTTATGAAAGATGAATGCAGTGGTATCTCTAGAATTTTAGTATAGAAATGGGTTAGGGGTGATCATCTGGTTGGGACTGGAGATTAGAGAGCTTGAATTGAAATTGTATTTGTTGTAGGAAATGATGGTGACAAAAGGAGTGTGGCTAATGTCCTTTCATGACAGCCCTTTAAATCACCCATGAATGAACATGTGAATGAATGAGTAAAGGAATGAATGAATTTAGTAGACTTAGAGCTGTTTCAATAGACACACCACTGGGATACAACCTTCAAGCTATACCAGGGGCGATGAAACCTGAGGAAGACTAATCTGATGTAAATTAAGTATTAATGTATCATCTTTACCTGTCTATACCTGTAGGCTGGAGAAGTCTATATTATAATAATTATACAAAAGATGATTCAGTGGCATTGCAGGAAGGCAAACAAACTTGAATGTGGCCTTTGACTTGAGGCTCATAGATTTAAAAACGATGTTCTAGAGTATATACTTTTACTGACGAGACTCTCCCTTTTATAATTTTCCTCAGAGTGGCATGAGATTAATGATGTGAAAGAAACTCATATGTATTAGCTATTATTGTCATGTTTATAATCCAGAATGATCTGATGGAGTAGTGTATTTAGATACCTACAAATGATAATGTAGAATTTGTGCTGACTTTTTAATTTATTTGATTGATGTGTTGAATTTTAAGTTAATTTGAGTTTTCAGTTAGACTGAATTTTTAATTCAAATGAGATCAAGAATTATATGTCTTCTCTTTGTTGACAAGCTCTATCTCCTCCATGTAATCTAGTCTCTGCTTTTTTTCCTTTTATTTTTCTTTTTATCTGGAACTTGTCTGACTGGTCTTTGTTTCTGAAGACATCAGGTTATACGAAAGTCTTGGCATGCCTTGCTTGATGACTGCACAAATGACTAATTACATGCGAGGTAAATTCTTGTTAGATAACTTCATCGCATATTGCAGAGAATCACTAGGACATGTTGGTCATTAAAGCATTTATTTTCTTTTGAAATGAATTATTAAATTGGGAAATTGCTTTGTTCTCTTGCCTTTCTTGTGAGTTTTAGTTTTATTTTCTAGCCTTCATGGCTAGACCTCTTTTAGAAGTTGGAAAATAATTTTCGCTTTGTTATTGGGACCTTTTTGGCAAACATTGCCTTTTCATTGGAGCTGAAATATGGCTTGATTTATTTTTATTGTTTCTGAGTTTGTTTACCAATGTAATTAATATTATCAAAACTGTTCTTGGAATAGAGCTTAATCCTTCATCTTTTGTTTCTGATGCTAGGATGATTAGTTCTGGAGAAATAAATTTTTTAAAAAAATTGTGTGCCAGGCATAATAGCATTGGTAGCATTCCTTAACCTTCCTGCTTCTGCCCACGTTTGTTTATATGCTCGCTCATCTGTAACATCTCAAAATTAATCACTGTTCCTCCAGTCTAGAGGAAATTGAGAGGCCTTTTTTCTGAGCTTTTACGGATGAACTTATTCCTACAAATGGACCATAAGAACCACTTGCTGACACAGATTCCCTTTTCTAAGAAAAGGAAGTCACCCTTTTCAACATGGCACTCCTTAGCCTCTTATCCAGGATATTTTATTGAACTATCTCCATTGAAAAATCTTGGGTTCTCTAATAAAATAAATTTCAGCAACACTGTTTTCATTCCATATGTCTCCTCTTTCTTTTTAATCCCACAAGCTTAATGCTTGTGACCCAGTGGAATTTTCAAGTTCTTTAGTTAAAATAGTCCCACAGTCTGGTTGCTGTGACCCTGGCCTAACAGGACCTCAAGTGTCAATTGTCTTGTCAGAACTTAGGTTCCATTGATGACAGACTGTGCAATAAATAGTGCAAAGAGAGTTACTTTTTTTGTTTTCGTTTTCACAAGAAGGAAGCCTTTCCTTTCTCTTTAAGAGCACCTAATTTTAAGGTGCTAAGGTACCATAATTCAGTCCATAAAGGTTATTCTATTAATTTGGCTCTTTCTCTACTATTTTCACATTTTATTTATTTAATTGTTCTTTATTGCCACAAAAGTTACTGCTTCATCTCTATCTAAGATCCTCTTCTTCACACTCTCCATTCGGGTTTCTAAAGAAAACCTGGAAAAGAATAAGGACAGGAATCCACGCAAAGAGTCTGAAAGAAAGGAACAGAGAAGAGGGAGAGGCTGAGCAGGGTAAACAGCTGTTGAGTGGGTGGAGTAGACCTGTCACCAACACATGTGGTCTCCTCTTCCTCATCCAGCTAACCTGAGGTCAGGACGTGGCCACTGTGTCTTCCATTGGCTTCTGCTCATGACTTTAAGACCATACTCATTTGCCTCAAAAGACAATTGGTTATCTTCCTTGTTGGCCCATAGCGTGATTCTGCTACTGTAGCCACTGGCCTGGCATCATGGAAATCTGACAAGCCTGCCTTGCAGAGACAACAGATTGGCTTCTTTCTCTTCTTTCCTTTATTATAGTCAGAGAGAGGCCCAGAGGAGGAGGAAGTTGCAGGCGTAGAAATTGCCCTCTACAAGGGAGCTCTTGTGAAATTCACTCCACGGGGAAAACAATACTGTGGGGTGTCATTTTCAATTGTGCTGTTGCTGGCATGACAATTTAAATAGCACTGTTTCCCTGATCCGTTTGGGCTTGGTTTTCACTCTTGCATAATGTACATGCTGGGTTCTTTGTATTGTGGATAGCAGAGAGCCCATGGATACCTGGGCTTAGAGAGCTTCACAGTTCTCTAATTTTATGATTCGAGCAGAGTGTATACATATATATACATATATATACATATATATCCTCTTATTTTTATTGCTAAAACAATACAGCAATATTAAAGATCAGTTTTACTCATTTTTATATATTTTAGCTATACCAAAAATACATTAGTTCCAACTCTGGGTGCTTGTCAGAATCAACTGAGAGCTTTTCAAATTACTGATGCCAGGTCTTATTCTAAACCAACTGTATCAAATCTCGAGTGGTGGGGCCCAGGTAGCTATATTTTTAATAAACTCCTCATGTCGATGGAGAACAACTGGTAGAAGATAATATTGTTAAATAATCAGTTTACTGTCCATCCAGCTTAAGAAATAAGCTGTGAATCTTTCTGTGAATCTTTCTCTGGTCAAATTTCCTTCCCTAGCCCCAGAGGTAACCACTAACCTAAATTTGGTGTTTGTCACTCCCATCCAAATATTTATACTTTTACCAGATGTGTATGTATGATTGTAACTATATAAGGTATGGCATTTATAAGTTTTAAAAACTTTGTATAAATGAAATTATGTCATATCTATCTTACTGAAACTTTTTTGCTAAAGATTTATTCATATCGATACATATAGTTTTAGCTCACTCTCACTACTACATAGTATCCTATTGTATAAATATTAAAAAATTTTTTTTTGAAGTGAGTCAGTGATCATACCATTTTAACAGAATTATTTCTATTTTGAGGTATTTTCTCCCAGTTTTGTCTTTAAGCATACATATATTAATAGTGATAATTCTATTATAGCTCAATTTTTGGTGCTTTTTAAAAATTTTTATAAACTTCTTTCCATGTTTTATATGTCATGATTATTATTCAATTAACTATGTAATTTTCCTTCATGTTTATTTTTCATAATTTACCTAACTATACCTGTAATATATTTTGGGGAATGAAAGCTAGTAATATGTAAAAAAGATTTTAGGGGTATGTAGCTTACTTGTTTTGTTCATTTATTTCCCTAGAATAACTTTCTAGGAGTAGGATTATTAAATCAAAGATTTTGAACAACTTTGTGATTCTTGATACATTTTGTAATATAGTGTTCCAAACACACTTTTAGCATCTCTGGTTTAACACTCTTTGATTTTATTTCATGGGAGAATATATTATTAGGATGCTTCTTTTGGAGAAGACATACTCTTGGTTTCAAATTCTTAGAAGAAATCAAACACTGAAAAAAGTTCTCAGAATTGTATCAATTTAAATAGACTAATATGCAAAGCTAAATGCAATAGCAAATACACAAGAAATAGCAAATACATCAGATAATAAATCTATCCCAGATGTGATTTAACAATGATAATTAAAAATCCCAAACTTACGTTGCCAAAATTCTTTACTAAACCTCAGTCTTCTCATCTATAAAATGGAATTATAATTCCAATCATAGAAATAATAATAACAATGAGTAGCACAACATTTGTACAGTCTTTATCATATGCTAGGCACTTTTCTAAACACTTTACATATGCTAGCATTTAATTTTTGTAACAACTTTATCATGTAGGTGTTATTATTCCTATTTTATAGTTGAGGAACTGAAGCACAGAGAGGTTAAATGAGTTTTCTAATGTCATATAGCTATTAAATGACAGAGCCAGAATTCTAACTCAGGTAGTCTGGCTCCAGAATTTACACTTATAATTACTAAATTAATAAGATTGTTCATATAAAATACCTAGTCTGATGCCTAGCACAAAGTAAGCACTCAATGCATGCTTACTATTATTATTATAATGTATTTCTAAAAACGAACTGAGATAGTTCAGAGAGTGGCAGAGTTGATTTAAAAGCTCTAAAAACTGTCAATAAATGGACGTTTCAGCAAGGCAAATTTTCACTCAATAGCAATAGCGCACTCTTCGGCACTGGACATGAACGAGAGAGTATGAATGATTCCTTGTCGAGAACATTGTAGAAGAAATTTCTGCATCAGAAATTAGATGACCTCTGAATTAGATGACCTCTAATGCTCTTTCCAACTATAGGATTCTATGATTCTGGGCCAGAATCTTATGTTCTTTTCTCACACACTGAAGCTTCATTTGTTTTCTTTAATATTAGTTTCAGTTTATAAACCTTGTTGATGTTATTTTCATTGTAATTATCTGAATCATTCACCAAGGAGATCGTGGCTTTGTAGTTTGCGTAAGCCTTTGACAGTCTCTTGTGTTGTAATGTTTGATGTATTACAATGCTTGAGCATTATAATGATGGGTGCTGGAGAAACTGACATGAAAATATAAATTACTGTGTTGTGGTCAGCTCTCTTAGGCAGGTATCTATAGAGTTACTGTCACTTGGCTAAATATCATTTGGAGTCTGTCATCTTTAGCTCTCAAGAAAATCTGCAGGCCTATGAAATCATCTTAGGGAGCTTAAATGTTTACATTGAAAAATTGTGGGACTGTGCTTGTGGATATGAATTGATGTCACATCTATAACAACAAGTTGGCTAGTGACTCAGGGAAGTTCTAATGAGTTTCCTGCTGGGAAGGGCAATTGCTGTTGGTGGAAGTACTGTAATAGTTTTGCTCAAGTTATGGGGAAGCCACAACTGACCTCATGATTTGGCTTCTCTTTAAATTTCCTACTAGGCAATTATTTTGTCTTTACCAACACATCTTAAGCAATCCTTCAGGATAATGTACAATTTTCTATATCAATTTTCTGTCATTTCTCCAAAAAAGGGTATATCAATTTTATGTCATTTCTCCAAAAAAGGGTGATTTAAAGGGTATAGTTAATTCTATGTTGATGATGGAATCCATCACAAATATACTGGACTAACTCAGAAAGTCAGTACTTAGTAAACAATTTCTTTTTAGCTACACATTTTTGTCTTTCATCTAATGTTTCACATTTTGCTGAATGTGTAGTTATTATGAAGATAGATGAAAATAGGCATTGAGTTTTGCATATCAAATTGTCAATAAATTCACTATATAAAAATAGGATGTGGAGTTAGAAGGAAGGTTGACAAAGGTGTTCAAAACAATATTATGAGATTTAATCAATAATGTAGGAGGGAATGAGTAAACTAGAGAGCAGATAGGACTTTAGACATTAGAGTCTCAGAAATCTTAAGCAATTTGAAATGATCATTTTTGAATCAATATCATTGAAATACACAATTTGTCTTATAAAGAAAATAATCTATTAAGTGAGGTTTTACTATTTTCAACATTGAATTATTTCCAATAACTGTCCTAAAACAAAAGTTTGCTGCATGTGAGAATTTATATACTCTGTGTTTAACTTAGAAACATTGTAACTCAAATTTAAAAAATGAAAAAGTGCCATTTTATTTTGAGTAAGCTAACGTTTGTTTTGTAATCCGACCAACTAATAAACAATTTTGAACACACGTTTGAGACATCTTGCTTTTGGAAACTTCAAAGAGGGTGGCAAGCTGTCTGGCAGTAATTACAAGTGTCATCCTTGTGTTATTCATAATGAATCCAATAGAATGAGAGTGGTGTCTCTAATCACCCAGGAACTTGAATTAGAACCCTTAAGATTGGAGTGACAGCAGTGGGCAATAAGAGTTACTGCTTTTTTGGAATGTAAGTCACATTTCTAAAAGGCACATGTGTTATTTACATACATAAAATAAATATTGAAAGATTGGCTTAGGCTAAAAATACCAAAGGTTAGGTTGCAGGACTGGATAGTAAAAGAATGAGCTCATAACATACACACACAGATAAAAAATATTAGTTCATATTATAGACTTTTCCAAACAGAAAATTTCATCATATCTATTTAAGATGATAGTGAAATTTTGATTCAAATAAAACAGAAGAGAGTTGACAAACATAATTCAGAAAGGAGTTGACAAAAAGTTTGTCCAAGAAGTGACAAATATATGTTATGGCCAAGTACAAATCTCAATTTACAGTATTACTCTTAAGCAAATTATACTTTGATGACATTTTGCTACGTATTCTATTTTGTGTTACATTTTGAAAATAGCATCCTGAGCAAGGCAGTATATTTATCATTTATAAATCAAGGCAAAGATATTGAATTTAGCATCTTCTTGTGGTAAGTGAGTTGAACAAACAAAACTTTCCTATAGACTGAGACATTGGCCTTTTGCCCACAGTAAAGCCCTGAACAGGGATGAGGCACCCAGTGTGGGGAGGGGGAGGGGCGTAACTCTTCTCCACTGAAGAGGGAAGCACAAAGTCATTGAGGCAGCTTGAATCTGCCTCCTATTTGAAAAAATCTTTCTTGTATAGATATTTCCCTTTGCTTCTGACACCTTCTGTTGTAAAGTAACCCAGATAGATGGTTACTTGAGAGAATACTTTTTTTTTTTTGATAAATTCAGAGAGGGCTGCTCTATAAATATGACAAGTATAGTATGGAAGTCCTCATATTCTTCGGTTGAGTCCTATGAGTCACAGCTGAGGAAAATGAAGCCTGTGAGGTTAGTGGCCTGCCTGCTGAGATCAGAGCAGTCGTGAAGGGAAATCTGGCCAGTGCCATCTGGGGGCAAAACTGCCTTGTAACCATCATGGTGGCCTTGCCCTGCCTACACCTTTTTTTCACCCCTCCCCTCCAGTCAGCCTAGTTTGGAGGCTGCTTATACCCCTGTGGAAAGGACAGTTTCCTCCTCCGTTCACTTTGCTAAGGCAGTATAAATTCCTCCTAGGAACCAAGCCTTACAAAGAGCAGGAACCTCTGCGCCAAACGCCCCTGAGACTCATCAGACTAAGTCAGCAACTTAATCCAAGCCCTGGCAGTGATTCAGGCACAAATCAAAGAACAGAAACCTAGAAGGGACTTTAAATAATTAAAAAATCCAACCTCCTCCTTTTACATGTGAAGAGCTGAGGCTGTGTGAGAGCCACAGATCGAATTAGTGCCAAAGGAATGGGGCAAGAACCCAAGTGTCTTTAGCAGGATTCTTGTAAATGGAAGAGCATGTCATCATCTCAAAAGATCTGTGGGTGCTGCCTCCAGGCCAGTTCTCATTCCTATGTGTAGTTACCAAGTGATGTTGGTAGGAAATGTAATTTTAGATGGGTGATTTAGGACTTCATATTTAAAGAAATGACTTGTGAATGTGTCATGTGCAAATGAGTACCAAATAATTCTCTTCACACTGTTTTATAAAACAATTATAAGCCCTATAGCTTTTCCTTATTGAAATGTGTCCTTAATTGAACTCATGGAGATTAAACACTTCACCTTCGATCCCTTTAAGTGTCTCACACACTGAAGAAGCCAAACTTGAAATCTTGAATTTCTGGCCTATATTTATGGTTCTTTTTCTAGTAGATATTTTTCATCTGAGCTTTGAGACTAGACAGATGGGTATCCATTAAAGGGAAGACCTAAATTTTATCTCTTCTGGGCATCCTGCCCAACTTGCAAAGTAGAAATCCTTGCAACTCTTTCTTTCATTTAGCCTGTTATGTCTTGTGTAGTCACAGTAAATTTACACAAAGCAAAGAATGTTCAGGGAGCAGAAACAGACAGGCAAAAACATTTTATTATTAGCATCCTGAAAGCAAATTGCATTGCTTGAGTGCTGCTCTCCATAAATACACAGAGGAACAGAATGCAGATATTGGCCCTATAAAAGTTTTAAAGCAGGTGACTTTTTACAAAATTATGTACCCACTGTTTGCCAGACATTTTTTTTTTTTTCATATGTTCTTTCATTCAAGGAAATGCTTTATTCTCTTTCTGGCTTGCATCTGTCATAAAAACTTATTCTTGGGGAAGGACTTGATGTTGGTTACTGATATTTTAGTTTAGACATTTATTTACCCAGTAAATATTTCTCGAGCAACTACTATGTACCAGACACTATGCTAGGTGTTTGGATACAATAGGGAGAAAAAATTAGACAAATCCATGCCTTTATGGCTTAAATCAGAGGGAAATAATATAATATCATAAATTAATGTGAGATAACAACTTGAGGAGCACTGTGAGGGAGATGTACAAAGTGCTAGGAGGTGGAAGGATTTGACCTGGTCATAAAAGCCAAGGAAAGCTTCCCTATAAAATGAGCAGAAATGTGAAGGAGTTGAAGTTATCAAGGAGGGAAGAGTGACTCAAGAAAACAGTATATGCAAAGGCTCTGTAATAGTGGAGGGTCAAGGAATGTAATATGTATTAAAATTTTTGCTTTTGTTGTAATATGGTGAATAGATTGGACTGGGGTTAGAAGGATACAAGAAAACTCGTTAGGAGGTTACTAAAATAGACAAAGCTTTGCTTAAAAAGGTGCATAAGATGCAGAGAAATGTAATTTTGACAGAATCGAAGGATGGTTTGGCCATGGACATGAGGGGGAGGGAGGTGTCATGGATGACTTCTGGCTTTTAGGCTTGTTCAATTCGATGACTAGTTCACTGAAATAATGGACTGTGTAAGGAAATCAGGTTAGGAGTATTGACGGATGTGGGCAATGGTGAGAGCATGGAATTCATTAAAATTGTCACTTTTGAGAATCCCAAGACATAAGGTAAACTGCCAGTTGTATAATCAAGTTTGAAGTCTGAGAAGACAGAGGTTTGGGATGGAGATATAAATTTGTGAGTCATTTCTGTATAAATAATAATGAAGAAATTAAACTGAGATGAGAGCACCTGGGAAGAGAATATTTTAGAGTAGATTTGAATAAATGTTTTGCTTTCCACTGGGATTTGCTTTTTAAGCCTTGTCTAAGTACAGAATAAATCACTTTGATTTCTACTCAAGATCTTTCAGATTTTAGAGCAGGTGGACAAACTTATGAATTGAGCAGAAATGTCCTTAAAATTATGCCAAATAAGTGGTACCTGCTGGGCTTGTTAACCAAAAGGAAATGATATTTTTTCAAATCTTCAGGAAAAATCAACTCTTAGCTATCTACTTGGGAGGCAGATAGAGCGTATGGAAAGAAGAACAGGTAAAATGCAGAGGTCTACATAGCAAATTAAATATTGTGTTGCCAAAAAAAAAAAAACCTGATTAAAATGATCAAAGATGTTCTTTTAATCTAAAATAGTTTGAAGATTTTTTTAAATGTGAAAACTGATTTAATCTCAGACATCTTTACCAGTTTTTAGTGACTTGAAAGTGTTTGTTTGATTCTTTGTCTGTGTTTTCACTTTCCTTCATGATGTAACCTTTAATAGCCATCACAAATAGGATGGCTATGACTCTTCCTTAGCATTCTTGCTTTTGCCTATCTGCCAGTGAGTGGTTGAATATTCCTTCCTTGACTTGTTAATTTTAAGTTGAGAAATTATCCTTCTAGATACAACAAACATTTATTGATTATGTACCATGTGGTCTGTATTGCGCTGGATGTTTTCACCTTTATTATCTTATTTAAGAACAAACAAGAATTTATTAGGTGTTTGCTATATGTCCACTATAGTAGTCGGCACTGTGAAGAATACAGATAAGTAAGATCAAGTGTTTTATACTCAGGGTACTTATGGTCTGGTTGGAACAAAGAGACAAGAAACCAGGAAATAGGACACATGTATGTGCTATAGAAACGAGACTAATCCCAACAAGCTGCCTGAAGTAGGTAGGAATTGAGTTGGGCTGTGAAGGAGGTTGGGGATTTGGAAGAGCAGAACTGGGGTGGAGAGGAGACATCTCTAGTGGAAGAACAATCTGAGAGGGTGCCAAGCTTGGTTAAAGCCCAAGAGAAAGAGAAGCTTGACTGCCAGCTGAAGCTACCTCAACGAAAACTTCCTTAATGATCTTGATGCTAAAGCTGATATTTAATGCCTGGAACTTTTTGTCATCTAGGGAGAGAAAACTCATTAACATTTTTCTTTTAATATAAAATTAATATAATATGTTTGTAGAATATTTGGGAAAATACAACTGAGTATAAGAAAGACAATTTAAATGACTCCTAATCCCACTATTCTTATTAACATTTTGGTGGATGTATTTCTGGAAAATCTTGTATGCATACAGATGGACAAATTGATGTGCAAAATCAACCAACAGCTCTGTGAAAATAGTGTTGTTTTGTTTTTTATGGTACTATGATATTGTTACATCCATCCAATTGAATACTGTAAATAAAAATATTGACTGATTTATGAAGTACAAAGTACTTCCACATAATGAATACTACTAAGAAACTGTAAAAAAGATAAAAGGTTGATGTTGGTAATCCTCCTTCCTTCTCCTCTCTCTATATCTCTCTCTCAATTTTCATAGACGGAATCTCATCATATATTATTAGATGAAAAAAAGTTATAAAACATTATTGAGATATAATTCACCTATTGGCATTATTTTAACTTTTAAACAACATATCAGAAATATCGATAAGAATATTCCCATTTAAAAATTATGGGTTGGACATTTTTACATTATTAAATTTTTTTAAATATAATTTTTATTGGTTACATGTCATCATATGAGTGTGCAACAATTCAATCATTTCTTTGTTGTTCCAGTTTTCTCATTATTACAAAATCACACAAACACACACACACACACACACACACACACATACTTTTAAAATACAGATTCCTAGAATAAAACTACTGAATCAAGAGAAATAAAAGTGTTTGAGATTCTTGCCAAATTAATTTCCAGAAAGGCTGTCATGATTTTTCATTTCTATCAACAATATACAAAAGTACAGGTCTCATTGTACTTAAAATATTTAAAAATTCCTTTTGGAAGTTAATAGGAGAAATAGTTTTTCATTGCCATTCGTATTCAAATCATTTGAATTACAAATAACATTCAAGATTTTTTATGTTTATCAGCCATATGTATTTTATTTGAATAATTTAATTTGTAACTTTACCTACTTTTCTATTTTTATATTACTTTAAAAACGACATGTTTTTAGTGCAGTTTTACGATTACAGAAAAATTGAGCAGAAAGTACTGAGATTTCTCACATACTATCTCTATCCATTCTCCCCTCAGTTTCCCCATTATTAATATCTTGCATTAGCATGGTACATTTGTTATAATTGATGAACCAATACTGATATATTATTATTAACTAAAGTCTATATAGTGGGTTCACTCTTCATGTTGTACATTCTATAGGTCTTGACAAATGTACAACATGTATCCATCATTATAATATCATATAGAATAGTTTCACTGCCCTAAAAAAATCCTCTGTGTTCATCTACTCATTCTCTCTCCCTCATAATCTCTGGCAACCACCAATTTTTTTATTGTCTCTGTAGTTTTGTCTTTTTCATGATGTCACATAGCTGGATTCATACTGCTTACAGTTTTTTCAGATTGCCTTCTTTGACTTAGCAGTATGTATTTAAGGTTCCTGTATGTCTTTCTGTGGCTTGAGAGCTCATTTCTTTTTATGGCTGAATAATATTCAATCATATGGCTATACCATGGTTTGTTCATTTATTCATCTGTTGAAGAACATCTTAGTTATTTCCCAGTTTGGGGAATTATGAATAAACCTGCTGTAAGCATTCATGTGCAGATTTTTGTGTAGACATAATTTTTTAACTAATTTGATTAAATACCAAGGAGCTTGATTGCTAAATCTTATGGTTAAGAGTATATTTAGTTTTGTAAGAAATTGCCAAACTGTCTTCCAAAGTGGCTATACCATTTGCATTCCCACCAGCAATGAATAAGAATTGTTGCTTATAGTACTTAAAAAAATGTATTAGCAGCAACAACAATAAAACAAAATCTACACATAAGCTATTTGTCTATGAAGAACCATTTGTTTGTTATATATGGTGAGGCGCTTTCTTCCTCCCAGCTTACTGATTGTATTTTAATACTCTTTTTCAATAGATAGAGTTTTACTTCACTGTGAAGGATCTGCCTGTAGTTAAATTCCTCCAGAATTCTATTTTTGATGTTGGATGCTTTGAATTCTTGATTGTAATAATAATGAATTATTTTCTAAGTCTTAATAAATCCATATGTTGCACTCAACAACATCACATAGAATCCAAATCAATATTTTGCTCTATTTGTTACACAACAGTGAAGTCTTTCCACCAGTAAATTTTGCATGTAGGCATAATTATCTTCAGAGTGTACAACTATCACAAAAATTTGAGTGTACTCTGCTGAGTTATTTTTGGGTTCATGCAAAATATTTTGTTAATAAAAACTTCACGTTACTTATCTAAACCTCCAAAAGAAAGACAATGAGACCTTTAATATTATCAGTGCAGTATTAAAAAGCCCCTTCCTTGTGCCTGTACCTAAGAACTCTCAGGATTGCACCATAGAAATGAATTCATTTCATCAGAGGCTCATAAGCTAGAGGGACTCTTAAGTTACTTTTCAGTTCAATCATAAGCCCGACCTAATTTAAATCATCCAACATAGGATGCTTGCCCCAATTTTCCAAAATTCCAGGTATTCTATTCTATTGAAGCAGAAAGACTCATAAGTTTTTCCTTTTCAATACGTTCTTCCTTAGGCCAAACCAAAATTCTTTACCTGCAATTGGAAAGTCATTTCTTTGTGTTCTTTTGTTTTGAAAACAAGCATGAACATTTCTCTTGAAAGTAGCTAAAGAGTAGACCTTAAACGTTCTAACCATAACAGCAATAGGATGATTTGGGAAGAAGGTGTCTTGATGGAAATAAGGTTAAGAAACTTCACAGAAAAAGAGGAAAATGTCCTTAGGAGTATATGATTGGCTTTTAAAAGAGGTTTTGTTAATCCTGGGTGGATGGCCTTATTCTACACTTTCTAGGGATGAATCTACAAAGCTCACAGATAGAAGTACATGCTCAGGGAGGCCCTGACACCACAGCTAGACTTAGGTGCTGGTCCAAAGTGGGCAGAGTCATGTTCAGTGCCCACCTGCACCTTCTTTTCCCATGTGAACACTAGTTCCCAGCCCAACACCATGAAGGACTGGACGTCCCCTGAACACTGGAATGTTGGGTCCTGATAGGTGCCCTCTTGCTCTGGTGCTTTTAACTCCTTAGCTCTTGCTATCTGTAACTTAGAGAAACAAAGACAGGGTGAAAATGTATGATCCACTCTTTCTGCCAACACCTTTATCCTTGGTTATTCTGCTGTGTCACTTGGAAGCTGAGAGGTTATTTTGTCTCCAGCCTTATTTTACACTGAGTATCACTAAAAAACTAATTTACTATCAAGTAAAGACCATAAGGGGGAAACAGTTTAAAACATTTAAAAGTATTTAAGTGCCAAAGTGCTTTTTCTAAGGTTAAAACTAATAACAGAATGTTGAGTTTTATCCAAGAATTCCTTGAAGACAAAAATGATTCATTGAAACACATCTTGATTGGTCCTGGGGTGCATGGTGGGTGAAGACACTGAGTCGAACTGGGAGCCTCTATGTAAAATTGACTGTGGCCTCCGAATTTAAAATGAAGTCATAATGTGCTGAGGTACCTTCTCCCTTTCTGTCATCCACACTGCCCTTCCATTAATGTGATCTTAACCATAATGTCAGACATATTTTGAGTTCACTTTTTAAAAATCCTAGTTCTATTAAAACAATTACGAATAGTTCTGCTAACGCACAAAGCCAAGTTTTAAGTGAAACCCCAGTAGACCTTAAAGAATTAAAAAGGATTAATTACTTGCTTTCTCAAACTCCTTGCCTTTTAAAAATTGAGTATTCTAAGAAAATATATGTGAGTGGCATTTAAGCATTAGTTGCTCTTCTCTGTGCTCCCATACTTCTGTGTTTCTTCATCTTTTTTAAAATAACATATTATATTTAATTGCATATTTCCACATCCATCTCCCTCATTAGACTTAAGCTCATTTGGGACAGGACCAAGTTTTACTCATCTTAAATTCATCAGTGCTTATGATATGAGTGTGCCTAGTGCAGAATTATTTTTCAAAAACTTTTTCTTGGATGAAGGAAACATCGTTTTTAGCTCTAGGCCTTTGATTCTCAATCTAATTAGGTAATTTTTAATTCATAATAAGTACTAGCTCTTAATAAGATCAAAAGATGTCCAAGCTCACTTTTAATAAAAGAACTATAATTAAAACTACTAAAATACCACTTTTTCATCAGTCATATCATTGCATATGTTATATAGACAGTATTAACACTTTGTTAGTTGTATAAACTAATAGTACTTCTAGAAAGGCATTTTGGCAATACTTATCAAAATTCCAAAGGAACCTACTCTTTGACCTAGGAATTCCACTTTTAGGAATTTGTCTGGCAGATATTTTCTCACAGGTGACAATGATACATGTAAGAACATTCACTATAGCATTGTTTGCAGTAGCAAAAGCCTGGAAATGACCTAAATGTCCACCAACAGGGGACTCATTAAATAAATCATGGTACATGAATACAGTAGACCATCTAATCCAGAGGGAAAAAAGAATGAGGTAGGTCTGTATATACTGATATGGGATGATTGCTAAGATATATTGTTAAGTTAAAAAAACAACAACATTCAAGACAGTATATATACAGTATGCTACCACATATTATGTAAGTGATAAGATAAATATATTTGCATGTACATGCAGAGATATCTCTGAAAGGACTTAGAAAACCCTAGTAATATTAGCTGCCTCTGGTTAGGGAACTTGGTGGATGGGTAACAGGGAGCAATGGTTTCTGTCATCTGCAACACAAAAGTCTTTTTTGACTCACTTATTTAATCCTTTTTCATTTTCCCATCACTTTTAGGATTAAGTCTAAAATCTTTCTCATGGCCTGCAAGGGGCTTCATAACAGGACCCCTGCTCACCTTCCCTGCCTCATCTTCAACCTCTCTCCCTCTTTGCTTGGTCTTCTTTTAGTTCTCCTTCCATCCCATGGCCTTTGAGAATGCCATTCCTTTGCCTGGAACACTCCTCCCCTCCTCCCTCACCTGTCTAATTCCTAGTGGTCCTTGAGGCATAAACTTTGAGATCACTTTATCAAAGTGACATTTGCTACCTCCCTAGGCTAGTGTAGTCCTCTGAGAGATGCTTCTATGGCATCCCAAACTTCTCTTTAAGCAGCAAACAGTGCAGTTATTATTTATAAATTCTTTACTTGATGTTCGTTTTTCTAACTAAGCTGCAAACTGATGTCTGTCTTCATTATCTCTATACACATGCCTAGCACAAAGTAGGCGCTCATAATCACTGGTGGAAGGAAGAAAAGAAAGATGGAAGGAATGAAGGTGGGAAGGAGGGAGGAAGTAGGAAAGGTAGTCCTTAAGGGAGAGAGAAGGGAAGGAAAGAAGGAAGTAAAAATCAAGATGCTGAAGCCCATTGTCAAGAGCTATCCCTGTGTGTGTTTTTCATTAGTAATTAATTTGTAGGCTTACTAGTCTTAGATTAATTGAAAATTATATTTTTAGCTTCGTGGCCTTAGAATTTATACTTTATAAAAATTGGGTATTTTGGTTTATTGTTTAGTGAAAAAGAATTTATCACTGCAGATAGATTTTGTTTTACTTTAACCTAGAAATCATGTTATTCTGATTATTTCTTCTTTTACCACTGAGGGGCAGTAGCTTTTAATACAGAAGGTAATGGTTCTATCTTTTATGAGTGGGAAAATGTTTCAATATTACATGTTAGAACTGTAGGCTATTTTAAATATTTCGTATATTTTTACATTGATGTTGCTATATTTAAATATGAATCAGAGGGTTATTTGGTTGTATTTAGAATGAGATCAAGCTTCCTCTCCCAGCATCCAAGGCCCTGAATCAGCTGGCTGCTGCCTACCTTTCTGCTCCAGTTACACTGGCCTTCTTAAGCAAATATTATCTATCCCTTCAAAGTCTTGCCACTTGTTATTTCTTCCTGGAATGCTGTCCTCATTCAGGTCTCTGCTCCAATGGCAGCAACTCAGAAAGGGCTTTCCAGACCCTCTGTCTAAAGTAGCTCCGCCTAGGCACCTGACAGATTTTGTGAGGCCTGAAGCTTATATAATCTGAGAAAAAGAATATAAAATTATGAATATAAAAATTTATACAAAGGCGAAGCTATTTAGAATAAGAAAATGAATCACAACAAAGGACAAAATAAAGAAGCTGACACATACTCCAACATGTTTTTATTAATTAACTGCCTGACATAATATTTTTTTACCCTATAATTTTGGTTACATATTCTTTGATTCCCTTTTCACACAACAATGATGGCATGGTATTATTTTCTATAAAGCGAATATAAAGATAATTCAGTCTTTAGTATAGTATCATTGAATGAAATATGTTTTTAGTTTAGAAAAGTTTCTTTGGTTTCAGTACTCATTGATAATATTATGTATATTTTTAGGATTGTCAAAATTTGAGAGATCTCTGTTAGGTTTTTTCATGTATGGGCTCTAAGTCTTTAAGGCATTTTAAGTATTTTGCTTTTGTTTTGGTGTGTGTGGGGTATGTGTGTGCACATGTGACTTCACACTAGCCATTACCATCCCACCAGGGGGCTCAGAAGGGGCCTGCAGGTGAAGAGCTCTGAAATTTAGCTTCGTTAGCTTCAGGGTCAATGCCCCTCCATCTCCACTCCCCAATTACTTGTTATCACTTCACTTGGTTTTCATTCTACTCAGCACTTAACACAATCTGAAATTATCTTAGTTCTGCACTTGCCTGTTCGCAGACTGCCCCACCTCAGTGCGGTGTAAGTTGGCAAGGAACAGGGGCCTTGACTGTTCTGTTCAGGCTGTGCTCCCTGAGCCTTCCACAGTCCTGCCTAGGAGAGGGACTCAATAATTTGTTGAATGAATGACTGAATGAATATTAAATTGGATTTAATATCAACCGCTACAATTTGTTCTTCAAATTTATGAATGTTGATTTTTCATGAGAGCCACTTTAATTAAACCTGATTGCACATAAGGTGTTATGAGGACTAATAGTGCTAATAGGATAATTTTCTGAAACAGTGGTTTTTACCACCATTGACATCACAATGTGTTCATTTCTTTGACTACAAATTTTGAAACAGTAAAGCCACAGATTCTTTAGAGTTTGTATGAACCCCAGATCTTTGATACAACAGCTTTAAAACTTTCTTGCTGCATTAACTTCCGAGATAATTTAAAAACAAAAGAATCGACACCCTCACACATTTTCAAGTTATTAATTTTTTAAAAAATCATTGCTTTAAATATTTTCAAAGGATGTAATTCCTAACTTAATATAAATTGATACTTTAAAAAGCCAAATGTATTAATTAGAAGCAAAATCTCAAATCAATTTGGTTTCTGCCTTCATCTCTTTAAAAAATACATTAATGAGCTCTCTAACAGTAGTGTTTATTTTTCTTCCTTAAATCTGTATTCTCATTCCACTCCTTGTCCCCTTCTCAATGCCATATCTTTATATGCCTGAAAGCCTTCTGTGGATAGACATATCAAACTTTTCTACAAAAAAAAACTAAAAATTATAAGTTTTTTGTGATCAGTCTCAAAGTATTAAAAATGTCTTCCAGATAGAGTTATAATTATTAACACGGAGATTTTAAAAATATAAATATATGAAAATTTTGGTATGTAATTATAAATAGTAAAATTTTATTAGAAATACATTTCTTAATTAGATGAGTAAAACTATTTTTCAATTAGTTTATGTATCCATGTTTGAATATTATTTATGGCTAGAGTAAAACAGTTATTCATCAATTCTGTGTCTATTTATTGTTTTATAGATACAAGTTCTGAGAAACCTTAATCACACAAATAAGCAGATGAGAAAGAAGATTATTTTGTTATAGCACTATTACTCAATTCTCTTAACTCCTTCCAAGTTTCACATCAGAAATTATGTAATGATATATTATTAATGCAGTATCAGCTAACATGTTCTACTTCAATTATATTGATAGCAAAGAACTAAGAACTACCTGATTTGCAAAAAGATTAATTGATCATCAAAATCATTCGCTTTCTCAACACCAGTATTTAAGAATCTCCCTGTGTTGATGCCCCAGAGGTTTTTACATCTCAGGTTTTACAATGCAGTGTAGAAAGATTCTGGGTGAGTGAAAGGTATGCTTTTTAAATAATGTTGATGGTGGGAGGGGGAGCAAGTAATTATTAAAGAAAGATAGGAAAGAGAACCCACAAACATCTGGACCATATGTGTGTTTTTAGGCAGATTAATTGTAGGAAACAGTCCTTTCAAATGTAAGTTGAGGATCTCAAATTGATTTCCTTTAAACGACCTCTGGGGAATCTTGGAGTTACATCACAGTTGGAAGACCTATTTCAGAATCAGATTCAGAGGTATACTTTTCAATGGTCATACCACTAGCCCATAGCAGACCTGGGATAGGACCCAGGTGTCCCTGTACCACACAACATTCTTATGGCAATTAGTGTTTTCCTTCCTTCCTTCCTTCCTTCCTTCTTTCCTTCCTTCCTCCTTTCCTTCCTTCCTTCCTTCCTTCCTTCCTTCCTTCCTTCCTTCCTTCCTTCTTTCCTTTTCTTTCCTTCCTCTCTCCCTCCCTCCCTCCTTCTCTCCTTCCCTCCCTCCCCCTATTCTCCTCCCTCTCTTGTCATCCTTTCCTTTTCCTCTAAATTTTAAATAGCTTTAGCCGTAAGGAAATTTTTCTTCCTTTCCTTTCTTTCCCTCCCTCCCTTCCTCCTTCCCTTCTGCTGCTGAACTTTTAAAAGAGGTCTCTAATTGAAGAGAGAAGGAAGCCAGCCCTGCCAAAGGATGTTAATCCATAATATGGATGCCAGTGAACTTATTGTGAACCATTTCTTTCTTTCTTTCTTTTAAATGCTCAATTTAAATTAGCTCATAAAGCTCCAGCAACTTCAGTCAAGACCAAAATATGAATAATCTGTAAAGGGAAACAAGTGTTAGTTCTGGAATTATACCATGTAAGCTTCTAAAATCTGCAATTTATTCTCAAACTCTGTTTATCTAGAAGATTCACACTTGACAACTATAGTAAGAGTATCAAGGATGACCAAAACAATATTCACAAGCTGTTGGTTAGATTATGATTATTTACAATCACATCCACCAAACAGAATAAGGAGGTACATACTCTTTTCTAAAAACTGAAATCAAAATACAAATTTGGTGATTCAGTTTCAATTTATTTAGCAAATATTTATTAAGAGTCTACTATGTGTCAAGAATATGTTGACTGCTATTTTGAACTTAATTCTAAACTCATTAGCTTAATTCAGGAAGGCATATACCTGATGAATAAGAGCAGCAGATGCTGAGGCCACCTCTGGCTTAACTCTTGCTCCATCCTTTTAATTTAAGTGACTTCAGGCAAGCCTCAGTTTCCTTTTCTGGAAACTATAAATAATAATATGTAGCTCATAGTGTTATTGTGGGGCTCAAAGAAATAGTTATGTAATAAACACTCAGAAAATTGTAGTTATTATTATCACTATTGTTATTCTTTCTTCCACCTCAGCACCTGGCATGGTGTCTGTCCATAGATGTAGACTCTCAATAAATGCTACTGAATCAACAAATGAATAAACAAATAACAAATATTTTAATATGCCACTCCATCTGTAAGCAAAAGAATTACATGTGGACAGATTATTCTCAAAAGTATAGTTTTACTTACAACATTTAATCCATTCTAATGCTAAATATATTTAATAATGTTTCTTTCTCCCTTTTATTATTCAACAAAGTCATAGATCTCACTTTCAAAAAGCTTTCTGTGTATTCCAACATTTCTCATTACTTTTTAAAGCAGAGTCTGCAGAGTGAGAATTATTGTTGGCTCTTTTTAAATTACACAAAATATTTCCAGGAAATCCAAAAACTTCCTAGAAATATATGGATCTAATGGGACAAATATTTCACATCTTCAAGAATTCCCAGGTAGAAATAGGAAACCAATGTTTTGTTGAGATGAGAATTTAAAGGATCATGACAAATATATTATAATTATGTGCCACATAATGACTGTTGGCCAATGACGGGCCGCATATATGTGCTCCCATAAGGTATAATGGATATGAAAAATTCCTATCTCTTAGTGACATCGTAGCTATTGTAATATCAAAGTGCAATGCTTTATTCATGTGGTAATGCTGATATTAACAAACCTACTCCTACTGGGCTGCCAATTGTATAAAAGTATAACACATGCAATTATGTACAGAATATACTACTTGATAATGATAATAAATGACTATGTTACTGGTTTATATATTTACTATGCTATACCTTTTATCTTTATTTTAGAGTGTACTCTTTCTACATATAAAAAAAAGTTTTAGTAAAACATGTTTTATTAATGCTGGCAGTAGCCTCAAACATCTCCTGTTTACTGCATCTCTGGGTTGCATCATTTTCTCATGTACTTGATTTAATCTCGTGTTGTTTTGTACAGTAACATGCTGTACAGGCTTGTAGCCCAGAAGCAATAGACTGTACCGTAGAGCCTAGGTGTGCAAGAGGTTATACCATCTAGGTTTATGGAATTATACCCCATGATGTTTGAAAAAATGACAAAACCGTCTAAGGACACATTTCTTAGAATATATCCCCATTGTTAAGTGGCACATGACTGTATTACTAGTATTTTTCTTGTGCCAATTTGGGAGCTCGTATAAAAGTACTAAAGAAGCAATTCTTTCCCTTTTTGAGGTGAATAGTCCAACTTCCAAGCCTTTAAGGCTTTTCCTAGGATCCCTTTCTGTTTGCTCAACTCTCTCCACTGTCACTGCTCTGATTGTCTCCTCCAGGGACAACATCTACAGTGAGCGTGTTGGTGGGAGTGTTTGGAAGCAAGAGTCCCACATTCTGTGTACATGTATTGCTTAAACCTTTAACATACACTTTACATTGACCTGGATCCTATTTCTTGCTCTTAATCATTAAACAGGATATTGGATTTTTAAAATACGGAAACATAAATAAAGCCTAGAAACTGGAGAGCAGGCTTGTTAATTAATTTCTCTATCTGGTTCTATAAATCCAGTCTTGAGTGTGTTTGAGGAAATACATTTTAAAATAAATGTCATTATTTCTAATTATACTTCCTTTCATATGCCAAAAAAAATTTATGTTAGTGCTTTAGGTGTTATTGGTACATCTCTTGTCCTATTTGAAAACTTAAGCCTAGCTGCTGAATTGTATAAGCAGTTAAAGAGAAGAATTAGGATATTTTTTTTTTGTTTCTTTCCTAGCTCTGTTTTTCATTCTTTGCACGCCTACTTCTGCCCACAAATCCATGGCTACAGTCTTTCTCCCTAAAACATATTTCTGCCTATGATGCACCGGTTAATTTACAGAGCTCTGATTCATCTTGACAGTCATATGCTTCCGACAGGTGAATACCTCTGGGCAGTCACCTGGAGACACTTTCCTATAATAATACATATGTTTCATGACGATGCTATGTATCACCCTCATTTTCCAGGCATAAGATATGATAGATAGAATTCCGGTTTCTTGTCTTATATCCTTAAGATATCTGTAGTTCTTTTTTTTTTTATGTTTCTTTATATGTGTGTTTTAGCAATCATTTTTAGTTTTTCTAAACTTCTTAATGTTCCTCCAGATATCTTATTGTCCCTGTGGGTTTGTTTTTCATCTTCTACTTTGTAATGCAGTAATATGTTGTCCTTGTAATATATTAGTCAAAGATGATTTCTACGGGGCCATATAAATAAAGTAAATAATGAAACTTTCAGTGAAAATGTGAAAGTCATAGGAACGAAACTTTAGTCAAGAAGAAATAAGCTGGCCAAAGGTTGGGTTTGTGGCTGGCTCTATTTAAATAGAGAGTGTGTCTTTTGGCTTCTCTTTCTCTGTGCTTCTTCATTCCTTCCCTCCATACCTGCAGCAACCCTTAGCTGTTCAGAAGCTCAGTATTTTCATGTCTTCCAATTTCCAGTCAGGAAGAAAAGCATCCCATGCCATGTTCACTATGTCTTTTAAATGACTGCCTTATTCATAGGGTGTCTACCTGGTAGCCATTATTATATTAGATGACTCACCCCCAGCCATGGTCGATTGGACCAAGAGAGGACATCTAATCCAAATTGTTAATCAGATTCTTTCTCCACGCATCCTGATTCATTTTAAAACTTCAAGTTTGATCCCAAACTCCCCAAACTCCTCTCACTACACGAGGCTTGTGGCCCCAGTGACTTGTGTGTGATTTTGTATGTGTGCGCATGTCAGTGATAGAGGAGGATGCACTGTTCTCTCATAAAAGCCCACCTTCTTCTACAGTGTACCCCTCTAGCATGGGGAGAGAGAGAAAAGATGTTTCCTGAGGCAACATGTTAGTCTGCACTCCTAATGGAACTCATTGTCTCTGAAAGACATTAAGGGATTGGAGCACAAATAACCTTTGAGAGACCTGGTGACTCCAGGCCTGAAGCCTTCCATCACATTCCTCAGTGGCCAAAGCCTCTTTGCTTCATGCTGCTGGGATCTCTGACAAGCCTGCAGCCTCCAATCTTATATAGCTTCTGTGGTTCCAACTCTGGGGTCTAGGAAGAGGTGAACAAGCTCATGCTTTTTACCTCTGAGAATGTGAGGGGTGCTCATTGGCTTCTCTATTCTGATTGGACCATCACACCTTTGGTCTCAATACTTATTCCTCCAGTAGTAGTTTGAGGTAGATTGGCAAGACCAGTGCTCCCCAGTCATGCAACCAGCAAATGAGATGTAAGACTTCTCTTTCTTCCAGACACCCACCAACTTGGAGTGGTTCCATTGAGTTCCCCTCCCTCAGTTTTTTATCAAACCTAATCTTCCTCTCCAAAAGGAGAAGTCTTCCTCTTAGACCTTTTCTTTATGAACCTGGTGAACCAGTCTAATCTTTTCAGCCCCTGGGAATACAGGTGTCTCTAGTTAATATCTGGTCCCTCTTTATTTCAGCTCTAAGAATTTAATAACTTTTCTCAATACAGCGCTAAACCTGCTGTGATCCCTGCATTATTCTGCTAATATGAGGGGCAGGGCTAATTCTCAATCAGGAACTCACACCATCCTGCTGCTATACATCTTACTCAAGGAGATTTCTGTTACTTGCAACCAGAGTTCCAGCTATCATGCCATTAAATAAGTTAATTCTTATTCGTATATTTATGACTTTTCTCAGTGACATGCATTTGGTAAGATTATTGTCTGAAGAAGCGTGTCTCAAAGGCATGACTCTTTCTGGTATCCTTCAAATTCCACCATGGTAGTGCCTTATGTAAGACTAACCCTCCAGAGAAAGCTGACAGTTTTATGATATTCCTCTAGCGAGGCTCAGAGTGGGCAGTGGGGTTGCTCCAAGTCTGGGCTTTTCAGGAACCATGTAGCAGAGTAGAGAATGAGGAAATCAAGGTCCTGGTAGGAAAATGATTAAAGTAATGAACCACGAACCTCCTCCAGTTTGAGGAGCACTGAGTAGTTCTCTACCTTGGCTGTTTATTGGAATCACTTGGGGAGCCTTTTGAAATATTGATGCTTGAGTTCCTTCCCCAGAGGATCTGATGGCATTGATTAAGGCAGTTTAGTCATCTTGAGCCTCAAAGTTCCTTAGGTGGTTCTAATATTTAGCTAAAGTTGCAAAACACAGCTGTATGTAAGGGGAAAAAATGAAGTTAGATAGGCACTGATAGATTGAAAAGGGAATGAGAGGTCGAAGTATTGGAGATCCTGGATGTATTAGGACTAAGACCTGGATTCAGATGGGAGGCTGCTCCAAGGGCAGGATGTCAGGATTGAAGATAATAAAGTTTCAGCA
>NW_006436298.1:12747043-12754708 GCF_000325575.1 Pteropus alecto | reverse complement strand
GGACTTGCCGAAGTGAACTTTGAGGGGGACAAAATGGTTGGTAAAATGAGGCCACTGGCTGAGTCACCTTCGTGGATGGTTGTAATTTTCTGGGATACTGACTGGAGGCCAAGGTTGCAGAGAGAGAGAAAGCCTATAAAGAGGTGGTCAAGCCCTTGCTGACTCTGCTGAAGGGATGTTGGGTAGAAAGTTGAAAGAACAGGGATGGAAAGAGGGTGGGTGGTAGGATGACATGAGCCTCAAAGGAGGAGAGGTTTTTCAATGGGGTGGAAGTGATGGTCAGAAGGTACAGTAGGGAGTTTAGAGAAGCTATAACTACCCGCTTCCTCTGCAGGAAGTTTTGGAGAAGGTAAGAGTATAGAAAAATTCAGTTTTCTACTGCGAGTTTTTCCTTTACTACTCACACAAAAGACTTCACTTCTGGTTACTAAATATGTGGGTTTTCACCATACTAAGCAATTCTGCAATACCAGCTGGGTGTCCTACAATTTAACTCAATCCTGACACTATCTACCTGTCAGGTTAAGGGTTCGGTCCTACAAGAATGCCAATCTCCTCTTTCAGACTCCAATTGCAATACCAGGTTATCACCTGTGCTTCTGACTGATCGGCTATAAGTCAGAGGTTCCCATGACCCTCTCCTCGGGTTCAATTAATTTGCTAGAGTGATTCACAGAACTCAGGAAAACACTTACTTATGTTTACCAGTTTATTAAAGGATGTAGATGAACAGCTGGATGAAGAGTAACATAGGGCAAGGTCTGGCAGGGTCCTGAGCACGGGAGCTTCCATCCCCATGGAGTTGAGGTACATCGCCACCCGCCTCCCCCAATGCGTCTGTCTTTGCCAACCTGGAAGCTCTTTGAATCCCATACTAATGAGATTCTATGGAAGCTTCCTTATGTAGGCACATGGATTATTAACTCCATTTCTGATCCCTTTCCCCTCTCTGGAGAACAACAAATGGGACTGAAATTCCAAGCTTCTAATCATGCTTTGGTCTTTCTGATGAACAGCCCCCATCAAAGAGCCATCTAGGAGCCCACTTAGAGTAGCCTCAATGGAACAATGGATGCTCCTAGTGCTCTTATCACTTAAGAATTTACAAAGATTTCAAGAGCTCTGTGGCAGGAAGTGGGCACAGAGACCAGTACATATTTTCTCTTATCTCGCAGTAGAGATATGAACAGTCTGCCATAAGACAGAACTATAGCAGAAGTGAAGTCTTGGAAAAGAGCCTGATTCTTCAATATTATTGAGGTTTGGTCTCTAGATACTTGAGGATTTCTGAGTAAAGTTTCTCAGAACCAAGTGAATAGATTGTTTAGGATCCATGATTTATGATGCACAGGGGTCACAAACTGGCTGAACTCAGGCTCATTCTGTTTAGATGACACTAGAGTTTGGGGAGAAGAACTGAAATTGAATGTTTTTGTGCAGAGCTTGCTGTCTCCAATTTACCCTAGGTGCCACCATTAGGCTTTAAATAGAGATGCTTCATACATTTATATTACTTACTTGGCCCCAAGCCTTTAGTTCCCTTAACTTTTTTTATTATGAAAAATTCCAGAATATAAAAGTAAAGAGAATGGTATATGGTATAATGAAACTCCATGTCCCCATATCCCATCACCCAGACCTGAAGACTACTGATGTTGGAATCCCTAGGGAGATAAAAAAAAAGAGCAGCCCAATTCATTTCTTTGCAAAAGCATTTCCCCTGGTCTGGCATGCTCCGCTCTTACCTCCATCCTTTCTTACTAGTTGTTCTTCACAGAAACATAATCTTTTTATACACTTTCCCACATAATCATTCAATGCAATGAGCCCCTTAGGTGTACCGGGCACTAGAACTCAAGCAGAGAGCAAAACAATCAAGGTCTGTGTCCTCAGAGGACTTACAGCACAGGGTGGAGGAAACAGACAGGATACAATACATAAATTTAAAAAAAAAAAAGTCATGTGAAATGCTATAAAGGATAAAAGCGAGGCTATTTGACAGCATCTAGTCAAGGTATAGGGAATGGTGGGTGGATTGGGTGGGTGGAACACTTTAGCTATTCAGGAGGGCCTCCCTGAAGGGGTGACATTTGATCTGAGATATAAGTGACAGGAAGGTACCATCATATAAAAATCTAGAAGGTACCATACTTCAGGTAGAGGGAACAGCCAGTGCAAAGGCCCCAAGGCAGGAATGAACTTAGGGGCTCTTTGAAGAACAGAAAGAGGTAAACAAGATGGAGATATTTCTCAAGGCTTTCTTAGGGCATCTTAGCCCTCCCTAACGTGGCTTTTCTCTGAGCCTTCACAGTACCATCTGTAACATCTATTATAGCACTTAACTCCTTTAGTGAGGACTTGCCTTTCTTCCTCACTAGTCCAGGGACTGAACAAAGGCAGAGCAGTGCCATTTTCATCTCTTATCTCTCAGCCCTTAGCAGTGTCTGGCTCATAGAAGATGCTCAATAAATATTTGAGGCATACATGTGTGCATCTAGAAAAAAAGAAGTTGGGAATCTGTACACTTGAGTTCTAGACTCAAATTTGAAAGTAACAAGCAAATCACAAAAAATTTCGATCTCTATAATTTTCTTTACATGTCTGAGAGAAGTAGACAATGACACATTTTTGTAGTTATTCAAGTTTCCTTCTTTCTAGCAGGCGTCTCCCAAACATGCATTCATTTTTTTTTCATTCATCAAGTATTTGTTGAGTTCTACTAAATCCAGGGCATCATTTAGGCACTTGGATAGGAAAGTGAACAAAGCCAAATCCCTGCTCTTGAGGAATTTATGTTCTAGTTTGTGGGGAGATGATGAAAAAACAAACAAAAAATATAACAAAGAATGTATGGCAAGTGGTGACAATTGCTGTGTAGAAAAACAAGCAGAATAATAAGAATAGAGTGTTGAGGAGGGTACATTGCTATTTTACATAGGGTGGTAAGGGAAAATGAGTCATTCTAGGGTCCTCTGGGAATCAGATGCCAAGAGACACAGAAGCACAAGATTTGGGGGTGGGAGAAAATGCTTGTAGAAGTTAGAGAGAAGAGGAAGCAGGAGTAGGCAGGCAGAGCCTTCAGACTGCAAAGCAGGTCTGATATCTGTGAAAAGAGGCAGGAGCTAGGATTGGGCAGAGGTTGAGCTGAATTCTGATGAAGATCCAAAAATGCCTTTGCCAGCCCAGTGGTGAATTCTGGAGAGAATACTGCCTGTCAAAGTTGTCCTTCATCAGGTGAAAATGCCACACTTTTATACCCTTGCTTTGCTCAAGCAACAGGTGCAGGCGGATTAGGAAAGATGTGACCCTTAACAAAGAGGTCCTCTGCAGCTTTGACTTTGAGGGAGCTGGACACTGTGGCCATATTACCTACAGCCAGGCAGCCTATCTTTCCTTGAAGGGGCATCTGGGTGGCACAACTCAGTGTCTATGATAGGAAGCAATTGGAAGGTTTTGAATCGAGGAGTGATATGATCTACTTCTTAAAAGAATCATCCAGGATACCTTATGAAGAATAGATCTGAGGAAGAATGGGGAGGAAGCATGGAGACTGGTAGAGAAACTTATGTTATAATCTAGAAGAGAGACAATGGTGGCTTGGTCCAGGGAGATAATGGTAGGGAGGAAGTGAAAAGTGGTCAGATTTTGGATGTATTTTGAAGGTAGATTTGACAGACTTTGTTGATGGAGTGAAAGTGGGTGTGAGAGAAAGGGAGGAGTGAAGGATGACACCAAAATTTTGGCTTGAACAAGGTTGGAGCCGCTGTATTCTAAGATGGATGATATCATGGGAGGTGCAAGTTTAGGTGGACAAGGGAAGATCAGGACCTGTCTTCAGAGTCAAGCTGGGCTGCTCCTAGGGTGTGCAAGGCTCTGGGGAATATTTTTATGGGACATTTGTCTATATTAGCAATTTGACTTATAAAATGTATTTGTTTAAAAATGTATTTAAAAATCATAGGCCCATATGAGGTGTTAGGATCTGCCATGTGATTTAGATTGGTGGGTTGAAAAAAGATACTTCTATATTTGTTCCTTGTCCAATTGGTGCACATGAAGATTACAATCTCTATTTATTGAGGAAAAGGAACCATCTCTTCTTGTTCTGTATTGTCAAATGTGCTGCTTTTGTATCTTCCACTGAGAGAAAAAGAGAGCATTGCTATTATCACTCTCAATGTCATAGTTCTGTGGAAACTGTTTGTATTGAAACAATATAAATCTTGTTTCTGCAGCTCCCTAATACCACTTGTTTAATGCTAATGACATCAGTACTCCTGACACTACACTTATGGCACTGAGAGAAAAAGAGAGCATTGCTATTATCACTCTCAATGTCATGGTTCTGTGGAAACTGTTTGTATTGAAACAATATAGATCTTGTTTCTGCAGCTCCCTAATACCATTTGTTTAATGCTAATGACATCAGCACTCCTGACCTACACTTATGGTGCAGCTTGTGAATACTGGCTTCCACAACTCTCAGGGGTGACAACTGTGCTTCATGGATGATGACCACGAGTGCCTCTCATACCCAGAATATGTGGATCATGTACCTGATAATTCATTTTATGACAAGTTTCTGATAAATTTACTGTTGGGAATTGTATAGTTAAATGTAGAGGAGTACATCTTCCAACCATGTCTGTAGGGCATGAACAGTGCTCTCCTAGAATGTGATCTCTTTCAATGTTGACCGCTCCTGCCTTCCACACACCTCCATCAGGAGGCAGGGCTGGCAGAGAGGTTCCATTCACTCACAGAATGTCCATCCCTCATCTGGCATGATTTAATACCAACTGGGGAGACCAAGATAGCACCATATCCATAAGAAGCAGAGGACATTGATGGGAATAGCCTGTTGATATGGTGGAGCAATGACTGGAAAGCCCTCGGAGGATTAGGCATGGCCTGGTCAGGCATGGCCTCCTCCTGGAGGAGGCCTGATATGTGTGGTGGAGCCTGTGGAGGGGGGTGACCACTGGGTGACAGTGGTGGTGGTGGTGGTGGTAGGAGTGATGGTGTCTGGAGAAGGACACACAGGATAAAGAGCACCCATTGCCACCCCTGCTGTCCTCAAGTGCTGTGGACTGTGGGCAGAACTGAAGTCGGAACCCCTATGGGCGAGAACCAATGCAAGGCCCCCACTGGCCACTCAAGGCAAGAGCTGGCGGTAGACCTTCAAGTGGCCCAAGGCCCTGAACTTGTCCTGTGTGTGACATGAGTCCTGCAAAAGCAGAGTGTCAGCACTATATCAGGCAGCCCAATCTTACCCAATTCTGAGACAGAAACACTGTACTTGCCACTGGGAGCCCTGTCACCAGGCATCCCTCCTGGAACAGGGGCCTACAAGAGTCCCAGGCTCCTTGGAGCACTTGGTTGACTCTAGGAGTAAGGTGGAAGTGGGATACATACGAAGGGGATGTAGAGGGTCATCGAGCACCCAGAAGGGAAGAAACTGGTAGGCACCCCTCCCAGATGGCATAGCTGGCCCTGACCAGTCCTAGCCACTAGAGAGAGACTTAGAAAATTTGAGCAGGAGCGTCTGGTAACCAGAACCTATGCAGGACCAGGTCCAGTTTGGGGACACTCTTCCTGGATAACCACAGGAAGCTGGCACAGGCCCTGAGGCCCAGGGCCCAGGGTAAGGGCTAGCTTGGGTCTAAAGGTCAGGTGGATGTCAAGTGCATGTTTCTGGGTAATGGTTAGGCTGGAGATATAAATCTGGGTGTCATCAAGCTCCTGAGAATGGCTTTATGAAAAAAAAAAAAATTTCTGAGGCTTCTAGCTTCCAAACTCTACCACCTTATTATTAAATGTGAGTAGACAGTTCTCTCCCTTCCTAAGTAGATGAAGAATTCTAAAAAGGAATTACCCATTTGATGGCTTCTAGAACTTCCATAGCTTGTGCAAACCTGAAAATAGGAACAGTTTATATGATAAACTATAGACCCGAATCTCCCGAGGAAGCAGCACCTGGGGGGAGAATGACATTTTCATTTCCCAGTGCCAGGCCTAGTGAAGGCTAATACCATTTCCCTTACCCTCTGAACAGTGTTATTTGCTTTAGTCTGCCATCTGTTTAGCCAGGGGAATAATTAATTAACAATTAAGTTTGCTGGAAACATATCACCAAGTGGCACTCAGTAAATATTTGTTGACAATGATGAGGCTATTGCTTATTATACCATCAAATTAGAAACATAAACTGGAGTTTTTTTAGGAAGGTGTTACGAGATTTGTCATCTTACAGATGAAAAAATTGAAGGTCAGAGAAGCAAGATAATTTATTCAGTGTTGCACAATGAAGTAGGGGAAAGCTAGGGCTTGTACCCCAAATTCCTGATTCTAAATTTATTCATTGCTTTTTCTACTACATTGCACTAGTGTTTTGGGGAGATGGCTGAATTCCACTAAGCCAATTCATATGGTGAGACATTAACCTTTTCAAAGAACAGTAAAATCTCATTAAGTCAAAATAATTGGAAGAATGGCCAGACTGAATTGGGGAAAAAGTTTGAACTGTTTTCAAAGATAGTCAGCTTTTTCCTTTCAAGGCCATATAGTAAACTAGAACAAATAACCACAAAATGGGGCCAAGCAGAGGTCTCACTGAACCTGCTTGAAGGAACAAACAGGAATAATTTATAAATGATACATTAACAATTTGCATATAAGTGATGACTACAAAAATGTTTTAGGCATTTGGGGAAATAAATTTTTGTTAAAAGTAAGCTAAACCTTTCCCTTGAAAACTCACTTTATGTAGAAATTTACATGGGGAACTTTCAAAAATATGTCAGTCAAACCATGTGTTAAAATTATTATGCATCTAATTTAGTGGCATATAAATTCACCTGTTTTATTTTGCTATACTCAAATTGTTTGGCATTATTTCTATAGCTCACAGCAGCACAAATGATGACATCCGTCTCTCTCACTTTCCAGCCCCTTAATTTTTTATCTATCCAAGACCAACGGAATGTCTCCAGCTGCTTGAAAACTGGAAGCATTTTCTGGCTCTTCCTTTCCCTCACCACACTCCCATCAATTTTCATCAAATGACCCTGCCTTTCCTACCACCATCTGTGAAGTGTCTTTGAATTTGGCTGCCTTTCAGTCGTTTTCCGTTCAAACACTAAATATTTATTTGTTCCTGAAGATGTTTAGAAATATGGGCTTTTGTTATCTCTTAATTCTGTTCTTTCACACACTGTCAGACATACCACTCCTGAAACAGTTCATAGGACCCCTCTATTTTTCTTTCTTCAAATTGACTTCTTCATCCTTTATTATGTAAGAATCAAGGTTGTCTACTTGGTAGATAATACGTGGAAGTGCCTAGACTGGACAAGGGGATGTCACTGACTAACAGAGAGGCTCTGTTAGTGTATAATGCTCACAGCCAACCAGGGTGCTCAAAGCTGGGACAAATGAAGCTAGCTAGGAAAAATTGAGATCTGGTTGGAGACATAAAAGGTTTTTCTTGCTGGGTGAGTTGTCTTAGATATGATTCAAAGATCTATGTATCTTTAGAAAAAAACTGACCCATACAAACAAACAAACAAACAAACAAACAAACAAACAAGGGCTACAGGTATTTCTGCCATTTAACATTAGAGTTTATTCTGATGAAATAGCCTAAGTTCAGCGCAATGGAGCTAC
>NW_006436298.1:12687217-12746984 GCF_000325575.1 Pteropus alecto | reverse complement strand
ACTTGCTGCCCCCGTCTGGAGCAGTTGGGAACTGAAGCTTTTGATCCCTTCTTGTCTGGTTCTGTCTCATTATGAGTCAGCATTGGCATGGTTTGCTTACCAGAAGGTGCTTTGCTATAGTGTAAAGAAGTGTCAGGGCATAAATTGCCAGAGGTTTGTTTAGGGAGTTTGCATTGACTCTGAGTAATGCAAGGATCTTTATTCCCTGGCTGGAGGATGAACTCAGTTTTGTGAACCATCTATCTAGGTCTTGCTTTCCTTTTCCCAAGAATTCAAGCTAAAACCATCCTTCTTGGCAGCCTCGGACTAGCTGGAAGTCCTTCCTGATTTGTCACCCTGCCTTAGGAATCTTATCCTTAAAAAGGAGGGTTTGGACTCTTGATCTCTAAGGTCCCTCTGGCTGATTCCATAAAAATATTTATCAGTGAGAAATGTCTATTTAACATAAAGAAACCCTTAGGTATTAAAAGATCCTTCCTTTTTAATGAATAAGATTTCTGGAAATAAAACGAATGCACTTGGTGGAGGGGCTAAATTTCCAAAAAGTTTCAAAATATGAAGTATGCCACTAGGAGGCAGTGTTGACATACAGTTTCATTCAAGCACATCTTCAATACATTTTCTTGAGAAGGTAGTATTTTTTAAAAGATAAACTGAGGTATAGAGATTTCATATAGGACTTAGCAAATTATAGAACAAAAATAAGAATCTAAAACAACTAAGATACTCTCATTGCTTTTCTTTTTTTAATAGCTGAAGAAATTACAATTTCAAAACAGCTAAATCAATCCAAGAATGTTTAGAAAGCAGCATGAACTCTTTCCTAATACATGAAGAGTAGCCATGTTTATTCTAATGATCTTGCATCATCAGGCTTGAGCTCTCATAGGAGAGTAGATATGATTAAGTAAAAAATATCATAGCTCTCAACCTAAGAAACCTGGGTAAAGTTTGGAGAATCTCTCTTTCTTTATTATGTTTTAAGCTATCAAAGTAACATAAGTTCATTGCTCCTCAGCCTTACGGACTGGAGGCATGTAGTTCTGAGTAGGATGGAGAGGACCTAGATAACAACCCTTTCTTGCCCCCTCCCTATTACTCGATATGCTTCTTAGTGGTCAAAATGGGTCAGCAAAGAGAGCAACTCTGGAATTCTGAGAGCAGGACTCTGGGCTTTGAATACTTATTGATTAGGTCCCATGTGACTGATCTTCTAAAAACAAACTTACAGAAATAGGAAAGTTCCCAGAGCTAACATGTCCCATAGCAGTGTTTTTCAAACTACAGTGGGCCAATATAATGGGTCATATAATTAGTTTGAAGGATCTCAACCAGTATGTTATGTTTTATTAATGAAATAGGATGGAAAGGAATGGAATAGAAGATGCCAGAATGGATCACACATTTTGTTTCAATGGTTGAATGATATGTGTTTTACTGGTCATTACATAAATTGTGTTTCTTGCTAAGGGTTGTGTTCAAAGGAGCTTGGAAGGCACTTCTCTATAGCACTTTATCTGTCCCTATCTGGTTGCTGAGCCATTTATGACAGCTCACATCTAATCCTCTTTACTAGTCTGCAAACTTCTTGAAGTAGGATTAATGTCCGAATCACTTTTCTTTAGCCACAGTGATTTCATTAATACCTTATACACGGTGGGTGCTTAATAAACCTGCTTAAGATTTACTTCTTTACTTATTTTGCTTCTAAGGAAACTTCTAAAATATACTTTTAAAATTGTCAGATGCTATTTGTAATATTTTTTGTTCAGCTCATACCAATTTTATGTGTAGGCTGGCGTTAATATGAGCATGGCTTTTTAACCATTTTTTCCTTATTTCTAAGAACTGTGACTCAAACAGAGGAATTTTCAAAACTGGGTTCCACTGAGGCTACTATACAGATTTGAATTTCTGTTTTTCAAAGAGCTCCTTCAGCTGCTGCTCAGTTGTGGCTTCTTTCTGCTGCATCAGCTCAGTTGTTCCTTTGGTCACTCCCCAGGCATCGGGCTTTGAGATTGAAGGGTTGTATGGCCTGCCTGAGGCTACCCGAAGATTCTCCCAGTATTCCTTCCTGGCCCTGAGTGAACAAAATACATGTTAGATTCCTCCCAGAGTGTCGGTCTCCATGTCACTGAACTCCACGGTGTCATCTTTGCACATTTAGTAATCTGGACTAAAACTAAATCCTCCTGCCACTGCCCCAGAATCAGTAGGTCTAAAATTACCTCGAATTCCTTCTTTTTAGCATATGCAAAGGGATTAAAAGCTAAGAATTAGAATAGGGACATTTTCTATCCAGTTTATCCTACCTCCCCATCCTCACTTTTTGGCATTCTGCCTCACAAACCAGCTGAGCACAATTTGAACCAAATCCAGTATTACTTCTGTACTTCTCATTCTATGGATCCTGCCTCCTTCTCCTTACTATCTCCATCGTCTCTGTCTAGTTCAGGCTTCATCATGTCTGGTATCATTTTAAAAAAGGCTTCCTCAGAGGTTTCCCCGTCTCAAGGCTATTAAAACTTGCTAACTTGCAAATCTTCCCTTGTCCTAGACCACTTGCAACACTCCAGTCTCCTCACTGCAATTGGGATGAGGTCATACCCAACTCACGAGCATGAATGAAAGGCTGCCTCTTCTTCCTGACATGTGTCTTCTATCAAATTCTGTCTCTGATATTCTCAATACACCATTCTCTTTGCATCTCTTAGTGCTTTCCTGTAAGCTGTTTCTTGTAGGCCATTTCCTTGTCTGGCAATGTAGTTCACACTTCAAAATTTAGCTTGGGGATCCGCTTTCTCAGAAATCCTTCATTCACCTCCCTCTGCCTTGTGCCCCCATAAGCCATTAGCTCAGACCATACAACATCTGTGCATATCTTTGTCCTTGAACTCTTTATGTCAGTTTGAACTCACATGTTTATTTCTCTGCCTAACTAGACTGTTAACTTCTTGGAGACAGGGTTGTCCCTTGTCCATGCTGCTTACCTTACCTCAGTGTCCACAACAGTGTCTGAGCTGTGCTCAGTAATGTTGGTTGAACAGAGCAGAACTACTCCCTCTGCTTGGAGGACTCAACCCTCCACCCCTTTCCCTATCTTGTGGAAGCCTACTTAGCCCTTCAAAGCCCAGCCAACAAATCCTTACTACTAAAACATCTTTCTATTAGGCAGAGATAGTCTTTCTTTTCATTGTTATTTATTGTTTTTTATCTATGCTTCTATGATTAAAGCAGTTACCACACTATAATACCTTGGCTTTCTTATCTATTTTCCCCAGCATACTGTGAGATTCTTTAAGCTAGGGGCTACAGCTTTTCATTTCTCTATTCCTAATGCCCTTCATACTGCCGGATGTAAAATCTGTTTATTGTTCATCTGCCCCACTGGAATGTAAGCTCTGAGGGCAAAGACCTTTTCTATCTTACTCACCATTGTATTCCCAGCTCCAAGAATCATGCTTGGCACAGAACAGGCACTTGATTACCATTTGTTATACTTAAGTTATACTTAAATCTTAACAATCAATTGATTCAATGTTAGTGTCCCCCACATGGATGGTTTCCTAGAGCATGAAATCACATTTCATTGCAACTTATATTATTTACATTCTATATTCTTAAACATTCCCTAGAAATCACTTTATAAAGATGTTTAATAAATATTTCTGTGAGAGAATTTAAGATGACTGACTCCATCATCACATAGCAAATTAGCTATACTCTTTGTAATGACCTCCCTTGGACATATAATCTGCGTGAGCTTGGTTTGGTAAATATAGTTTAAAGGTTCTTACCTTGCTCTAATCCATGGTTTGGTGTGCATGTCCAAACCACTTCCCCAGGGGCCATGTTTTTCTGAAGCCGGCGGCAAAATTCCCCTTTCTGGGGCCAGTTCCTCTGCAATCGCCCTGATGTGGTAGGGCTCAAATCCACAGCACCCACCGATGTACCTGACCCCCAGGTTGTAGGCTTCTCTGGCATATTTTTGAATATCCCATCTGGTTGCAACTCTGGGCTCCAGTCCTACAATAAACAGCATTATGCCCAAATTCTTTTTTTAAACAAAATGTTCAAAATGAACAGCTGTAATAAATATATAGTCTTCAATAAATGAGATAAATACATTGTCAATATTTAATTCTTAACTTTTAAAAACTATTAGCTACTTTGTGTCTATATATCCAGTTTTAAATGCTGTGGTAGCCAGCCTTCAAAATGGCTCCCAATGAACCCTGCCTTCTGATGTTCTTACCTTGTGCGGTCCATCCCCCTCCCGTGTTATATCAGGTTGGTCTGTGAGAGCAATAGAATATGGCAGAAAATGGTCTCTGGCTTCCGAGGCTACATCGTAAAAGGCATCATGGTTTCTCCCTTGTTCTCTTTTGTACACTTACCCTGGGGAAAGCCAGCTGCCATGGTGTGAGAACATTCAAGCACCACAGTGGAAAGGCCCATAAGCTGAGGAACTGAGGCCTCCAGTCAACAGACAACAAGAAACTGACACCAACTCCCAACAGCCAACTAAAAGAGCTTGGAGATAAATCTCCCAGTCCCCATCATGCCTTCAGATGACTATAGCCCTGGCCAATGATTGGACTGTAACCTCTTAAACCCTGAGCAAAAACCACCCAGCTAAGCTGCTCCTGAATTCATGACCCACAGAAACTATAAGCCAATAAATGCTAAGTTTTACGGTAATTTGTTATACAGCAATAAGTAACACAAATGCTTTGCTATTCCTCTTTTGTTCTTTTAGAGTGAATATTATAATATCTTCTCTGAGGGTGCCTATAGTATATAGGATATGTATGATATAAGGACCTAGGAACGGAATAGGAGGCTGCTCATGCTCTGGCCCTGCTGACATCTCTGGGCTTGATTTTCAAAGTAGACTTACCCTCACTTCCAAAACGCACTGAAAGACTTCATCCCTCTGCCGAGATTGCAAGTATTCCCTTACTTCATCTGCTTAGTTTCTTCCTTCAAATTTGTCATACAGTAATCTAATGATGGTATCTTCTCTCCACCCTCAAACCCTGGAATATCTGAGCAACCATCAAAATAGGAGAAAAGGATCCTGGAGATAACCTGGGCTAACCTTCTTATTTTCTGATGAGAAAATTAAGGTCTAGAGGAATTAAGGAATTTTGCTAAGGTTATGCAACTCAGCAACAGAGCTCGAACCAAAACCCAAACCTTCTCTGATCTCACCATGATCTCACCAATCTAAAAGTATGACTAATTGGTTGTCTATGTAGGTATTGATTCAACTTTGCTTTTACATATAAGTTCAGAGGTCTTTTCTGCTTGTTGGTCCCATCTTTTCCTTCTTCTGCTGTCTAATATCAAAGGACTTGTGGCCTTAGGGAGGGAAGTGAGAGGCTAGAGATGAGAAGATATGCAGCCATTTTTTTACTAGGATAAAGCTCTATGGCTATAGATTTATTTGGAATTTGTCAAACATAAAGACATTGAGAGGGTGTATAGAATGCCTGTCTTACCAAAGGGAAATTCTGGCAGATCGATAAATCCCTGTTTGTTGCAGTCAGGAGTGTGGTAGGCCAAGGGCTGAGTCATCAGGTGGGCTTTCAACCGGGCAGCCTGCAGGCCTTCTTTCATGAGCTTCACTGTTTGTAAACTAATTGTGGGGTCAAAATGGCAGTTCACGCCAATGATGGAAGCTCCTGAAAGTGGAAAGAACATTTTAGCTTTGGGGATTCACCACATACAGGGAGGCCCAGCTCTCCTCTAAATCACAGGGCGCTTTTATTTAGAATGGTGAATTTAGAAGTACAGCATTTGAGCCTTGCTCCCTGCAAACTTATCTTACCTTTAGGCAAGAATGATTACAAACAGGCAGCAAGTGCTTTCTGTGAGAAGTGCTTTGAAGAGTCTGGTATAATTGAAGTGTCATTTATACACACTTGGCTGTCCATCTTTTTTTTTTTTAATCATTATAAGAATTTTTTTTAACTTCAAATTTTAACAGTCAATTTTTTCATTTTGAACATTATATTGCAAGCATAATCATTTTTCAGCACTCCCAGCTTCTCGATTGTACCCGTGGTTACTGTACCACTCATTTGAAGAATAAATCAATGTTCCCTTTCCTCAGGCCAATTTAATAATATCACTAATCCAGATTTCATGAGCAGCAGAGCTGCTGCCTGCCGCAAGCTGTGGTATTTGGTACTTTGTGGCAGGCGTCTCCTTACTGGGTTGGGTCTACAGTTTGCTCTTCATTTTTTGTTCCAATCAGGCCTCCCTCCCAGTCATTCCTCTGAATCAGTTTTTGTCAGGGACACTGATGACCTCAATCTTACCAAATCCAGTAGTCGCATCTCTGATCTCCTTTTACTAGATGTCTCAGCAGCTTTCAGTCTAGAGGACCACTCCCTTCTTCATCAACACTCCCTTTCTCTTGGCTTCTGAGAACTTCCCACACTCCCTGAGTGTTGCTCCTATTTCCCTGGCTTCTATTTTTGGATGTTATGCACCGACCCCTCCTCAAGTCTGAACCTTTCAATTCTGCATCATTCCAGGATCCTACTGAGCCATCTTCTGCTCTTCACCCACACTTCCTTTTTAGTCCCAGGGCTTCCAATACCTCTAGCTCCAGAACTCTCCTAAATTTCTCTCTCTAATCCTGACCTCGCCATTGGATTCCAGACTTGTATATCCAACAGCTTACTTAACATCTCACTTGGATTTTGATTTCTCCATTTTTTTTCCTTTCCTTTATTTTTTTTTGGGGGGGGGGGAATATTCTGCTGCCAGAGTTTTTCTTTCCTTGCTTGATGTTATTACACTCATGAATTAATTATACCCTGGTGAGTTATTGGATGTCTATTAGGTATAAGGTTCCTTGTGAGGGGTTCTAGAAAAATGTAAATATAGGACATAGTCGTTGACATCAAGGATTTTATATTTTAATACAAAGCTTCCCAAGGTTGCTATATGAAAATAAGGTTCTCTGATCAATTAAGTTAGATAGTAGCTATTTACTATGTCTATGGGATGGATAAAAGGCTCTGAGAAGTTCTGCAGTAAATAGACCTGCTTAATTTGGTTTAATATAGCATTTTCTAAATGTATTTGACTACAGAACCCTATTAACATTCTCATAGATTGGAAAATGTCAGTTGAGGATATTCCAAATGAGGAGTATAAATGGAAGGTGTTATAGTTGCTGAGAAGAGGTGATCATTTGGTGTAGAGATGATTATATAAGGGTATATGGAGGTAGAATTTGATCTAACATTGGAAGATAGACTAGATTTATTAGATAGACATTTATTAAGGACCTATTATGTGCTAGGCACAGAGTACTCAATGCTGAGCCAAACAGAGTCTCTGCTGTCTTAGATCTTACAATCTAGTGAAAGAGTCAGACATTAAAGAGATAAATGAGATAAGGGTTAAGTGCTACAAATGATGTAAAAAAGGTATTATGATTTTAAACACTGTGGCCACCTACTCTGAACAGAATGGTGGGGGAAGGATGAATTGCAGGCCAAGAATCCTTGCCAATTAACAACGAGGATTGTGAAGGCCTCCTCTGATCTTTTTGAGACAAGTTAACTTGCTTCTCTCCCTATTTTTATATTAACAAAAATTAAGATAATACGATTTCATTCCTAAATATAAATAATTGTTATTGTTAATGAAAAGTGGGAAGTGACTTTCCTGAAATATTAGGATTTAGATAAAAATCAGAAACAAAAAAATAGCCAATCAAAATCTCTCTATTCCATGGAATGAGTCGGACTCTTTCACTGACACTGAGCTATTTCTTGGGTTTAAATTGAGGCAGATTGGAAAACAATCTGTCTTTTTCCTAATTTAAATGAAATTCAATATTAGGAATGGAAATTATATAAAAAGATAAATTAGGTGGTCAGTATTTCATATCAAAAGATTTTTTGATTTATTATACCAATTACAAAATGCAAAGCATACCCATAATTTATGAGAATGGAAAAACTTTGGCAAAGAGGGCAACTGACTTAAAAGTTATTAAAGTTTAAATACTTCGACTTGAGATAAATTAAAGATTTTTTCAAACACAGTTTTTCCTAATGCTGCTTTTGGTTTACCAAAATTCTTCTTATTCCTAATTGTTAAACCTTCAGCATAAGTCTAGTTGCTCGAAGGCTGGTATGTATGTATATCTTTTTTTTAAAAAGAAAAACAAAATAAAACATTTTTCTCTTTAGGACTCAATAATAATATTATCAATATTTCTAAAAAAGTTCAGAAATGGTTTTCCTGTTAATAAAGGTAGTATATAGTGATTCATAAACAGATCTGAATTTGTATGTCATTTTAAAAGACTCACTAATAGCAAACCTATCAAAATCCATCATCACCTGCTTTAACCAGGCGCACTGCACACTCGCCAGGGGTCACGCCATGCAAATCTCCTTCTGGGCCAATGCACATGGTCGCTGCCACTGGTTTTCCAGATGCCTTCAAGGCTTCAACCGCCCACACGGCCTCTTCAACGTGTTCAAAATACTGAAATAAGATAAGGTTAAGATACTTTTAATCTCATTTCCCCCAAACAATTTGAAAACTTATTTTATTGATTAATAATTTAATAATTACCAGGCGACTGACCTTAAAACTCTGAATTTGAAATATTTTGAATATTAAGAATTTGACACTGAGACCCACTAGCATTTTAAAAATGGAATAGAATGGCGATATCTTATTGTGGATTGCCATCAAAAGGTTTGAAGAACACTATTAGATTAACTGAATCAAATTTAGTAGAAGCTCTAAATTGAAAAAAGATTTCAAAACTAAATATTACTATTACTAGTCATGATTAGTACCTAATAGCACATGGTCCTCATGAAAACCAAAGGCAGAGAAAAATGTACTAAGTGTACTTAGTGTCCCATCTTTGATTATATCTTTGTTTACCTCTGCAATCAAGAAGTCCACATTCTTCCTTATAAAGACCTCTAACTGTTGCTGAAATACTTTTTTAACTTCAGTTTCACTCTTGCAGCTGAGGTATGAAGGTGTCTGACTCACGCCTCCTGCCACGAAAGCGTCTCCCTCATCAGCCACTTGCCGGGCGATATCACAAGCAGCTTCATTGACTTTCTGCCCCTAAACGGTGAGTATATAATACATCTGCATTTTCATGTGAAATTGAAACAAAATTATTATTCAAATGTCCACATCTCAGTTATATGTCACAATAGTGATTTGATTCCAGAAGGTGACAGTGATGGAATACTTCAGTGCTTTACCAGGTCGAGCAATTTGCAGTAATAACAACACCAATAATTGTAATGAAAAAATAAATCTAATGATGGTATCTAGGATATTACATTATACCAAAGGTCTATGAGAGGGTAGAAGTCTTTACATAAAAGATTTGGTCTCTTCCAATGTCTAAGCTGCACTTAGAAGAATACCTATCAAATAGCAGTGATACTGATGATAATTTGCCTTTGTGATTAATAAGAATAAAATTCAATTAAAATGACTACAGAATTTATGACTTTTTGTCTCTCTGTATTTTCTTAATTAACAGGTAAATGTATCACAAGTAAGGTTTTTTTTTTTTCATTATTTAGATATTAAAAATGGACACTTCAAAAACCCCAGTGTTGTAAGTCATGCAGACTCATGGAATTTTGAAACTCCTTTTTTGTTTTAGAAATGAAGAAATTGCCACCTTAATGAGAAAGGTAAATAGCTTGCCCAACATCACACAGTAGATTGTAGCTAAGCGAGGAAGATTCCAGGTTCACTGACTCTTTCTGCCTATAGCCTTTCCCCTACACTGTGCAACATTAAAAACCTGTGAGGATCTAAGAATTTGTAAGGTTACCCACTCAGCAACTAGTTAGGAAACTGAGAGAATCACAGTTTCATTAAATCAGTTTCATTAATCATTAAATATCTCTTCTCTGATATGCTTCATGAATACCTTTCTGTCAATTTTGAGGTCTCCAGATAAAATCTAAGAGTGTTATTCACATATATCTCATTTCTGTATTTTGAAAACAAAACAAAACTCTGAAGAGGCTCAACATTTTTCTCTATGAGAACTTTGGTGATGACATGTATATCCACTATACCCTTCTGAGAGTGCCATGCATGGTTTTACTCACGGATATTTTCTCTGCAACATAGTTTCCCCTGTTCTCCAGCTTGTCTTCACTCCCATAAAAGGTGAAGGTCTGCAAGACATTTGATCCAGCTCTGAGGAACTCTCGGTGAAGCTGGCGAACTGGGAGATTGAATGAAGAAAGGCATTAATTGCTATCAGTTTATTAATCGATGATGCTTTCAAAAGGCACATACCCACACATCTCTGGTAGCAGAGTAGAATAAGAATTGGAGCAAGGTTCCAAAACATGTCCTTGGATGAATGCCAGATGGCAAAGCTTTCCCTGGTTAGAAGAAATATGATAGGAGTTTTTTTTTATATATATAACCAAATGTATTCAACTTAAAGAATTACCTATTCTTTGCTCTAAAATAGTGGTCCTAAATCCTGGTTGCCCATTAGATAACTTGCAAGCTTTTAAAAACTTATAGAATCTAGGGTCAATCTCACAGATATTCTAATTTAATTGGTTTGGAGCAGGGCACAGACTGTGTTTTTTTTAAGGGTTCCTCAACTTATTCTTATTTTTAGCCTTGTTGAGAACCTCCATACTAAGACAGTGAAATAATGCTCATTTTATAAAGTAATAGTGAGACTTATCTGGTTTTTGTTTTGTCAGGGGAATTAACTGGGCAAAGTAAGAAATCAGCAATCTAATATCAGCCCCTGAAATTTACTTTGAAATTTCAGAGACCTATGAAATCTAAGGGTCTGGAAACAACTACACTAGAGGCTAGGAAGTTACCAGGACACTGGAGTTCTGAGCCCTCGGGGGCTAAGACTGGCTATGAGTCTGGCATCTTTGCATCCTAGGTGCCTGGTAGACTGCAAAGAACATAGAAAGCTCAATGGTTTTGGTTTTTTTGTTTTCATTTTTGTTTTTACAGTGAAAAAAATTTATATTCAGAATTAGCCAGCTAGACTCAGTTTAGAGGATCCCGATTTTGTTGGTAACATCCAAAGCATCATAGTCGGGAGCCTGTTGAACACATGCCTTCTTATCTCCATCCAGCCATTATCTGATCAGGACCTTGACCTTGGCCACGTCAATGTCATAGAGCTTCTTCACAGTCTGTCTGACCTAGTGCTTGTTGGCCTTGACATCCACAATGAACATGAGCGTATTGTTGTCTTCTATGTTCTTCATGGCTGACTTGGTAGTCAGGGGAGACTTGACGATGGCATAATGGCCAGGCTTGTTTCTCCAGGTGTGCTCTTCTGAGGGTGTTTGGGCTGCTTTCAGAGCCACAGTGTCTTGGGCCCTTGAAAGGTGGATGACGTGCGTTATCTTCTTCTCTTCTTCTTTCTCCTTCTCCTTCTCCTTGTCCTTGTCCTTGTCCTTCTCCTTGTCCTTCTCTTTTATTTTATTTTTTGTGTGCGTGTGTGGCTGTAGACACCTTTCAACGCTGCTTTCTTTGCCTTCAAAGCTTTTGTTTGGCTTCGGCTTTGGGAGGGGTAGGGGCTTTGTTCTTCACTTTCTATGCCATCTTCATGGAAAACGCTCAGTTTTTGTTTTCAAATGGACAAATAAGTGAGTCAAAAAAACTCCTCTGAATTTCAGGAAATGGGTTTCTAAGCTTGAAGCCAAATCTTTGTTTTTAAAATCATGGACACTTTAATTCTCAGTGGGAATTTAAAAGGATACCTAAATTAGGGGGCTTTGAACTTGTTTTAATTAGCAACAGAACCAATGAAAAACACCTGATGTGGGTATTCATGTATCAATCAGATGAGCTGCTACAGTTGGAGCAGGGGTTGCAGGGCCTATAGAGTAGGTTTCTGTACACTAGAATGACACGGTTTATAAACAGGAAGTCCACCCAGGTTGTCTTTAGGTAGATTTCCAGAGACTCTGTGGAAAAACCTTGGACTGGTAGGCAAATTGTTTGTGTACATATGCATTTTATAGTGCAGAGGGTCTATATCCTTTTATCAAATTTTTTCAGAGGGTGGTGACCCACCTCCTTGTTCTTATTGATTTGATTATCCTACCATGCTTCTTAAAACTGAGGTGCTTCTCAAAATGTGACCCAACTTGGACTTACCTCGGAGGGCAATTATTATAAATTCATATTCCCCAAACCCTTCCAGACCCAGCAAACCCGAATTCCTTGCTGAATTCAATGCTGATTCCAGTGGGTGCAAGAACCACCACTTTTGCCATAAACATCAGTAGAATAATTAATCTGATAATTTCTGGATATCCTTTCAATTTCTACTTTTTTTTTTCTCTCATCATAAGACTCCTGAGTCTTCATCCTCTAACCAGTAATAGGGTGTGACTGCTCCCTATGACAAGGACACAGCCTGTACTAATTAATTACATTCCTGTATGGTTTTAAACCCTTCATTATACTAGTTTTATTTTAGCACCATAGAACCTAAATGTTACCCAGTCTCTTGACTAAGTTGCTGAGTGGGTATCCTTACAAATTTTTATATCCTCGCAGGTATTTTTTAATGTGACATGATATAGGGGAAAGGTCATAGGCAGGAGTCAGTGAAACTGGAATCTTCCCGAGTCAGCTACAATCAATTGTGTGATTTGGGGCAAACTATTTACCTACCCCATCAAGGTGGCAATTTCTTCATCTCTAAAATGAAAAAGGAGTTTCAAAATTCCATGAGTCTGTGTGACCTATAGCATTGGGGTTTTTTGAAGACAAGTATCCATTTTTAATGTCTAAATAATAAGAAAAGACCTTACTTGTGATACATTTACCTGTTAATTGAGAAAGATAAAAATTCAGAAAAAATACAGAAAGACAAAAATTCATGAATTCTGTAGTCATTTTAATTGAATTTTATTCTTATTAATCTTAAAGGCAAATTATCATCACCCTCACTGCTATTTGCTAGTTTGTCTTCAAAGTGTTTCATAGAGTGTGTTTAGTTTTTGGGGGGATGAAAAATGTTTACAATATTCATGCTCTGGATGAGAGTGGTGGTCAGTTTTCATGCTATCTTACGTAAATGAATTTGTGTATCTGCAGGTGGTTTTCTAACTTAGGCTAGGTGGTAGCTAGAATTGAGATGGACCCTGAAAGTTTTCCTGGCAAGCTAGATTGCACCTGAAACATTTTTGTTAGAACTGGGCTTGACTTTTTATAGCTGGAAATGACGAGAAAGGGGAGGTTATGCTATAGAGCCACAATCATTTTTCCAAGCCTTTTTGGGACCAAATGTGTCTTGGAATCCAGAATTTTGAGGAATTTTAGAAAGTTAATGTAATACATATATATTGTATATTATGCAACACTCATCAAGGCCTGAAGCAATGCCCCCCCATCAAATACATTAATACTTTATTTTTTTGCATCAAAATATATGACTACTCTCACTAAATGGTATCCAATTATAAATACCCTCACATTAATTCAGGTCACATTTTATCCCTAAATGATTTTGCTGCAAATATATTATCCCACTGACAAAATTCTGCAAAATTTTATTTGACCTTTTAGAGTTCACTGTGGAATTCCAGACTTTCATTTCTCAAGTTAAATTTACAACGGTACTATCTAACTGTGCTCTGTACATATATAACTGGGAGATATTATATATATATATACATATAATCTCCCTCAGGTTGCATCCCACTTCCCCTCCTGGCCATAAAAGATTTGTAGTCAAAAAAGAAAGTGAGAATAAGGTGTGTGGGTATGTGTGCAGGCTATGTAGATAATTAAATTTAAACAGGGTACGGCGAGTATACAATGAATTTAACCAGTTGGCACATATACAATGGAGGCTATCTGCAAGACAGTGATTGATACTGTAAATCATAACTTAAATGGGTAAGGAGGGAAGGGTGACACATGTAGAAGAATGGATAATAAACACTAAAATGGAAGGGATGAAAGACTGAGAATTCTTGATGAGGTTGAGGAATGGCAGTATTAGAGAGAGTGAACAGAAAAGATAGGAGGGTGGTGGTCAGAGACTGAAGTACTGGTAATTAAGATTTCAGAGGTGGACAGCTATTGGTGATGGCAAGGCCTAGGAGTGGGCTGCTCAGATGAGGGCAGAGGGAGAGTTCAATTGGAGATGAGGAAGAGATCAAGGCACTAATGGGAAGAGTGCTGGAATCTGAAGTCACCTAGGGAAGTAGGAGAGGGAGGGGCAGAGAGGAAGGCAGTGAGCCAGGTACTAGACTCATCTAGAGTGAGGGGCAGAGACTAAAAGGTAAACATAGGTAACAGCAATAAGGAGGGGCATTATGCTTATCGACATGTGAATCCATACTTACATACCCAACACAGTGCCCAGCAGGCAATAATAAATATTTGGAAAATGTGGCATGAATGCATCTGTTTGACGGTATGCTTCTAGGTTTGGGTCAACATAGTGGTCTTTTATGAGAACTTCAAACAGAGCAATGCACCAACCTGCTTCTGGGTGTTCCACAGCAGCCTCCGGGGTCCAGGGGCCTGCCTTCACATAGCCCCTCTTCTCCAGTGCAAAGACAAACCCTCCATCTCCAATCACAACCTCTCCAGAGTTTAAACGTTCTAGGATGCCCTAAAATTTCAGATGAGGGGGAAGAAAAAAAGCTACTTGAGTTTTTAAGACAATATTCTATTTGCCATACTTTTACTATCATATTCTTGAGATGTATGGGTTCTTTAGAATTATCAGAAAGTACATGTATATTTATAAATTCACATTACTGTCCTATAAGGCAAACAACCAGCATGCTCATATACTGAAAGTCTGTGTATACACGTGTGTGTTGGGGAGGGTTAGGGGGGAGGTGTGGTCTTTTAGAACACATTAAAGAGCTTTGAAGAATATTGTGGGAGGATGTTATGTTTGAAGAAATATCTGCAGAAGAATTAAATGAAAGTTTTTCTTGTAAAGCCTCAAACAAAAACTTAAGTACACATTCTTAAAATGGTGAAGACTAGTCTTTCTTCTTTATCTATAAACTAAAATGAGGTTAAAATTGTTAAAGAAGTTGTAGCGGCATATAATGCTATTAAGTCATTTTGAAGACTGAAAAGTCAGAAGACACTTGGTAAAGACAGAAAGAAGAAGATAACTACCACAGAGATGGCCAAATCCCATAAAGACTTGTATCTTTGTTGTTAGAATTCAGTCTCCACAACAGCAGCTATGCTGTGCTGTCCAGGAGGTTATAAGCATGCATGTTTGCATTCTACAAGTGCAAGATGACAAGAATAGGGAAGATGCAACTAAATAAGGTATTTGTAAATGATTTCCAGCCCAGTCTCCCTACTGATTCTATTTATAGTACTATACAGTAATTACCCTGGTGTTAATGTTCAACAGATAAATTTGAATTTAATGTTTTTACAGGCTTTATGAATTAGAAAGTAATTTTCTAGTTTAACCATTTAAAAAATTTTTAAAGAATAATAGGATTTAAAAATAAAAGGTACTCTACATTCAATTTAGGTTACTCTCTCTGATTTTACAAATGTATAATTAAGGCCCAGAATCTCTGAGTAATGTATGCAAAGTCTCCCAGGTGGGAAGTATAAGGCCTCCTGACTGTTTTATCCTTAAATGATGTCTAGATTTGATTTTAAATAGGGGTGGGAGTGCAGGGAGTGCGTGGTCTTTAAAAGACCACGTAAAGGAAAAACTTGGAACTACTTAGCTATTGTGTTCTATTTATTACCATAATGGTTGGTAAAACAAATGCTGATATAACAAAGGTTACATAAATCTGAGAGAACCATTCATAGGATTTTGCATCTAAATCCTGACTACCTTCTTAGAGTCTCCCTTATTTTAATTCTCTTCCCCTGCACTGCCCCTTCCTATGCCATTTGGTCAGGTAGTACTCGGAGGGAAGACACAACTGACATTTTCACTTTAAAGCAGTAAAATATGTTCCTGATATCCCTTCCAGATAGAGAATTTTTCAAGCATAGAAGTCCATGAGATAACAAACAACTACAAAAATACAGAATTGAGCATATGTAATTTTGAAATCCAAATATCTATCATGATTTCAATGTGTCTAAATGCCACATCTTAAAACCACAACTTTGATCATTATGACCTAATTAACAAGATATATATGCATATAGCTAGGCAGTGGAGTTATATAAAAAATATGAACAAGAATCAAATAAATGAAATATGACTTGCTACTTTCATTTGACAGAAACAACTCATGGCATGTTGTTCAAGTCAGTTAGCAACTCTCATTCAACATGTGTATGTTTTTATACTCTAGTACCACAAACATTTAAATACACAGCATAGAAGAATCTGGTGTTTACTGGTGGAGTGGCTAGTGATAATTCCATTACTATACTGTTCGTAAATTTGTTGAGCTATTACATCTGAAAAAACAATCGCTTAAATTTTAGTGCATTTTTTAACTACCCAGAATGCAGACTTTTCTGTTCCTAAGCTAAATAGCTTTTTTGAAAAAGTGGAATGTGCTATGAAAAAAATGCTCGAGATATTATTTTGTGAAAAAGTATTACAGAACAGTATGTGTAATATCAGACCATTTTTTGTATAAAAGTACATATTTGCCTAGACAACAAACTAGCAGCATATACACCAAAATATAGCAGATGGTGTTCATAGTGCTTTTCCAAGTCGTTAACAATGAACATGTGTTAGCTTTGTAACATATATTTTAATTTTAAACTCAAAAGTATAGACATATTATTGTCCATGTTTTAACACTGACATATGCATGGAAACAAGGTTACCAAAGAAACATTTTTTTTTTTCTATTTTATGTCCTTCTGTTGCTTATATGTTCCTTTAAAGATAATCCTTTAAAATATTTCATTTTCTGAGTTTGAGTTTGGGGAGAGGGTTAGAATCCATGGTATGTAAATGGGGCCACCCAATTAAAAAAAAATTTCTATAGGAATTATACTTTCCAGTCTACTTCGACTATTTATTTAGTAGATTTATGGATTGTGAAAAATTCTCAACCTCATTGAACTAGTGATACCTATAATCGTTTGCCATCTCAACAGCTTCCTCAGGCCATTGACATACATCTATTAATGCTTCATAGCATTTTAAAATTTTAACTGAATTAACTTTTTTCTTTGTGTGGGGATCTTTTTTGATTTGGGGGCCATATCCTTAGAAACCTGGCATAGCATTGGCTGGCAATGACAATGAAAGGTAGACCTGCCCTCACGGGTCTTACAGCCAGGAGGTACAGATGGCCTGCCCCCGCCCCTCCCCCCCCATCTCCCTAGCATTCTCTGGGGGCCTCTGTCCCTCAGGCCACAGGCTAGGCACCGTGAAACCCAAGGGTCATGCATATTCCCTCCTCCAAGGTCATCCTTCTCTTCCTGCCCACCCAGCCATATCCTGCGGTCAGTCTGTCCATCCCTAAACTAGAGTCTGGACTGGAACACTTATCCCAACAAGGGAAGTTGCTTCTTGTTATCGGGTGCTGGAGCTGCTGTTTTAAAAATCTTATTAACAGCCCTTTCTCAATATCTTGAGGCCTCTGTGCCCAGTTTCGAGGCCCGCACAGTGCATTTTGTTGTGATCGCTGAAACCAAACTGCAAGAGAAAACATACCATCGCCCAACCAAGCTGTCGCGGGTCTTTTGCGCAAGTAGAACCCTGCAGAGAGGGTCCGGGAGACCCAGCGCGGGCTGGGACGCGCGGGTGGGAAACCGTCGGAGGCCGCACCGGAGCACAGAGCGATGCACAGGGCGGTTCGGATACAGACACTCAGGAGTCGGGGGGCCGGGGGGAGAAGGGCAGGGTATACTACAAGGCGCTCCTCTGTCTCACCGCCTTGCGGGGAGGAGACGCTCCTGTGAGCCTAGGAGACACCTATGGGGGAGTGCTCTGGTGTTGCAGTGCAGGACCCAGAAGATGTTGGGAGTCTAGGAGCTCTGAGGGCGCCCTCGAGTTGGGGAGTTCACATAGACCTCATAGATTCCTGCCCATGTTCTGAACATGGGCAGGAATGGGGGCCTCAGAGGTGCCTTGGGGTCCTGCAGGAGAACTTCTGGGAGCACCTTCTGGTCACAGCCGGGCTCCAAGGACCCTTCTGTACTCCTCGAGGCTGGGGTGCCGGGCCAGCAGGTCCAGACCCAGAGCCTTGGCCGGGACAGAGAGCGCCCACATGTTCCCCGAACACTTACCTTCTTGGCCTTTTTGCCCCCAACGGGTGCCATCTTCACGGTGTCCAAACGGGTACTCGGCACGGATACGGGGGTGGAGCACCGAGGCGAGCGTTTCCCACTGAGAAGCCCGGAGCTGCCCCTCGGCGGCGGCCAAGCCCTTTATAGTCCTTGCTCAACCTCCACTGTCCCCCGCAGGTCCTGGGCGGGGGACACGCCCACCAGCCTTTTTTTGAGGCTGCGGCTCGTTGGGAACTTATCCTACAGAGAAGACGATCGAAACTGTCCTCCCAAATGGGTGAAAACATCGATAAGTAAAATAAAAACAAAAATTAATGAGGTCGACACTCGCTCAGGGTTCAAACCTACCTGCTCATTCGTAGTTTCTCTTTGCCCCTCAATAGTCCCTGGCCCTGATTTACCTCTCTTGCCTGGGATCATGCACCGTTACCTATTTAAGTTGCCCGTAAAGGCATTCATGCCCAAATATTTGTCAAAGGCCAGGGTACAAGATTATTGGATGAGAAGGCAATGCCCTGGAAATCAGCCTAAAGTGTCATCTATGTGAAATACATCCAGCAGTTATATAATATAACACAAATAATGGCATTTACAGAAACATCCGATGCTAACCCTGAATTAGACATGTTCAAAATGACCTTCTCCCTTTATACCAAACATGCCTTGCAGTTTCTAATAATACAGTGGTTTCTCATAAGAATATCTTCATAATATTTAACCAGAGCAGACTTTACAGCATAATGAAAACATACTTTAGAGACTTCCAAATTTGCTGGCAAAGCTGTATGTAAAAATATATAGGCATTACAAAAACTGAAAGGAAATAGAAATGTTAACAGCAGTTATCTGCTGATGGTGGAATTAGGGCTTGCTTTTATTTTATTATGGTTTGTTGTATTTTCCAAAGCACCATAATAATGAGAACATATTGATTTTAAATAATAAAAGCATTACTTTTAAAAATATACAATATGACAGTAAATAGCCTAGAGAACAACTAAAAAGCCTGAAACAGAGTTCAGAATCTTTTACCCAGCACACAGGGAAGCACACAGGGAAATTTTGTACATGAAATAATAACCTCCATTTCAACATATGCAAAGAAGAAAATTGCTGTAGCAAATGATGAATTAATACAAATTTAATGTTTAAAATGATTTGTATTTGAACTATAACTGAGAAAGTAGAAAAGTCTTTTTGCCTCAGATAACTGTCAAGTTTAAAATGAAAAAAACAATAGAAGGATGATGTATGCATATATGTAATTCAAATAATCTAATATTTCACCTGTCCAGCAAGAATGAAGAATAAAGGTAATGTCATTCTTTACAGTTCCTAGGTTGTTGACCATCAAAGCATCGGTGTACCTGAGTAGGTAATAGTTCAATTAGTGTGTTAACTACTTATAGCAGTAACCTTGTGAGTATTGGTGAGACAAACAGGTTCAGAGTGAGCCCAGCTGTGGCTGCAGGGAGCAGCTGCAATGGTGGGTACCAGGTGCTAGGGGCAATAGCAGGGCTCTGACAGTAAAAGCTGAAAGTAGGCATTGTAAATTTCACAGTTCGTCCAAACTCAGCAAAACTTAGAAGAGATTTTAAACTAGCAGCATATAATTTAAAAATAAATCATGAGTGTTTAGTAGATACTATAGACACACATGACGAATTAAAAAAAGATTTTCCCCAGCTACTGTTCCCAGTACAAGTCCTCCCTAGAGATAACCGCTATTACCTGTTAATCATTCTTCCAGAGTAGCTCTATGCATATCTAACTATACCTGTATAGATAAGGATTTGTATTTAAATGTAGGGAATTTTAGTTATTTAAACACTTATCCACTTCCACATTTTCCAAAAACAACTTATAGGCAGCTGTTGAAACAGTTTTGTTTTTCCTCAGCTTCTCAGTTTAGCTTGCCTCCCCATCCCCAGCCCAATAAGGGCCATTAAAAAATTCACCTACTTTTCCCATAATAAATAATAATATCTATAGTTCATTGAGTTCATTCACTGAGGTCACAGTTCAATTACTATATGTCAGGCACTACATTAGGCCTTTTACATACACATTATTATTTACTCCTCACAACATTGTGAGGTAGGCACCCTCTCTTTGTACTCAAGAACCATGAACTCGAGATGTTAGAAGAGTTGTCAGTGTGAGCTCCAAAGTTTCTTTGCCCCATTCCCAAAGGGCTAGATATCTAAGTCTGCTTAGATATCACCTGGGGACTGACTTCTGTCATAACTGTTCTTGGGAGGCTGCCCATGTTTTTTGTTCTCTGCTAGAGCAATGAGATGAGGAAGGTCAGAACACCGAAGTCTTTGGCCTCCTAACTAAGAGATGTTTGGGAGTAGAGATAAACCTTGAATAGAAAGAGAAGGGTTAGAGCTGGAGATCAACTCCCTCAGTTTTATAACCTCAAAAGAGTGGTCTTTCACTAGTGCTTTGCTCTACTTGTAACCCAATTTATTCATTCAACAAACATTTAAGTACCATTCATACAATGTTTCAAACACTTGCTTGTTGCTGGAAGTAAAGGATAGCTCCTCCTTTTTTTCCAAGGACAAGGTGTACACTATCTCATATAAGAGTTAAAATGTCCCCCTTTTCAATATATAGATGGGAAAAATCAGGACTTTTCATTTTCCATTAGATTGAGATCATCTTTAAAAATGAAAATGGCTTTTCACAGATCTCTTGACATTGAAAATGCTTCATTTAGCCTTTAAATCATTGAAAATGGTTTATATTTTAATACCATATAAAAGTGTTTGCAAACGGATAACAGGGAAATGGGGCTAACCTCCATGCTTCCTTTGGCAAGGCCAGTGTTTTTAAAAAATTGAATATGTATTACTTTAGGTGGAGCCTTCCTGTTTGCCAGTCTACCCCACACCCTGTTGTCCTACACTCTCTTGGTTCACATATTTGCCTTAACTTGAAGGCATTTGAGTTTTCAAATTCTGCTGTAAATAGAATGTGAACTTGGGGTTATCTGATACATGTGAAGTGTCCTTTGGTCTGAGTTCTGCCAGATAGACCCTAAGTTGAAGGTTTCACTTTCCTTATATTTTCCTCTTGCCACTAACCCCAGTTATTTTTTTGCTGCCACTGCCCAGGGGTGATGGGGTGGGCTTTTCATCTAAAATCCTTTTCCCTGGGTACACAGCCTTTTCTCACTTTATCTTTTCTGGTAGTGCTTCATTCCCTCTGTTCGTTGCAATGGCTGCATTCAACTTTTATCCCAACACACCAGGAATTTTAAACCCTCACACAATAACTCCCCTTTTAAGAGCCTTGTTTTCTTCACATATAAAATCCAAGTTGAAGCTAGTTGATCTTTCAGATTTTTTTTCATTTGGCTTCACATAAAGTTGGCCTAGGATACACCAGAGCCTTTATAAAATAAATAGTCTTTTCTCAGGGTTCTTTCTATGCCTTCCCCTTTTGGTCAAGTACTTCCTTAGGCTGGCTTGGAGGGTGCTTCTGACTCCTGTTTGTGCCCCCATCTTTTGCCCATTCCTGATTCCTGGAGAAACAGGAGAGTTTTTTGTTTTTGTTGGACAGTTTAGGACTTCCTCCCACTACGGGTAAAAATGCTTCTCTCAGAACTGGCAGATTTGCCAGCCTGTATAGAATCACCTGAATTCCACAGGACAGTCTGCTAGCCAATGTTTCTGTGAATTCCGGACACCTCCAGTTTCTTAAACTATCCTCCCAGCATGGCAATTTCATCCCAATTTCTCTTTCTGTCTCTGAAATATTCTTTCTTATCTTCCACCTTTCTTTTAATGTTTTCTAACAGGGTAATTAGCCTGCCTTCTGCAATCATGTGTCCTTTTGCTTCTGTTCTTAAAAAAACAAACACCGTGGCTCAAACGAGAGACCTTCCTCCCTGGGCAACATGAGCTTCAGCACCTGCTGTAGTTTCTCCATCAGCTACTGGACCCTGGGCTCCGTGCAGATGCCCAGCCACCGGGTCCCACTGGCCAGCAGCGCGGCCAACATGTATGCAGGCACAGGGGGCTCGGGCTCCCAGATCTCTGTATCCCACTTCACCAGTGTCCGCGGTGGCTGGAGGTCTGGGGATCTGGCCGTGAGGATGGCCAGGGGCCTAGCGGGCATACGGGGCATCCAGACCAAGAAGGAAACTATGCAATGCCTGAATGACCACCTGGCCTACCTGGAGAGGGTGAGGAGCCTGGAGACTGATAATCGGAGACTGGAGAGTAAAATCTGGGAACAACCGAAGAAGAAGGGACCCCAGGTCAGAGACTGGGGACATTACTTTAAGACCATTGAGGACCTGAGGGCTCAGTTCTTTGCAAGTTCAGTGAACAATGCCCGCATCACTCTACAGATTGGCAATGCCCACCTTACTGCTGATGGCTTCAGAGTCAAGTATGAGACAGAGCTGGCCATGCACCAGTCTGTGGAGAGTGACATCAATGGGCTCAAAAAGGTCATTAATGACACCAATCTCACTCAACTGCAGCATGAAGAAGAACTATGAAGAGGAAGTAAATGGTCTACAAAACCAGATTGCCAACTCTGGGTTGACCATGGAATTGGATGCTCCCAAATCTCAGGACCTCAGCAAGATCATGGCGGACATCTGGGCCTAGTATGACGAGCTGGCTCAGAAGAATAGAGAAGACCTAGACAAGTACTGGTCCCAACAGATTGAGGAGAGCACTACAGTAGTCACCCTGCAGCCACTGAGATAGGAGCTACTGAGATGACACTCAGAGCTGAGACATACAGTCCAGTCCTTGGAGATCTATCTGAATTCAGTGAAAAATCTGAAGGCCAGCTTGGAAAGCAGCCTGACAGAGGTGGAGGCACGCTATACCATGTAGATGGAACAGCTCAACGGGATCCTGCCGCACCTGGAGTCAGAGCTGGCCCAGACCTGGGTAGAGGGGCAGCACCAGACTCAGGAGGACAAGGCCCTTCTGAACATCAAGGTCAAGCTGGAGGCTGAGATTGCTACCTACTGCCACCTGTTGGAAGAGGGGGAGGACTTCGATCTTGGTGATGCCCTGGACAGTAACTCCATGCAATCCATACAAAAGACCACCACCTGCAAGATTGTGGATGGCAAAGTTGTGTCTGAGGTCAATGACACCAAAATTCTGAGGCGTTAAGGCAGCAGAAGTGGGACACCCCTTCGGAGGGTCAGGAAGCCAATAAAAAGTTCAGAGACATTTGAACATCAAACAAACAAACAAACAAACAAACAGAAAACTCTAACTTTATGAGCACTTACTATATAGAGTTAGCTATACTATGTGCTTCATAGGCATTATGTAATTTTCACAGTATGCTTAGGAAGTAGGGACTTTACCATCCCTGTTTTACGGATGACAGCACTGGGCCACACAGATTAAATGAGAACTTTTTCAAGATAATGTCAATCATGGAGCTGGGAGGAAGACTTTAGCCCAGGCAGAATGACGCCAGAGTTCATGCTCTTTAGAACTACTCTGTACTTTCTTTTCAGTGAACTATTTTTCTTTAAAAACCTTTCCAAACTCTTTATCAACTCATCCAACATGGCCTCTCCCACTCACTTGGCCCAATACAGAGGTCTACTTAAGATTTATTGCCAGTACACAGCCCTCAGATGACTTGGAACAGTAATAACACATTCTAAATAGCAAAATCACCTACCAACTTCTGAATCTCAAGAATATAGGAACATATATATTTTTCAAGTTAATATATGCATATAATAAGAATACCACGGAGTAAAAGAGGGGATATATAAAAAATAAGGTTCTCTCTAACTTCCACTTCCTCAACTTTTTTGGTATCTAAACCTACTCAGCTTAAAGAATTTCTGAAAGAAGTTGGTACTTTCAGAAACCAGCTTCTTGTGATACTATTACACATCTACCAGAATAGCTAAAATGAAAAATATGAAATGTTGGGGAGGATAGGGAGCAACTGGAACTCTCATCACTGCTGGTAAGAATGTAAATTGGTATACTGTTTAGAAAAAAAAGTTTGGTCATATCTTTTAAAGCTGTATATATCTGTATCAAGCAATTCCACTCCCAGGTGAAAACGTATGTAAATGTTTCTTAAAAGGCATGCACAAGAATGTTCATAGCAGCCCATTCATAAATGGCCCAAACTAGAAGCTATCCAAATACCCATCAGCAATAGAATGGATAAATGAATTGTGACATATTTATACAATGGAATGCTATAGAAATGATTCACCTATAACAATATGGATGAGTCTTACAATGTTGAGTAAAAGAAGCCAGATCACAAAAGACAATACTATAAGATTACATTTATATAATGTACAAAAACAGGCAAGACTAAGCTATGCTCTTGGAAGTCACAATATTGGTTACTCTAGGGGGAGGGGAGAATGACAAGGAAGGAATGGCACGCTTCTGGGGTACTGGTAATGTTCAGTTTCTTGATCTAAGTGCTGTACATGAATGTGTTCAGTTTATGAGTATTCACCAAGCTATACATCTACAACATATGTATTTTTTGGTATGTATATTATACGCCAATAAGAAATTAAAAACAAAAATAAAAACAACATAAATCAGCTTCTTGGCCTTTTGTAGATTCCATGAAAGGCCCAATAAATTAAATATACTAAAAAAACTAAAATAAACCAGTCTAGATTTTGAGTATAGTCATTTCACTGGTGGTAGGGAATGACTTAGACAGACAGTATTAACTCTAATAGATTCCATATTATAAAGTAATCTGTTTTGAAAAAGAAATTTAGTACTTAATATATGCATACGATACCCCAAATTCAAAAGGTCATTAATTGTTAATGAGATTAACTATACAATCATGATCTAGAATAAACAATAAAAAGGAAAAATTAAAACACTATTTCAGGGTGTCAGTTTTATTTTATTTTTAAATGACTGTTAGATTAGCATTGCATAATGTTTAGAAGATGTATTTTTTAAAAGTTAATTAATTTCATTGTAATTAATTAGTTAATTAAAATAGGTAAGACATTCACTTGGTTCAAAATTTTAAAAATTTAAAAAGTGTCCCTTGGGTACCCAATTCTCCCCATCAACCAATGTTCCAGTTATTTTGTGTTTATTTCGAAATATTTTATGCACATACATCAAATACGTTTAAACATTTTTTGTCTCCCATTTAATTGAGCAGTAGTGTACCATAGACACTGTCTCCATTTTGGTTTTTTACTTAACAATATGTCTTTGCAATCGTTTCTTATTAATAGACGAGAGCTTCCTCTTTTTTTATGGCTTCATAATATTTTATTGTGTAATATTCTAGGATTTATTTAGCCTGTTTCTACTGATAGACAGTAACATTATATTCATGCTTTGCCATTTCAAATAAAACTGAGATAAATAGCTTTCCACATACATTATTTCATACATTTGAATAAATATCTGCCTGGTAAATCTGGAAAACTGGTTAATTTCATGTTATTAGACATTCATTTGCTTTCTCCACTTGGTCATTTTAGTTTTTAACTTAGAACAATCAAAAGTGAGTTTTAGTGTTACATGTCATAAGGGTTTTCAGGTGGAAGAGATTGATTGATCATGCATTCATTTATTCCTTCAACAAATAATTATTGAGCCCTACTTTATTCTCCTCAGTGAACAAAAGAGACAAAATGTTCCGCTGTCTTGGTGTTTACTTTCTGGTGTATGTTGAGCGGGGTGCAAGTGGGGAGAGGAGACAGAAAGTACATAAAACAAATAAGTAGTTTATATATATGTGAGGAAAGGTTAAATACTCTGGAGAAAAACAAAGCAGGAATAGGGATAGGCCATTCCAGGAGAGTGTTGCAACTTTAAATAGGGCTGGCAGATCCCTGTTAAGGACTTGGCATTTGTCCTGCATGAGCTGGGGGCTATTGGTGGATTTTCCCTACCATCACATTTTTTTTCTTTTTCTTTTATTAAATAATGTTTTTATTTTGAAATAGTTTTAAGTTTGTAGAAAAGTTGCAAAGGTAGCACAGATAATTCAGCTTCTCATCCCAACTATATAGGTCCCCGTATGAGAATACAGCTCTTGCAACTTAAATGTGAGGATTTGTAAAAGCAGACCACCCCACCCAGTTAGTTTCCCTGATGTCATCAACTTACATTACTGTGGTACTTTTCCCAAAACTAAGAAACCAACATCGGTATACTCCTATTAACTAAACGCCAGACTTTAAAAAGTTTTCATCAGTTTTTCCATTAATGTCCTTTTTCTGTTCCAGATCCAATCCAGGATGTCACATGGTATTTAGTTCTTATGTCTCCTCTGTCTCCTCTGGGCTATGACAGTTTCTCAGTATTTCTTTGTTTTTCATGACATTGACAGTTCTGAAGAGGACTGATCAGATATTTTGTAGAATGTCCCTCAGTCGAGATTTGTCTGATGTTTTCCTTATGAATAGGGTAAGCTTATGGATTTTTGGAAAGAATACTACAAGAGTGTCCTTCTGGTTACATCATATCAGGGCCACATGACGGCCACCTGACAAGGTGATGTTAACCTGATCATTTGGTTAAGGTAGGTCTGCCAGATTTCTCTACTATAAAGTTAATAATTTTCCCTTTCTATCCTCTATTCTTTGGAAGCCAGTTACTAAGTCCAGCTCACAGTCAACTGACTTTCATTTTAAAAGCCCTACCTGGCTTCTGGATTGAGACCAGATTGTAGTAGGACAAGGGTGAAAGCAATATGCCGGGTAGAGAGGATGAAGACTGTAGAGCCACAGACGAGGCAATGAGAAATGCCTGGCTTCCATTCCAAACTTCTGGGCTGAGAGCCCTGAGCCAGTTCTGTAAGGGTGTGAGGATAAATATGGATGCAGCACAGACCATCTGACATCACTTCATTCTTGCCCCTTGCAGCTGGGCTTGGAGTTTTGTTTTGTTCTCTTGGCATGTTACCTGAGGAAGGTTTTGGCTGTAGATGGGAGAAGGGGAGGTTTGGTTTACTCATCAAATTAGATAATTTGTATGAAATGCAGGTCTATAAAAGTTTTAAATACGTGGGTTAATTTTATACTTATTATTTTTCATTTACTCTTCAACAATTATTGAGTCTAATATTCATTTCTAAATATAATTAAATTATAGTTGTTAGATGAAAACAGTGTCTGGCTCTCGATTAATACTTGTTGAATTAGACAGAAGAAATTAGGCAGTGAGTGATTGACAAAGGAATAGTCACTCCTGCCCAATGACCCTGGTGGAGTCAGAAGAACTTCTGTTCCATTCCTCTCCTGGCCATCACTTGGAATTTCCCATTTTCCTTCTCTTTCTCCTTCCAAAAGCTGCTTTCTAGGACCATCCCTTCACCTCATCTTTATTCCATGCTGGGTCAGCTTATTTTGGAGTTAGTTATGCCAAAGAAAGCAAAAAGCCCTAGACGAGAATTTAAATCTTCAAACAGCTTCACCCATCCAGCCTTATTTCTTTCTGAAATAAAATGAATCTTACTTATCTTGCTTTTCTGCTTTGAGTGTCCAAGAATCTGCCCTTCATACCTCTGGGCATGGCAGAAGAGTTTCTCTTTTTATCCCAGCCAGCCTGCTTTTAGAAATCCCCATAGTCAAGTTATAAAGAACCTTGTGCTCATATTCAGCCCTATGTAGTTGGGGTGAGAAGCTAAAGCTATATTTTGTTCTGTAGTTCTTCCACCTGCAATGTGCTTCTTGTCCTTGTGCTCTTGGTTATTCTTTAAGATTCAGGTCAAAGTTTTCCCTGGTAAGCCCTTCCCTGGCCACCTTTTCCCAATTTCATCCCAGAATAGGAACTTTATGTGGGCTTGGGGACGTGATCCCCCTTCAGATTAGGAAAATGTGTTTCAAGTCTCAAAATATTTATAAATTTGTATATATGTTAGAACACAACCACGAACTGCTTATACCTAAAAAATAAGCTATAAAATATTGAAGAAATTAACATAAAATTGAAGATCATAATGTTTCTAACTGGGTTTCTTGAGATATGGATTTTGTTTTAAGTAGTTAGCCAGGAAACCAAAATGAAGAATTGGAAGAGTAAGAATGAGGAGGGAGTAAAGTCCTTGTATGGTACCCTAGGGCTGTTGCTAGCTATAAGCAATGGGGTTGCATTGCCTTTGCTGTGGGACTGCCTGAGAATCATCCAGAGTGTCTATTGGAATTGTCTTCTTGGAAGGACAGAATGCTGGAACATTAACCCACTGGATCCGTTCTCTATTGATTGAGGGTCGCCTGGAGGATGTAAACCCACTCACACTTTTGGTTGTTTGCCTGTGGGAAGAGAGGTCTGCAGCTGCACAGGAGAAGGCCCTGAGCCAGCAAGAAGGATGACTCAGGTAGCACTAGAGGAAGGTGCTGTCAGTGCCAGGTGAGTCTGATCCACAGGGAGCTGGCCCCTGCCGCTGCAGGTGAATTTCAGTCAGAGGTGTAGATGGAATGGGACATGGGGCACTGGAGCCGTCTGCTCTAGTTATTTGATGAACTGAATATACAAAATGGTAGGCACTGCTGTGGCTTGAAATTCTGGCCTGGATCTCCCAACAGTGTCAAATAGGGAAACTAGTTCTGGGTGCTTAGTACTATTAACTTATTTGTACAAGGCCCCAAATTTGATAGCATAACAACTCTGTTAGATACTCCAGGCAGATATTATTCTCCTGACTTGTGTGTGTGTGTGTGTGTTTGGAGGCGGGGGGGCGGGGAGTGGAGAGGGGGGTAAGATACACATAACTCAAAATTTGCCATTTTAACCATCCCTTTTATGGCATGGGTTGTGGCTAAGTCAGCACTGATGTAAGGGGGTCCTCATGATGTAGGTAGTCAACAGTGGGGTCACCCATGAACTAATTCTTTCAGATTAGCCTGACATTGGCCCTCCTGGAGGTTCTGTGAACTTCTAAATAACCTTCACTAAATCATTTTCCTGCTTAACTTGATAGAGTGGGCCCTGTTGCTGGTAAACAAGAACATTGACTGATAGAGTTCATTTCCCAGATAATCTCTAAGTATCTGGGATCAAAGTAGTTACTTTCTAAGATAAAAAATAAGCTTTGAGTTATGTTCTTAAACTCAGTTGTTTAGTTCATAAAATAATATGACTGATGCTTTAGTAACAATCATTTATTCATTCAACAAATGTGCCCAGAGCCGAAAAGATATGGTAATTTGTAAGATACAAGCCCTGTCTCTAAAAGTCCACATCTGTTTTAAAGCTGAGCATCTATTCTTGGATGACTTAATAATTATAATAACGTTTAACATTAGTGAGTACTGAGTACTTACCTTGCTCCAGGTACATGTGTTAACTCACTGAACCATCCCAATGACTAGAAGAATAGGTACAGCTATTATTCCTACAGATGAGAAAAGCAAGGAACCTCCCCAAGCTAAGTCATTTGCTCAAGGCCACATAGCTAGTAAGCAGCAGAGCTGACATTCAAAGTCAGGTGGTCTGGCCCCAGACCCACATCCTTAACACCTCTCTGTGGTGGTATGGTCAAGTCTCTGCATTTCAATTTAGATAACACCATTTATATTCTTCATGTTTGAAACTGCTTCCCTCTCATAAAATTGAGAATCAACAGTCACTATAGAACCAGGAAAGAGAAAAGACTCTTCTTTTGAAGATAAAACTTTCTTTGAAGATAAAACTGATCCCCCCAGAATGGACCATAATCTTTTCCTCAGTTTCCTTGGGTACAGCTGAGAGGGACTAGAACTTTCAAAAACACTATTTAAATGTTATGCCTCCCTGTCCCTGTTTTCCTTCTTTGTGGCTTATTCTTAACACAATTGCCAAAGTGATTCTGTCTTTTCCCTGTTCAAAATCTCCATGTCCTCTCATACCACTCAGAGTAAAAACCAAAATGCTTGTTAACACTTATAGGTAGGTTCTCACATAATCTGACTTCTCTAATTTCTGAGATCTCATCTCCTATGACTTTTTCCTCTTTCACTGTGTTCCCATCAACCCTGGCTTCTTGGCTGTTCCTTGAACACATGGGACAAACTACCTGCCTCAGGATTTAGACTTTCTTGGCTGCTCTTCTCCAAGATATCCATGTGGCTATTGTCCTTATCTACTCCAAGTCTTTTCTTGAATATAACTTTTTTTAGTAAAGCTTCCTGAGGTCCTCTCCCTGAGCCACTCTGCTTGTACAGACTGCCATTCTACATCCCAATGCCCACCAGTCTCCCCAACTTTAGCTTTTTTGAACTAGCACAATCGGATGCTGGTCTGTCATACAACACACGCTTGTTCTTCAAAATATTTTTGGTAAGAATTCAACAAGGCAGCATAAGACAGTGGCTTATTCATCTTTGCATCCTTTGACCCTAGCATGATTTGAACATTCACTCATTCACTCATTCATTTATTTAACACATCTTTTTTTTTCCTTTCTGGATGTAAAATTGGTGTAAAAATATTATATAAATTTCAGGTATACAACATTGTAATTCAATATCTGTATGTACTAAAAGTGATCACCACCAAAAGTCTAGTTACCATCTTTCACCATACGATTGACCCCCCTCATCCATTTACCCCCCCTACTCCCTCCCTTCTGGTAACCACTAATCTGTTTTCTGTATCTATGATTTTTTTGTTTTGTTTCTTCAATTGTTTGTTTGTTTAGATTTCACATGTGAGTGAAATCATATGGTATATGTTTTTTTCTTTCTGACTTATTTCACTTAGCAGAATAACCTCAAGGTCCACAAATCAAGGTTTTATTCTTTTATGGCTGAATAGATATATGCCACAATTTCTTTATCTATTCATTCATCAGTGGACACTTAGGTTATTTCCATATCTTTTCTATTGTGAATAATGCTGCAATGAACATAGGGGTTCATATATCTTTTTGAATTACTCTTTTTGTATTCTTCAGATAAATATCTAGAAGTCAAATCATTATATCATATGATAGCTCTATTTTTAAATTTTTGAGGCATCTCCATACTGTTTTCCATAGTGGCTACACCAGTACACATTCCCACCAACAGTGTGTGAGGGTTCCCTTTTCTCCACATCCTCACCATATATATTTTTTAAAATTTTTCATGTGCCAGGTACTGGGAATACAACAATTAAAAAGATATTTTCTCTGCCCCCTTAAGTAGAAGACAGGAAAGTAAATAGGAATGATCAAGGAAGTATTAAAACGACATAGTACTTATTCATAATAAATCTAGGGTTCTATGGAAACACATAAGGGGAGTGCAGTGACATTGATAGGTCAATCACTAAAAGTTATTTGAATAATGAATGGATGAGTGAGTGAATACATGAATGAATGAGTGAATATAATTGGTATGAGAGAATAGAACCCTCAAGGTAAGTAGTCACCATCAAATGGAAGGATGATTCTCCAGATTCACTATTTTGAATGAAATGAAATGTGACTACCAGAGTGCCGTCAATGCCAGTCAGCATGCTCCACCAACTTGGCCCAAGACTAATAAAATAACTGATTTCAGGCAAAACTGCACCCTTCTGATGCTATTTTCAGCATTTTCATTACTGGTTAAATAAAGTATGTGCTCATCTTCAAGGCAACTGACTGTACAGCCAAAATAGGTTACTGAACTTTGCTTAGGATTTTGCATCAGGGTATCAAATCATGGCTGTGATCATTTCAAAGCAGGAATTGTTTTTCCCATTGAACTTTGCTCTTTGATTTCAGCATGTCTCTTCCATCCCTTATGGTGGTTTTCATGCCAGCTATTTGCTCGTCTGCATTGCTGATTCTACACACAGAACAGCAGGGTTTATCAGAGGGTCATTTACTCTTCCTGATAACTCTCTAGTACAGTAAATATCTTCTGTGGAACTGGAAAAAGTTAGTTTAAGCCAGTTTTTCTTAGTTTCACTGAGAACTTTTTATAGACAATTTCCTTTTTCTTAAGTTCTTTCTACCAAATCAAAGCCTGTGAAAATCTTGCCTTTAAAAATAACCCTCATTTTAATACACTAAATTATTTAAAGTAAATTAAAATAAGAATTTAACATTTTAGTATGCATTTTAAAAAGTTAGAGTTAGAACTACACGGTTTGAAATATTTTCTCCCAATGTATTTTTATTATTATCTAAAGTGTGATCCGATCACTATATAAATGTGGAATCTTTCAGTGTAGGAAATCTTCCTCTTAAAGACCTTCCTTTATTGGTTACCTGCTTGTCCTTTGGAAGTTTTATCAACTTCCATGTCATCAACATTCTATCCCAGGCACTGCACTCACTAAACCCAAAATGAAACCAGTATGTTTTACAAATCTAGGATGACTTTTGTCTTAGCAGTAATGCTCAGACAAGTTATCAAAGCAAAGCAGCATCTGCAATGAAGTTATTAAATTCTCTTCTTGAACACAATTTTCAGTGACTGCACACTGTTTCATCAAGTGGATATAACCTACATTATTGCTCAGGCTGATCTTTATGCCATGTCTCATCCTCTCTTGTTATTCTCAGCCTGCATATCTTCTTCAAATTCATTTTTCCTTATTAATTTCTTTATTCACATCTTTCAATCCATGACATTCCTGTGACTAACAAGCTCTAGAGAATATATTTTAATTATTATTTGGTGTATATCACAATTGTTAATCTGAAAGGTGATGAATGACTTGACACTTTCTAAAACTTTAAATGAGCTGCTCTTAGCTAAAATGGGCCTCAAGTGATTTTCATTTTTTTTTTGTGGCCAACGAACCTAGATTGAAAAACAGTTCTTTACCACCTACCATATATAATTTATGTTTATTTGTTGCACCACTTCTAACTGTATAATATGAAACTGAATGAAGGTTTTAGTTTGTACTTCTGCAAACTCAAGGAAGGGATTCAGCGTGAAGATGGCTTCCCCTCCCTATGTAGCCTCTTAGCCCTTGCTCTTTGCCTTTTCACATAATCTTTACTTACTAAGCAGGCCGTTATTGCGTGAGCATCCACTCTCACAGTGTTTTGTTCAGGACCAGGTACTAAACTTAAACAGAAGCTTTGATGGCTGGAGTGTGACCAGAAGAGTCACCACGAGGATGAGGGGTTTGGAAATCAAGTCACATAATTATACTACACTACTTAACATGCATTGAGTGCTTACTATCTGCCAGGAACTGATCTTAAGTATCTTTTTATCTCATTTAATCCTCTAGCACCCCAATGGGGATGATTCTATTGTTATTCTCATTTTAAAGATGAAGAAATTAAAACAGGAAACTTAACTGTCCAATGTCACACAGCTAGTTTTAGCAAAATTTCTTAAAAGCTTATGCCTTCAGTTGGAGGAAATGAAGAGTAAGTATAGGGAAGCCGTAACACTTATCTTTGAATCTTTGAAGAGCTAGCACGTGGAAGAAACAATAAATATTTCTATAGGTGTTCAGAGTGTAATATTTGGACCAAGAAGTGAAAGTTAGTGATAAGTAGATTTCTGATTAATATATGAAATAACTTTCAAAGAATGAAATGTATCTTTAAAAAAGAATAAGTGATTTTGAGAGGTAGTGAGCTACTACTAGAATAGTGAAGAGACTGAATGGCCCTTTTTGGAGATGCTGGCAATGATGTTCAGGCACTTACTTAGTGCTTTGGATTAGGCATCTTCAAAGACCCTTAGGGCCTTGAGATGAAGGTAAATGATTCACTTTCATTTTTTATATTACGGGCACAGTGGCAACATTTAATGAATTCCAGGTGTCTACATTACAGAAACAAGCATTTCAGAATTGAAAGGTTGATTCATATTAAGCAAATTTGAAAAAAATGTCTTAAACTCTACAACAGAAAAATTTGAATAGACTCTGATAAAAGCAGCAGTTGCAGAGGTAGTGCAGTATAGTGGTTGTGAACATGGATTCCTGGGTCAGACCATTTGGATTCAAATCCCATTCTATCATTTACTAATTGTGTGACCTCAGGCAAGTTGCCTAGCCTTGTTATACCTCAGTTTCCTCATATCTAAACTACTGTGTTAAAAGCACTATCTCATTTTTTAAAATCCCTGTGAGGATTAAATGAGTTTCTTTCTCTCTCTTTTTCTCTCTTGCTCTCTTGCTCTCACTCTCTCTTGAAAGAAAAGCAAGAGCCTGGAACATAAGTAATAACTGTTTGTTATTATTTCAAAAAATGTTCATAAAATTTTAAATATGCAAACACTATAAAAGGTAAATTATTTTTAATTTTATTAATTGTCACAAATTGATACATTGTTTTGAAGATCAAAGAAGTCAGCACATAGCAAATAACACAAACATAAATCAAAAAACATGAGACCAAGATAGATTTGAACTTTGACTTTTAAAAAGGTCTTCTAAAACTGTGTTTTATTTTAAACAATAAGTATTTCATTGAGCATCTATTTTTATGTCTAGCACAATCCTAAAATACTATAAGGAAACCTATAAGAAGCATATCACATGGTTCTTATCCCCACATAGTTTATAATCTAGCTATTTGTGATTATAAAAACACATTTAAAAATTCTAGGACCTAACAACTTTAAGTAAAATCATCTTTTAAAGTAATCACTTTGAAAGGTTAAACACTTATTTTGATAATCCTGCCATTGCTCAAAACATTTTTTGCATCTTTTCCCTTGGGATTGCCTTTGGAGTCATTAACAAATCATTTAAGAAAAGCAGACTCATTGCTTTAGTTTAGAATGCTGCTCCATCTTTCTCAAGCACCTAGCTTAGTTACCTGAATTAATCACTAGGTTCAGTGCTTAGCGATTTCTGGTTATTTTAAAAATCTCAAATTCACCCTAAAAGACAAGTTTTGCTCTTCTTGATGACCTTCAGAACAATGTACTGCATGCAGTATTACTGGATAGTTAATACCGAGAACAAGAGGCCTTTCTCATCATCTTTCCAATTCCAACAGCATCCAGCTCTGTACTTAACCACCCCATAAGTGTAATACATGTTATGTTGAGTTGACCGAAGGGGCAACAGCACATTAGCTGTTCTGTGGATGGAAATGTAAGGGTGAGCTGAGGATTAAGGTGAGGAAGGAGTCCAGACGGGACTTGAGGGGGATTTCTTTCTGTTCTATTATTTCAGTGTTCTCTTTCACTACTTCTTAGATGTCTGGCTTTGACATCGAAGGACAAAAAGGTCTGCCTGAAGCTGGCAGCAGATTCTCCCAATACTCCCTTGTAGCCCTGTGTTTTAAAAAATATGTAGTTAATTAATTAAAAGATTAATACCTATTTCATAAGTTCTATACATTATATATACATTTTTCAAATACACATAAGTTATATAGATCACTGGTTTAAAGTAGAACTTCAGTTTCAACATACAGAAAACTATGTCCATATCCATTAATGTCAGGGATCTTTCTCACATGTCTGTTCTCAATAACAATCATTAGATTTCATACAACTGTTCAGAAATGACAATGTGTTTGACTTTACATGTTTTTGTGAATTATATTCATTCTGAAATTTCTAGAGAGTCTTTCTAACTCTACTCAGTATTTTAATGTAATGACAAGTATATGAAGATAGTTTTTTAATGTAATGAGACAAAATATAATTCTTTAAAAAGTAATTAAAAACAGAATACAGATTGTTTTGTCTGTATTTGTTCCTTGTTTTTAGACAAAGAAAGAAGAGCACAAAGTTTCCGGGTCAAAGACCTTTGTGTTAAATATATTTTTACAGTTTTTTCCTCTTTACCTATGAAACAGTGAACAAATCAATATTTTGGGATGAGAAAATATTAGAAATGTGGGGAGTATACAGGTTTCTGTGTAATCACAAATGTCTGCAAACTTCAGTATGTTGGGGAGTTCAGGGTAAGGAATGTATGGTTTTATTCTACAGAATAATGTTTTATCTTTAGTGGCTAATGCATTTTAAGGATCCCTAAACAATGATAATTAAAATAAGCCATTTCTCACTTATTTGAAGTATTTTAATCATCACCAAAGTATCCTTTCCTCTCCTTTTAATTATATTTATATTTAGTACTTTTTCTAAGTATGAGCCCTATAAACTCCACCTTCTCTATTAAATATCCATACCTCCCAGAAGAAATGTTTGGCTAAATGGTTTCTTGCCTACTTTTACAATCTAAATAAATTTATATTAGAAAGTCATTCTAGTTCAAAAATGAAGATTGTTCTAATTCTAATGAAATGGATAAAGAAGTACAAAATGGATTACGTATATACCAGCACTGAATAGATAAGAGGAGTGTCAACTTGACCTTGATCTTAGAACATTCTCCTACAAGTGGCTCAAGTTTTATAAAATAGGATTCTTTCTCCTTAGTCCATGTTTACCACTTGGTTCTGTAGTGAATAATGTTTAGAAAATCATTACTGGGGTACCAGAATATTAGATTGGAAATTTTATTGGTGGCATCAAGAGGTTAGATATCAAGTGTCAAAGCAAGATAGATACTCTGCAGAAGTTTCAAAGTAGGTAGCCGAATCACAATTATATGATTTCATAAAGGGTAATTACTACATAATATTAATAAAACAAAAAATAGAGTTACAAGACTTCAAAACATAAATGGCAAACATGTTACCTCTGGGACTGGGGCTGATGTCAGGAAGGGAACAACTTTATTTTTTTTAAATTCTATATTTTCTGAATGTTTTCTTATCATATGAATACATAGTGTTTAAAATAATAAATAAAATGAGATTTGAGGAAATTAGTAATGCTAATTTAAAAATTCCTACCTCGCTCTAATCCAGGGTTTGGTGTGCATGTTTAGGCCACTTCCCCAACTACCATGTTTGTCGGAAGCTGGAGGCCAAAAGCCCCTTTCTGGGGCCAGCTCCTCTGCAATTGCCCTGATGTGGTAGGGCTCAAATCCGCAGCATCCACCAATGTACCTGACCCCCAGGTTGTAGGCCTCTCTGGCATATTTTTGAATGTCCCATCTGGTTGCAACTCTGGGCTCCAGTCCTGTAATACAGTAATTACAACATCTCTGTTACCATCTCTATTTTCAAATGATAGATGCTCTGATGGGTTTTTTTTTTTAAAATTAATTAAAAAACTGTAAACTTCAGATTATACATTCTTAAGATAGCTCATTTTGGGTTAACACTGAATGTTTTCTTGTCTCATGCAGTCTTTTATTATAAGATTGTACCACAGTTGTTCATCATAGCTGTTTCATTTTGTCACAAGAAATCACAAAGACCTCTACTATGCACCCGAGCTTACCAAAGGGATATTCTGGGAGATCCAAAAACCCTCCTTTGCCACAATCAGGTGTGTGAAAACCCAGGGACTGTACCATCAGGTGTGCTTTCAGCCCTGCAGCCTGGAGGCCTTCCTTCATGAGCTTTATGGTCTTCAAGCTGGTCGTGGGCCCAAATCGGCAGTTCACGCCAACGATCGAAGCGCCTACGTAAAGAAATAAAGAATTTTTACATTTTATTTTTTTACTTGTTTATTTTATATTTTAATAGTTGGAAGGTGCCTTAGAGATTAGCCATCCTCCTCCAACTCTTGCGTTTTACAGATAAGGAAGCTGATTCCAGTTAGTGTTCTTTTATTTCTAAACTGCTCTCACAATATTAAGCAAACTTTGCTAAATTTCATAAACAACAACTGAACTGTTTATCACATTATGAGTCTAAATTACCTGCTTTCACCAGTTTAACAGCACATTCTCCAGGTGTTAGATTACACTCGTCTCCTTCAGGGCCTATGCACATAGTAGCTGCCACAGGTTTACCCGATTCTTTTAAGACTTCCACAGCCCACACAGCTTCTTCAGCATGCTCAAAATACTAAAAGAAATTTCATTTTTTTTCTATTGGTTCAAATATAAATCAGATTTTGAGTGGTAGAATGCAAATGTTGCAAAAGTTATAAAAATTATCCAGTATGTAATATGTGATAAAACTTGCTAAGGAATATGTCTCTATCAGACTGACTAAAGAATATCTTTTTTTTAGGAAATGTTTTAATGCTTTTAACAATATATAGATTTTCATTCAGATATAATCTGAGAAACACAAAGGTTTTTAAAGTAACTGAGTATTTAAAATCAGAATTTTAAAGGAATAAATATTTTACTGATAAATTTTGGATTTATCTTTTATGGAACTGGAGTAATGCTGAAAAATAATGAATAGTTGGTCAGGCTTTATACTACTTCAAAGTATTTTCATATTCACTTCTAATTAGATATTGATAAGTGTTCCGTAAAGTAGAAAGGGAAATATGATTATTTCGCCAGATGAGAACATTGAAGCACAGAGTGAGAAGGGATAGCTACTGAGTTTCTTTGTGGATCATGCACAGGACACCTTGTCTGAAAAATTCTTGCTACCATACAAGTGAGAGGGTGTTGGCCTTGACTACAGTGCATTTAAATAAACCTCTGACCATCTACACAGAGGAAATGAGGGCATAGGCAGTCCAATACCTTTGTGAAAGTTAAAGGCTATGCATTCATACTTGTCAAAATAGATTAACCCTTTCCCTATAACGCTAGGCTTACCTCTGCAATCAAGAAGTCCACATTTTTCCTGGCGAAAACTTCTAGCTGTAGTCGAAAAAGTTTTTTTACTCTAGCTTCATCCTTGCGGTGTTTATATATTGATGTCTGGCAGATTCCTCCTGCTACCAAAGCGTCACCTTTGCTAGCCACTTCTCTGGCGAGGTCACAGGCAGTGGCATTTACATCTTCCCACTGAGGTTAGATAGCAAGAGTTAAGACGATATTTTAAATGTAAAATATAATCAATAGCAAAGGGGGCAATGAGTAAGTAAGATGAGTACAAGTCTCTGGTTTAAACTGCAATTCGAGAAGACCAGCAGAATTGGGCACCATCTCCTCTATTAGCAGTGGGCTTTTATTTCCATTATTGTACTTACCACACTGGATTTTAGCATATTTGTTTGCCTCCCAAACTTGACTGTGAGCCGCCCCATAATCAACTCTATGCCTTTGTATTATCTTTGTATCTCGCATAGAGAATGCACTGTAACAAGCACACAGTACACGTCTGTTGGTTGAATGAGTAAATGAGCATTAACATTTATAAGTATTATAAATTACATTTACAGAATATCTCATAACACTTCCACACCCTTCACCGTATCCACCTTTCTCAACAACCCTATGCAGTTAACCATAACTTATTTCCACTTGCAGAGAAAACCAATGCCCCATGCAGTTAAGTGTCTTGCACAAAGTCACACAACAAATAGGTAGCAAAGTTGAGCATCCAACCCAATTCTGCTCATGCCTAAGCCAGTGCTGGAGACCACCCTGTCTCCAGATGGACAGGTCAGAAAAGAAGAATGTGAAATGAGAAGGTAAAAAGAGCATCTATAAAGTGTCAATTCTCTATAAAAAATAGCATAGGAAAATGGCCATGCCCTTCCAATGGCCAATTCTTTACCAGTCCTATCTCTACCCCTCCCCTAGAGAAAAAGACAGAAGAAGCTAATTTATTTAGTATATACATAAATAATTAATTACTTAATAGATATTTTATGTGGAGTTTGTAATATAGTATAGTAACACATCAGGTCAATTCCATAGTTTCCCATCGAGAGGTTATTTTTTTATAGATGATCCCTGCTTCCCCTGCCCCCACTTTGACCTTCAACTGACTGGCAATCCAGTTTACCTTGCTTTCCATGTTTTCTTCATTGGCAGAAAAGGTGAAAGTCTGCATGACATTTGATCCTGCTCTCAAGAATTCCATGTGAAGCTGATGAACTACAAAGTAGTTGTTTTTTAAATTGAAATTAAAAATTAAAAATCACAGTTGCTATCATTTTCACCAGCAGCAGCAATTCACCCACTCACCTCTCTTCCAGTCATACACAATTTCAAACCTAGTACTTGTTTAAAAATTGCAGACTAAAGTCTGCAGAATTCAAGGACAAGACATGGCAGAGTCTATACCAAATCAAGGCTGTTTAGAGTAGCCTATAATGTCCTGCTGATGGGTTTCAAGGCCTGGTGAAGTCTCATGCAGAAATTAAGACTTGGTTGGCCAATTGTCCCTTGGTCTTTTGATCTAGAGAGAATTTATTCATTTGCCAGTGTTGTGAAGGATGTCTACTTACAGTCAGCACTGGGGACCCCTCAAAGTAGAATGAGGACAACTGTGTTTATTTCTTCACTCCCTCCCCCTCCCCCAACAGAACCTGGCTGTCTATGCTCTGCCAAGCTGGTGGTTATGGTTAATCATCCTTATCAAACACATTGTTATAATATAATATGCAAATTAGCCAGAAGAATGAATCTGAAGCAATAATAGTTTTACTATGGTAAGGAAGCTCTTGAAAATCCACAAGGTAAATATTTATGAAATGAATATTAAGATGTATATTTTAGCACTACCTATATATGCAGATGAAAATGTGTGTGTATGGTAGGAGAAGAGGCAGTGAGGGACATTTTCTTCTGTTTGATCAGCCCATGTACTGTCACTGTCTCCACATCTTGGCAATTTTAACAAGTGAAACAGTCATTGGAAAACACACGCTGTTTATTTTTTAAAAATATTCTCTAGGTCAGATGTAAGCAAAATGTCACCCAGATACTCTTGGGCATGCTGGCACTGACCTGCATTTGGATGTTCTACTACGGCTTCTGGAGTCCAGAGCCCGGCCTTTACGTAGCCCCTCTTCTCCAGAGTTATAAGAAAGCTGCCATCTCCAACCACAACCTCCCCACTATTCAGACGTTCCAAAATACCCTGAGAAAAGAAAGAAAAATCACCTAAGACCCCTCTTTTCTTTTGCCCTAAAAGCAGTTTCTAATTCTAGGAAAGGCAGTACTATGTTCTTATAGCTTCAATTCTGTTAAAATCGTCAATGTCTAATAATAGTTCAGAAAGGTTGAGTATATTACATTTCTTCGACAACCCGGGTACTTGTTTTGTGCAGAGTGCTGTGACTATTTTTTCTCTTAACATTTTATCTGAGTCAAAATATAGTGAAAGCAGCGATTCCATAGTTTAGTTTTCCAACATGTTGTGGCAGACATTGCTAGTTGCATAGCTAATTTTCATTTTATCTCCTTTTCTTTGCTGATGTATTTTGTTTGGGCAATGTTCCCAACTTAAAAAATAAATCTCAGGCTACATTGCTGCTGAGGGTAGCCATAGGATACAGTGCTGGCCAATATGACAAAGGTGGAAATCCACTGAAGATTTCTGCAAAAGTTTTGCTTTCCTGATATAGATGCCCACTCCCTTCTATATTGACACTTTTTTCCTTCCTGACTCGAGTGTCGACATGAGCACAGGGGGAATAGCAGTCATCTTGCAGCCAGGTCACTGAAAGCCACATGCTAAGGCTAGTGGAGTAGAATGACAACCGTAGCCTGTTATCTTTGGACTGCTAGACCTCTTGTTAGGTGAGAAAAATAAACCTTTTTTTGTGTGTGTAAACCATCCAACATAATCCTAATGGACACAGTATTTCATAATTATGCCCTACATTTTCCAGGATGTCCATATACACGTTATCATTTGGTACTCCCAACAACTCTGTGAGCAAGGCAGGGCATTTTACAAGTGAGGAAACTGAGGTTCAGAGAGGCTAGGTGACTTGTCCAAGATCACAGAACTAAGTAAGTAACAAAGCAGACTTCAGATCTTCTAAATTCCTAATCTAGTCTTTTTCTCTTTTACCACCTTTCTATTCAGCCCACACATAACTTGAATAAAAGGTTGTATCCTGAGCAGTTATTCAAGAGTTAGGGTTTCCACTGTCTAAAGCATGCCTCCCTCTGCATGGCTCACTCTCTCGGTCCCTTCAGGTCTTTGGTCAAGTGTCATCTTTCTAGAGATACCTTCCCTGACCACCTTATGACACACTGCAAACACCCCCATGGTGATCCCTATCCCTCGTTGATAGACTGCATTAGGTGAAGATAAAACCTTTTAGTGAAAATACAAGGTCAGTTCATTTCAGTCTTGCCTATAGCTGGATACAGAGCAATGCAAAAATTGGAGAGAAAAGCCTCCAGTTGCCTCCTCTAACCAGTCATATGTGCAGTCCAGAGAAGTACATTAAAAAGGGTTACACTGGAGGCTAAGTACCAGTCTACCATACCTGTACCACCTCCATTGCCCTATGGAGGGAAGTAGAATGGAGCCCAGCTCTGTCAGCCGTGTTAAACATAAACATTGTCTTGACAGAGAGACCTTCTGACTCTGGTTATTTTTCCATATTTCATATCTAAAGATGAATTTTAGCTGAACGTAGAAGAAATTTTAATATTTACCATGATTCTCACCCATCCCTTTATAAAATGCAATTCATCTTTGTTTTGTACTTTTGAAACATAAAAAAAAGACATAAACTTTAAACTTTCATCGAGACCTCTTCACATGCCAGTTACAGCTCTAGGCAAGAGGGATAGACATTGGAATAAGACAAGGTCCCTGCCTTCGAGAAGCTCAAAGTCTGGCCACCCTGAGGAAGGCCAATGAGTCAACACATTATTATTACATTACAAACACAATGTAATAATGAATGCTGCAGAGGAATATAGACGAGAGAATGAGACATATAGACCTGTATGAAATCTCACCTTGAAAATCTAACATACCTCAGTTAAACATGTTAGGAATCAAATTTAACAGTTCATGTCAAACAATTACAGAGAGAGAAAACATTGGTATATAATTTAGGTGGTATAAGTTAGTATCTCACCTCCCATGTCTAATCTGTCACAGCGTTATATCAAGTATATCTATTCAACACTTCTTATACATATACTCCCATCCTCACTACCTGTGGATTATTGAAATGGTCTTTAGTTCACTCCAGCCCATTCTATTCTATCTTTCATTGCCTGACCTACTCTTATTTGTGATTACCTTCTTCTTTGTGTGCTACTTAAGTCCAAACATTCTCCATTCCTGCATCCATCAGGACACTACAATGTCTGCTTACTTTCTTGTCTCTTGTTTGATTGTAAGTTGTTTGTGGCTAAGGTGACACATCTCGTCTCTTTCTCTACCACCTCCTACAGCACCTAACAAAGAATAAGCCCTTAATAAACTATGCGGAGTTAGCAGACAGACAAGACTGTTTTGAAAATGTCATATGTTTCACATATGCTACAAGTTTGGTCTTAAGGAGAAAAAAAAGTGACATTCTTTAACAGAAAATTAGCTACGGTTTTCAGAAAATTATAATTTTGGCTGTGTTTTCATGATACCAAGCAAAGGTAGGACATTTTCATCTGTTATGTAGACGTTTGTCTAACATTTTAAATTTTGCCAGTTTTCTAAACAGCCATTAGCAAAGTAACTAAGTTGTTAAAATTTGAATTTAGAGCATCTTTTAGCCCCTCCTTCACTGCTATACTTACCACTTCAATTAATTACTATACCAGTATGATCTAAAGACAACTCTAGAACAACAGAGGACTGTGTAAAATAAAAAACACTGTAAACTAATTGCAGTACATTGATATTTTCATTCCATCCTCCCTTTTGGCAGCGAATCTGCCTGGGATCTGATAGTGAACTCTGGGAGATAGTTATGCCCCCTTTTTGCATATTATCAGTCTCTAGACCTCTGGATTTGAGATCTGGCTTCAGGGCACCTCTAGTCACACACAGAGGAATCCACCAACTGCAACCTGTGGCAGGAGGCAGCCAGAAATCTAATCTACCTAAAAATATCTCCCCAGCTGCCTGAATTGATACCAAGACTGCTCTTTTGGATTACAGAAGCAATTGGAGGTGTCATCTGTGGCAATTCAGTGAAATCTTAGACATTTATATAATTTATAAAGTATTTCTCCCCCTACCCCCAATAGTCTAGTACCCACCTAGCACTATACATAGTTATTACAATATTATTGACTATATTCCCTATGCTGTACTTTTCATTCCTGTGACTATTTTGTAATTACCAATTTGTACTTCTAAATCCCTTCACCTTTTTCACCCAGCCCCCTAGCCCCACTCCTATTTGGCAACTATCAATTTGTTTTTTGTATTTATGAGTCTGTTTCTGTTTTGTTTATTCATTTATTTTGTTCTTTAGATTTTACATATAAGTGAGATCATATAGTATTTGCCTTTCTCTAAGTTATTTCACTTAGTGTAATACCCTCCAGGTTCATCGATGTTGTTGCCAAAAGTAAGATTTCATTCTTTTTTAAGGCCAAGTAATAGTAAATTGTACATATAAGGAAGGTACCACATCTTCCTTATCCAACATTCTATTGATGGGCATTTACATAGCTTCCATATCTTGACTATTGCAATGAACATAGGGATACATATATCTTTTCAAATTAGTGTTTTGAATTTCTTTAGATAAATACCCAGAAGTGGAATTGCTGGCTCATAAGGTAGTTCTATTTTTAATTTTTTGAGGAATTTCCATACTGTTTTCCATAGTGGCTACACCGATTTGCAATCTTATCAACAGTGCACGAGGGTTCCCTTTTCTCCACCTCCTAACCAACATTTGTTATTTGTTGATTTAATGATGATAGCCATTCTGACTAGTGTGAAGTGACATCTCATCGTGGTTTTAGTTTGCATTTCTCTGATGATAAGTGATACTGAACTTCAGTATGGTCAATTAATCTATGACATAGGAGACAAGAAGATACAATTGGGTAAAGATTGTCTATTCAATAAACGGTGTTGGAAAACTGGACAGATAAATGCAAAAAGATGAAACTGGACCACCTTCTTACACCTTATACATGAATAAACTCAAAATGGATTTAAGACTTAAATGTAAGATTTGAAACCATAAAACTCCTAGAAGAAAACATAGGCAATAACTCTCTGACATTGTTCTTAGTAATATTTTTTCTGATATACCTCCTCAGGCAAGGGCAACAAAAGAAAAAATGAACAAATGAGACTATATCAAACTAAAAAGTTTTTGCACAGCAAAGGAAACCAACGAAATGAAAAGACAACCTAATGAATGGCAGAAGATATTTGCCAATAATACATCTGATAAGGGGTTAAAATCCAAAATTTATGAAGAACTCATACAACTTTACACCAAAAAAACAAACAATCCAATTTAAAAATGAGCAGAAGACCTAAATGTACTTCTTAAAATGCACCTGTTAGCTGAGAAGAGAGGTGAGGTCAGCTCCTTCCCGCTAACATTTTAACTCCCAGGTACACATTAACATGGATTAGTGTATCATAGCCTGGTGTTGCAAGAGTAGAGGCTAAGAAAAAATTAAACAGATAGCATATTTTTAAAACTTAAAAAAAATGAACTGTAAAAGTGAACATAGTATTACAGAAAGTTTAGAGAAAGAAATCAGCACTTTTCTTTGCTTCTTTATCTTTCTATTATGCTCATTTTCTCCAATGCCCTCATTTTACTTTTATGATCAGTAAAACATATCCAAAATATGGTTTTAAGTTTTTTTAAACCCATATTCTTCATCTTATGTTACTACTACCATTATTGTGTCTTTCTTTACAGAGTATATATAAATATTTTTACATGCATAGTTGGAATCAGTCTGTGATATATCTCCTTTTATACTTAAAATTGCCAAAGCACTTTGCCCGTTTCCAAACTTAGCTTTTTAATTGGCTGCCTAACAACTTTTTAAGTAGATGAACCTTAATTAATTTAGGGAGCCCACTATTGTAGGGCATTTTGGCCATTCCTAACTTTTTAGTATAAATAAGTTAGTGGTGCACATTTCATGTCTATAGTGCCCCATCTATCCTGACCCTCTCTTCTGAATTTTGGGGCACTGATTGGTTGCTTTGAGGGGTCCTGCACATGTCCTGCGTCCAAGTTCATGCCCTTCCTAATTTTGTTTTGTCACCCTTCTTCCTACCACGCACATGCCCAAGGGTAGAAATGGGGGGACAAAGCCATTATAGCTGGCAACCAGATCAGGAAAGAGGGGTAGGGGGAGCGGGGTGTGTGTGTGTGGCTTCTGAGTCCAAGGCTAGACTTCAAATCCCCGCTTAACCCCAAGCAAGCAGGCTGACTCTGTGGGCCTCAGTTTCCTCACCTGTAAAATGGGGACAATTGTGAAGATGAGGAGATAATTGCAAAACGCACTCCAGGCAGTAAATGGTACCTAGGATTGTTCATTACACCAAGGCAGTACTGTCATCCCCCGCTTCGCGATCGGGTAAACTGAGGCTCAGAGCCGCACAGGTGCCTTGCCAAGGCCGCAGATCTGGGCTAGAGGATAAGATGGGATTTGAACTCCCGGCTCTGGGAGCTCCGCAGCCGGGAGGGCTGACTGAGAACCTTGAAGGCTCCGGGAAACTCACCTTCTTAGCCCCGGGGCCTCCAGCTGGTACCATGATTGCTGCAGCTTTGCTGGCGCCGAGTCGGGTCGCTGGGAGCGCGTCTGTCCAGGAGCCCGCCCTTCAACTGGGGGAGGATCCCCTGCCGCCCCGCGTCCCTGCCGCCCTGCCTCCCCGCCGCCCCGCGGTCCCAGGATGTCGGCTGGCCTGAGAGCCGGTGCCCGCGCCCTCAGCCTCCGCCTCGCCATGCTCCGCCGGGGCGCGCAGCGACTGCGGGGCTTTCCACTGCCCAGCTTCCCCGGCTGTCCACGCTCCGTCTGTGGCCGCGAAGGGTGAGTGGGGGCCCGGCCTGACCAGAGGCCTGCGTCCTGGAGGCCCCATGGAGTGTGGGGCGCGGGGCGGGCGGGTTAAGGCAGACTTTGGGGTTGGCGGCTCTTCGGCCTCTGAAAAATGGGCATTTGGATTTCTTCTTGATTTATCTGTTTTCTTTTCCATATGCAACCGTACAAAGTGAAACAGTATCAAAGGGTTCCTGGTGCAAAGTCTCTCCTACTCCAATCCCCTTCCCCAGTCAACTGTATAGTAACTTCTGTATCTGTTCAGAGATGGTCTATGTGTCGGCAAACACAAGTGTATATATATATTCTACTTTGGCTTATTTACACATCGATTTTCACAATGTCTTGAAGAAGCTCACGATCCAGCTAAGGTGACAGTCATGCACATAAATACATTAAACCACTAAACAATATAATTAAAGAAACATGTAAACAGCAAGAGAAAGTTAAGTGAAAGAAAGTTAAGTGAAAGAAAGTTAAGAATATTTTACCCTATCTGGCTCTCTTCATTCTGGATAACAGTAGAGAGATGAGGTGATCCAAGATTTATGGATATTAAACTTCATGACAATTATGTTTTTTGTGGAATATAAAATGATTATAAGTGTGTTCTTTAAGTAGACTGAGAAAAATTATTCTCTACATTCTTTGGAAAGAAAAAGACCTCATCTGTTTAATTCTTTAGCTAAATTAGTTATCTCTGATGAACCAGAATAATGTGGAATGGGGTTCAAATGCCTCCACCCCCTCCCCCAACCAGGTTGTCTAAGTCAGGCTATAGATGCCTTAAAAAAAAACAAAGAAACAACAACAAAACTATAGCTACCATAGCCTAGTGAAGGTACCATTAAAAACAAATTGTCTTCCAGAGAGAACAACCCACCTTTATCTGCAGAAACAAGATGGAAAGACCAGGCAGAAACAGTGATAATTGGAGGCGGCTGCATTGGTGTGAGTCTGGCTTATCACCTAGCCAAAGCGGGCATGAAAGATGTGGTCCTCCTGGAGAAATCAGAGCTCACTGCTGGATCTACCTGGCACGCAGTAAGGAAAGCACTCCAAAACTCTCATATGCACGAGTTGTGCACTAGTGGAATCAGTTTCCCTCCCATTCTCAGTTCCCTTTGTAAGCTCTTTAGAGTGAGCTCTCTTTCAACAGTGTTAAAAAGTACAGTTCCACTGTGGTTGGTGTACTTCCAGGAAGTGGTCAACATTTATGATGTCTTTATCTTGAACATACAGCTTCTGGATTCAGATCCTGGCTCTGTTGTTTTCTATCCACATGACTTATGGTTAATTGCTTAAGTTTCCATTTCCTGACGTGTAAAGTGGGAGTATTAATAGTACCGACCTGCTAGGATTGTGATGAAGATTGAGTTAATATGTGTAAAGTTATTAAACACATTATAACTGTTTAGTAAATTTAGCTTTTGTGGTCCTTTACATTTATTTGTTTATTTATCATTTTAATTTTGTGCTGTAAGACAACTCGGCTGTATGAAAACGTAACTATAAGGACTGAGAACTTGTGAGAGAGGCCAAAGCAGCTGATCCTCCCTGAGTGCAAATTTGGGGGGAACCTTCACAGGGACACTTGTATTTTGTTTTACCAGTTCCCCCTCATCTTGTTTCCTCCTGCCTGGAGAGAGGGGTTCAGGAAGCCATCAACACTCCTGACTCTTCTCCCTACCTTGAACTAGACTTTCTATGTAGGCTTTTTGCTATCATGTAAAAGAAAGCCTGCATTTCTCTTAGAGCTCTCCTATATCTTCTTCTTGATATTCAGGCACTCTTTCAACAAATATTTACTAAAAGCCTATATTGTGTCAAGCCAGCACTGTTCTAGGAGATAAGGACACAGCAGTGAACAAAACAAAGTCTCTGCCTTCATGGAGCCATATTCTGGTAGGGCAGACAGAAAGTACACAAGTAGTGTTTGAGAGTAATCAGTGCCATGAAGAAGAGGAAATCAGGGATAAAAGGATGAGGAATGATGGAGGTGGAGGAGTCAGGAGGCCCATTCAAAGAGCATGTAGTCAGAGGGAAATTTAGGCAAGTGAAAATATCCTAAGAGGGAGGGCTTACATCCTTTTTACACTTTTGTGTTGTTAAGGAGGATGTTCTCTTTAATATTTTAATTACTTATTTTCTCATTTATACTTGATTGGTTCGATGGGGCCTGCATTTTAGAATAGAGTACTGGATTCCCTGCATTTTTACTTTTTAGACATCCGAAGAATTAAAAAAAAAAAAAAAAAAGCAACATACCCTTAACCTATTCTTTTAAGAAAAGTGAGCAAAGTTTTAAAAATATTTTAACATATAATCTTGTTAAATGTTAACTGTGCAAAACAATTTTCCCTTAAGCAAAGAGATACCAGAGTGAGTGGAAAAGACATTATCCTGGTTTGTGAACAAAGTATTATGCAACCTGTGGTTTACAAAATGAGATTCATGCCGTGTGAGCTCAAGATGGAGTCAGGCATCAGAAGCCAGGTTATTTGGCCCCCAAGGAATAAAGAAAACAGAAAAAAGGGGCTCTAAGAACCTGATTCTAGGACATTTTGTAAGTCAAGGGGGCCTCTGTCTGAAGAGCAACATGAAAAACTCTCATGTATCAGGAATTTTTAACTCAGAAATGTGTGGAGCAGATATGAGAATGTGGAAGATTGGGAAGGCAGCTAAAAAAATTAAGGCATTCTCATTGAAGTATGACATGTGCTCAAGGTTCAATGTGCCTGGAGAGGGCCGGAATCGATGTTTAGGGAGGAAGGCACAGTTTGCATCATGAATATTGAAAATGGAGTGATAAATCCAAAAATCTTGAGGGTTTCCTATATTTTAAGGAACCTGCTTTGTCAGCACCTGATATTACTACTAATATGGAGCTTTTCTTGTGGGATGGAGGGGAAGAGGGAAAGACTGAGTGAGAAGCAGTTTTGGAGCAGCCCCCACAAGAGGCTGCCCCTGGAAAAGGTAAGAAAGTGGATGTTTTGGAGGGTTGAGGACTAAAGAGGCAAGATGACCCATTTAAAGTATAGGAAGACAATATCAGAACTTTCTATTTATATTTGTCTAAAAATATAAGGAAAAAATTAAGCCTTACTAGTCTTTATAAACAGCCCTCACTTTTGATACAGGTGACTATCTTCAGTCTATCATGACGTTTGCAGATCACGTGCCGTAGGATATCATCGTTGTGACTAATTTTATAGAAACAAGGCTTTAAATAATATAATTTGTGATAAAAGAAAGAGAGAATAACCTTGAGAATGCTGTACTACACAGAGGTTTGTTGACTAGCTCATGACAATAATTAAAAGAGTTGTGAAACTTAAAGTTTTTCTTTTACAAACTATCCCAAATTTGGTGACCTTTGTGGTAATGGAAATGGTTGCCAGTCATTTCTACATAGCAGATACTTACTAAAATATATATATATATGCAGTCTATCCTTTCAAAGTAAAAGTAATGTTACCATAAGTGAGAAATAACTACTTTTTTGCAAAATGGTCCTGTTCAGAAAAGAGCATTTTGAAAAAGGATGTTTGAAAATGTTGGCATTATTATTAGATTTTTCTGGCCAAAATGACATATGTCACCTAGAAAAGCTGTCATATATGCAAAAGGTAACTTAAAAATTTTTATTTATTTATCTATCTATTTGTTTATTTAATGTATTTATTTATTTATTTATTTATTTATTTTATAGTAACGTTGGTTAACAAAGTACATATTTGTGTGTCACCACATATTTGTGTGTCACTACATATTTGTGTGTCACCACATATTTGTGTCACCACAAATATGTGTCACCACATATTTGACCGCAAAAGGTAAATTTTTTAAATTTAGATTTCTTTCTGTCACCACATATTTGACCTCAAAAGGTAAATTTTTTAACCCATCAAAAATTTTTCCAAATGAGGATTTTCAGTTGGATTTGTACCCATTTATTTAAAATAAAAGTTCAATACCTTCTAATTATCACGTAACAATAACTGATAAACAAGAGAACATGAAACATTAATAGTCAGATTTCGACGAAAACCGTTGTATAGGTGGTGATTGGGATGGAGGAAGTCGTGTCAAGAATCAGAGAGTACAGCCGAGAGAGTGCACTTCTTCTCCTTAGGTCTTTGTAATAAAGATAGGTGGCTTGTTCAGTTATCACAGCCATTTGAACCAGTCTCAAAATAATACAAACCTAGAATTAGGCCTTCAAATGGCTGTTTTACCACAATTAATCCAATACATATATTTTAGTAATAAAGTATGTTAATCACACAGCCCTTGCTAAAATATTAAGAAGCTTAATATTCCAAAGCTTTTCTACACAATAAACAAAATAAAAATTATTTAAAATATTTAATTCATTTCAAATTGTTTTGTGTGTTTTATGACTTCTGTTAATATAGAAATACACATCTATATCATGTAAAAATAAGGAAATACACCTACTTTAGTGGATATGCTCAAACTTTTTAATTGGATGTGAGTAGATGGATAAAATATTTGGAGCCACTGGGATATAGGATGGCTTGAGGTCAGTCACTGGGCTTTTTGAGGCTGTAGAGGCTCATGAATGAAGGAAAAGGATTATTAAAGAGTTAAGGAGAGCATCACAGCTCAATTGATGATTTTTCTAACTCCATCATTCCTGTCATTAACTCATTAATTTATTATTAATTGTCAGTCTACTATAAGGAAAAGCTTTCCCTTCTTTTATTTATATCAATAAGGATTCATAAATTTTTATTTTATTCAAAGGGCTGTAATTCCTGGTGATTATTTATGTCTCTGTTTCATCTTTCCTCTTTTATCTTCTCTCTCAACTTTAATTATTTTTTCTTCAAATCAAAGGTAAGCCCCTCCTTGTCCCCCTTGAAGATGTCTGTGACCCTTGTAGCATCTTCTCTTCTTTTTGTTCTTATGTCTTTATATGCTCTGGCACTTAATCATATGCTCTTGATTTCATTGTTTCATGTATTAAAGTTTCATGACCTCAATCAGACCATAAAATCTTGAAGGTTAAGAATAATGTTTTCTCCTTCTTCAAACTAGCCATTTAATATAGTCTTGATGAAGCCCAGAACAGAAAAACACTGTACCCTTCTTACAACACATGCTATAAGACCGGCTCATAAATTAGCAATAAAACCATGTAAGAAAATGGTCAACAAATACTTGAAAAAATGGTCAACATCATTAGCTATTAAGGAAATGCAAATCAAAACCACAATGAGATACCACTTCACACCTGTTAGAATAGCTATAATCAACAGGACAAGTAATAACAAATGTTGGAGAGAATGCGTAGAAAAAGGAACCCTCATACACTGCTAGTGGGACTGCAATTGGTACAGCCACTATGGAAAACAGTATGGAGGTTCCTCAAAAAACTAAGAATCAATCTACCCTATGATCCAGCAATCCCTCTACTGGATATTTACCCCAAAGAATTGAAAACTCATATCCAAAAAGATATTTGCACACCGATGTTCATAGTAGCATTATTCACAGTGGCCAGGACATGGAAGCAACCAAAATGTCCTACGAGAGATGATTGGCTAAAGAAGCTGTGGTACATATATACAATGGAATATTACTCAGCCATAAGAAGAGATGAAATACTGCCATTTGTGACAACGTGGATGGATCTCGAGATAATCATGCTAAGCAAAATAAGCCAGGCAGAAAAAGTTGAAAATCATATGATATCACTTATATGTGGGATATAAACCTAAAAGCAACAAATGAACAGGACAAACAAACAAACTCATGGACATGGACTATAGACTAGTAGTCCCCAGAGGGTAGGGGGTAGGGGAGATGGGGGAGGTAGGCAGAGTAAAGCAGGTCAAATATGTGGTGATAGAAAGAAATCTAACTATGGGAGGTGAATACTCAGTGTAAATATGTATATGCTTTACTGATAAATGTACAGCTGAAACTTACTGGATTTCATTAACCAATGTCACCATAAAAATAAATAAATTAATTAATTAAAAAAAACATGTAAGGTATTATATTCAAATAACTTACAATAAAAGCACATATATGGTTGAACCCAAATTTTCAACACAGATTAAAAGACAATAGTCAGTGGCTAAAAAATACATAAGATACAAAAAATAAATAATACAATTTTATAGCTGGCAAAAAATTAAGCCCCAACAGTATGAATTGTTCAGTGGAAATAAGTATACTATTTCAGTGTGGGAGACTAACTTTCCTTGACCAGGAATTCCTAGAAAAACTTGTTTCCTAAACAAAGGACACTGGGCTAAAGGTTTTGAATAACAGTTTTGCAAGAACTGTAATCCATGTGACTCAGATGAAAGATCATTAACTCATTCTATGAATATAGTTTTCTGGAGTGAGGAAGAAGAAGATCGATGCAGTATAGATAGTATATAACTTTCTGGTGGTCTGGCTTAACCTAGTTTAAGCTTATAGGATCTTGAGGAGTGAATGGTGAATAGCACCCTAGGCTAGTGCTCATGAATATCAATTTTCTTAACTGTCAGGGGATATATGGAAGACAAAATTGAGTTCTCAGATACCTGAAAGCCAGGGGTTCTCTATTATTTAGCTAGAAAAGTTCATATGCACACTAGATACCAAGCTTATAAAGAATGTAGTGTTCGACTGAAGGTTAAGGGGACTGACTTGTAGTTCCATTGTAATGAGGCTGTACTATGAGAGGACCTATAAGCTGGACTGGGACTTTTCTCAAAAAAAAGGTAGGTGTGCATAAGTCCAAATACTTGAACAAATTCTTGATAGAAACCTGAGGATTTTGGTCCATAAAGGATGATTAATGAACTTTAAATGGGATGCTTTTGAGATCAGGAGAACCAAATGCCCACCACTACCATAGAAGAACCTTATAAATACTCCTAAACAGTTTTTTGACTAGATTGTGTTCTGATGAACTTTCCCAGCTAAATTAGCTGCAAAACGGGGCCCAGAGAACTTGCTTCATAGAATTGTTTAGAATTCTTTATCTGGATACTACATTGCATCTGCCAGAGTTGATCAAAAGAGTTTTGGTATGGTAATATTTAGATACTTTTTCCTGAGAGTAATTATTCAGTATTTATTCAGCAAATATTTGTGGGGTACAACCTATGTGCTCCTAAAACAGGTTAAGCTATGGCAAAGGTCTGTTCATCAATTCACCAGGCTCAATTCCCAGGAATTTTCTAATCCTTTAATTTCAGAAATTTCAGGAAATGGAACAGGAAGGCTGCTCCATTCAAGGGACTGGTGGGGATCATGTCAAGGAAAACTCTTTGCTAGTCCATAGTCTTTCTCCTTAAGGGAACACATGTAATTTGCTGGTTTGAGTCCACGTTTTATGCCATCCCCTATATTCTTCCTAATAGCATATATTCCTAAACTTCCCATCTAAATCATCCCATTTTTGAATCTGAAAATGACACTTTCCCTAATAACTTTCAAAGAGTGAGTATGTATGTATGTATGTATGCATGTATATCCATATATTATTCATATATATGTATTATATATATATATATATTTGTTGGCTGGCTCTCACATTACTTATATGGTTCAAACGATTCTTATAACTTTACCATGAGCCTTATGCTCTGGTGTGCTCATATTGGTGCTGATATGTTCTCATCCCAAAGGACCATCTTGGCTAGATCTTTTCAGTTTCTAGCCTGTAGTAAATTCCTGCTTAATAGATAAGCTAGCAACATTTTTAAAGTGTTAATTTTTTTTTCAGTATTTCCTTTCCTCTCCACTTTTAAGGCAGGTTTAACAACTTACTTTCATCCTGGAATAAACTTGAAGAAAATACATTATGATAGCATCAAACTTTATGAGAAACTGGAAGAAGAAACTGGACAGGTAAATGCATTTAACTTGAAATTGTCTTTTAGGTCAGTTTCTGTATATAAGATCTCTGAAGGATTTGATATCATTGTGTATAGCTGTGTATAGTGACATCAATGGCATGTTTAATGTGGTAGAGAAATCCGATGAGAGTTTAAGATGAGAACCTCTAAAGTTTGCTCTAGGATCAATTTAATTTCTTGAAGTGTGTTACCCATGTAATTATCTGCTCTTTTAAATTTTTTTTTAAATGAAGGAGGAATAAAAAGCAACAGTTTTCAAAAATATCTTTAGGCAGTTATCGTATCTAGAAACTAAGAAATCAGAGCCTTTCAGCAACTGGATCACAAAGGATCTGACAACTATGTGTACCAGATTGTCACACGATTTTGAAAAGTACTTCACTAAAAGCCTCTCACTTTTATTTTTATCTATTCTCATACTTATTAGTACTCTCAAAATAAATTAGCAGGTAAAGAATATCCATAGGAGGTGGCTTCATAGTGTAGTGGTTAGCATGTCTGCCTTACACACAGAAGGTCCTGGGTTTGCACCCTAGGTGGAGCCACTGACCATACCCCGGGGGGCACCTGGCCTCCCTGGCCCCAGGGAGTGCCTGGCGGGGAATGGGGGGAAAAGACACCCCACCTTCAGAAATCCAGTCCTTAAAGGGAAACGGCAACATCCATAGGTCAGGGGTGGAAGTTGGGGGAGAGGGGACGGGGTGTTTCGGGGGGCGGAAAAAGACTATCCATAGGCTAAGACTAAAGTCAACTTAAATTGTTCTTGCCATTTCCTTTGCTTAAAACCATCACATGGCTTCTCACAGTCTACAGGACAAAAGCGAGACAAGGAGGACCTTCATCAGCTGAGCCCTGCCTGCCTTTCCAACATTTTCACTTGCCACTCTTTGCTACACTCACATTCTTCAGCTATTCTTAATTACTTATGGTTCCGGAATGTGCTGTCCTCTCTCTCTGAAACAACATTCCCTCTGGTCCCCATTTCAGCATTCACCCCCACCTTTCCTGGGGGTCATTCCCTTTGACAAGCTGGCCTTGACTTTGCCCACTCACCAGTCAGACCAAGCTGAGGGCACATCTCTTGGTCCTAAGAACCTTTGTGCACACTCCTCTTACAACATGAATCTCTCTCTATGGTGGTTGTTGCTTTATTGATTGGTCTTCCCTCCAGGTTGTGAACGACCTCTTTTATTTCTGTAACCCAGGGCTTAGCGGAATGCCTGGCTAACGGAAGAACTTCAATACATATCAAATGAATGTTTATTTCAATTCACACTTAATCTCATCACTGCAACATTCTGATTCTTTAGATTCCCTCCTCAAATCCTTTATTTTTCTCTTTTTCACATAATTTTCTTGCACTCTGTACATTAACACTATCCCATGTTATAATTATGCATTTAGCTGTCTGCCTTCACCTGTCGACGCTGTAAGCTCCATTCAAGCCAGGTCTTCACCTCTCTTGTTCACAACAGCATCTCTGAAGCTTAGTACCTGGCACAGAACGGACACTTAGTAAATGGCTGCTGAATGAATGTCTTTCTGTAAGATGTAAATATGTTTTTATAGTTATCTTTTTCACTGCATAGTAAATCTCTTTTCTTATGTACCCATATTGTCATTGTGCTGGAGAAGAACCGTGTTCAAGCACCAAATAATGATTTATCTATGTGTTTTAATTGGCATTCTTGTCACAGGTGGTTGGATTCCATCAGCCAGGAAGCATCAGAATTGCTACAACTTCGATAAGAGTAGATGAATTTAAATATCAAATGACTCGGACTGGCTGGCATGCAACAGAGCAGTATATTATTGAACCTGAAAAAATTCAAGAGATGTTCCCTTTACTCAACATGAATAAGGTACTTACTTTAAGGGCATTTTCACCATTTGTTGGTGAAAACGTTATTTTAAAATGTTGATTAAACATAGAAAAACTTTGTGTACACATTTTGAATAGCAAAATCATTTGATTAATGCTGGAATTTGGGTAAATTGTGAGGAGGGCTATATTATGTATGCTAAATGAAATATGGCATGATAAAAAAAATCTTTTTATTTTTTGACGTATGACAACTGAGGAAACATTTTGAATATCTTTCTATTACTGTGTCTCCCAGATCTAGGGATTTTTTTTTTTTTTAATAAATAAACCTATTTGAGAACTACAAAGAAAATAATCTGGTATGATAAATATGTACATAAAAGACTATTATTAAAATTTTTTACAAAATTAAATGTAGAAATACTATACTATATTGCTACACAAATATCACCTAGCTTATAGCTGTATTTTCCTGACAGGCTGTATACCAGGTATTGATCTAATTTTAACCAAATTTGGCTGAGAGAATCCACTTGGGAACTTAGTGTCTCTTTTTGCTGGGTGATAATTCAATATGCATAATACTAACAATGACTAACATTATACTACATAACACTACAGCACATATTTATGTACCAGGTGCTATGCTAAGCCCTTTATATGCATAATCTCATGTAATCACAATAAAAACATATAAAGTTTATATGTTATATAAACAGGAAACTGCAGCTTGGAGAGTTTACATAATGGCCCCAAGCTGATCCAGCTAGAGAGAACTGGAGCAGAGATTTGAACCCAGGCTCTCTGACTCCTTTACATGTACTTCCTAAGGGTACCAGGTAGGTCTGTTCAGGAAAACAGGTTTATGTTTCTCCCTGGTAACTCCCTGGCAGTGTCTCTGATCTCTGAGGGTTTCTATCATTGATCTAGGAGCCTGGTTTATTTGCCCTTGTGAGTCTTTACAGGCTGCTGGTACTCCCTTGTCTATAGTTTTATGTTACGCCAGTATGATGGCAGATGGGTGTCACATTACATTGTTTGCACTGAAACTCTGTTGTTGTAGTGAGGATATGCTTATATTCTGTTTCTGTGTCAGTCTTGGAACGCTTTCCTGGAAGTTCTCACCATCACAGACTTTTCTCCAGGGCTTTAGGCAATGGAAACACGTAAGAAGAGTATTCTTTGGCTCTGGGGCAGGATGTCAAATCAAATAGATATAGGATCACTGTAACGACACTATGTTCATTATAAAACATCAATGTGACATTTGGAAGGCTATAGTAATATGAATTCCATTAAAACTGAAAGTCTCTTGCACTAAACCTAAAATAAGAAATTGGATTAGTAAACAAAAACTTCCCACAAAGAAAAAGCCCAGGCCCAGATGGTTACACTGGTGAACTCTACCAGAATTTTAAAGAAGAATTAATACTAATCCTTCACAATCTCTTCCAAGAAATAGAAGAGAAGTGAACCCTTCTCAACTCACCTGTGAGGCCAGTATTGCTGTGATATCAAAATCAGACAGAGACATCACAATAAAAGAAAGATCGATATCCTTTATGAATAATGATGCAAGAATCCCCAACAAAATACTAGCAAACTGGATTCATCAATGTATAAAAGGATTTGCAGCATGACCAAATGGAATTTATCCCAGGAATATTGGTTTAACCTCTGAAAATCAATCAGTATAATACACCACATGAATAGAATAAAAAACAAAAACAGATGATCATCTCAATAGATGCAGAAAAAAAGTTGACGAAAGCTCCCTGCTCATTCTTGTTACTCAATACATTTTCGTTGAATGGCTAAGACCTAATGATACTACTTCACATGTTCATTCATCGTTTCATCTGAGTTTCGTTCTTCTTTGTTTCCACTACAAGCCCTAGCACACAATAGGTATTCAAGAATTAGTTGTTGAATGACTGAATCAAGTACACATTTTCCTGACACCAGATATGTGAATTAACATGTGAATTTATTAGCACTATAAATAATTAAATATAAACAACTGATCAGTTAGTACTAGATTTGACTACAAATGTCAGAAACCAAAATAATGCTTAAACAAGATACAAGTTTACTTCTCTTTCATTTAGACAGTCCAGACTTGAATGGTAACTCTTTCAGTAGAGACTTCAGGAATTCAGTCACCTTCCAAGTCATTGTTCTGTCTTCCTAGAGTGTGACTCTTATGTTCTCATTCTAAGATGGCAACTAGAGCTCCAGCCATCATGTCTGCATTCTTGACAGCAGGATGGAGGAAGAGACAAAGAAGAAGGGACGAAGAGCATAATAAGCCAGTAGTCTTTTCATAATGGTTTGTCAAGCTGCCATGTGACACTTTCATTTGCATTTTACTGACCAGAGCTTTGTAACAGTTTTATCTATCAGTTGGGACTGATAGCTGACAACAATTGGAAACTCTTTGTTCTTAGTGGCCATGTGTCTAAATAAACATTCAGTTTCCATTGCTATGGGGGCAGGGAGAATGGATATTGGAGACAATTGCAAGGCTCTATTAAATAGCCTGTCTACTTAACTCTCAGTGTGAGTCTTGCCTAAGTCTGAGCTTTGATACAGGAAAAAGAAGTGCAGACAATCTGATTCCCCAATGCACTTTTAAAGTACAGTTTTATTAAACATTTGCTGGTAAGATATGGTTACAGTGAGTAATACGTGCATATTTGTTTGTATATTGGCTCTTTTACCATCGATTTAGATTTTAGCTGGACTGTATAATCCTGGAGATGGTCACATTGATCCTTACTCTCTAACTATGGCCCTGGCTGCCGGGGCTAGAAAATATGGTGCCCTTTTAAAATATCCTGCACCGGTGACTTCTCTGAAACCCAGGTCAGATGGAACATGGGATGTTGAAACACCACAGGGATCTATGAAAGCAAATAGAATTGTGAATGCTGCAGGTAAGTGTCATATCTTTTTCTTTTTCTTTTTTAATTAGTGGGGTTTTTCAAGTGGCAAAGAAAGAAGATATCACACCATAAAGTAATGTTTTATATTATGAATATTGTTATGAAACACTGTCACGCTCCCAAGGTGAACATCATGTCTGTTTCTAAGCTACAAAGCCCTCTTTCCATCCCTTTGCTCTTAGTGTGTGAGGTACCACTATGTCCTTGGTTTATCTATAGAAAGTTGGCATTCTTCTCTGTGCTCCGTTTTATTCAGCTCAGATCATGTTTTGCCAAATTATGCTTCCTTTTCTTTCC
>NW_006436298.1:12648216-12687205 GCF_000325575.1 Pteropus alecto | reverse complement strand
CCCTACACTAGTAATTAAATTCTAGTGTTCCAATTCATGAGCATCTTTGTTCTCAGTTTGCTCTTTTAGGGCAGATTTAATCATTTGTGTTCTCTGTCATCTATTTCTGATTACTTGACTCTAGTCAAAAAACTTTTAATCCTTTCCTTTCACAGCATTATTAAACATACTTCATAATCTTTTCTCAGGTTACTCTATTATAATTTAGACTCAGAATAGTGAAGCCAAAAGGGATATTTGAGATAATCTAACAACTTATTCATTTTCCATTTATGAAAATCAAGGTCCAGAAAGGTCATGCTACTCGGCAAAGTAACACAATTATGTCAGAGCCAGGACTTGGACTTGCGTCTTTTGATTCTTGAGTTAATAGGTCATTTGCTTGTGAAGTCATTTTCAATCATCATACACACAAAAATAAATTCTTGTGCAAATGAAAATACTTATGCAGTCTAAACTGGGCTAATACTTTATATTTACCTATTATTCATAATGGTTAATTTAAAACCTAAAATAAGCATGAGGCAGTAACTGATTTTCTTATTGTCTACTCTTTGAGTCAGTACTTAAATTATACAATAAAAACAATCTATATTATTTTCAGATCAAATGCTATGCCATGAGAACATGCTAGAAACATGGACCCTTAAGATTCTTTCCTCTAAACTGTAACTACAATTGATGTTATTTATTTTAAACAAAACACTTTTAGTGGTTCTAGAAGAAGTTATATTTTCAATATTTAAGAGTTTAAATTAGTATTTCTGAATCTTTCTAACCTATTCTCCCATTTGAAAAGTGTAAAACTCTCATGACTTCTTTGATATCATTTGAAATTCAAAATACAGTAATAGAAAATGACTTGCTGGAAAAAAAAAAAAGAGCAAAAGAATAAATATTGCTTTCTTTCTGAACTTTCTTTTTTGATCCTGCCTCTACCCCCCACTCATACCCCCACAATCCCCATCTGATATCCCTACCCCTTGCTGTCATTGGGTATAACTGATCTAAATTCTGCTAGAATATCTAAGACCATGAAATCACTGACACCTTATTTACCAGGTAGCAAAGATTCTTTGTAATTGTACATCTTTCTTTATGAGCCCCTAGAACATTTCCCCTACAAATTCAGCCCCTAGAACATTTTACTGTTTTCATAGTGATAGCAAATACTGAACAAACATACTTTGACTTCCATATCAGCACCCATGGCAGACATTGCTAATTGATCACAGATGAGCTTGGACAAACCCCACCATTTTTCTCAACACAGTGCTTCAGGCAGCTGTACACTCCCAACTGATATTTTTGAGGAAGCATGTAGAAGACCTTAATTTAACACAGTTATTTATTGTTTCCCTAAAATGGATAAAAATTTTTTGCATCGTTCATTACCATTGTAATAATTTTTTCCTCTAAATAACAAACTGTGAGGAATAAAGAATCACTAAAGAGAAAGAATTCTTTCCAAAGAGATCTGACATATTTTATGCAGCTGTGAAATCTTTTGGGGCAATCAGGGTGAGGGAGGGCAATGGCAGGAGGTGCTAGAAAACACTTCTGGTGCTGTCCTGGGAAAACACATCCTTAGAATTAGATTGACAGTGTGGCCCTGTGTGGGGTGGTAAACACAGGGCCACACCTTCAACCTAATTTCTGGGATTGTTTTTCTGGGTCAACACCAGGAAGCTGTTCCCCAGGATGTCCTTCTGCTGTCTTTGTTCTTGAAGCATCTCAGTCACATCGCTGCCTTTCTTGTCCTCAGTTCTTGGTAACTCCAGGCAGCTCCTTGCTGAGAGTTGTATGAAGAACTATGCTGTCTCAATTCTCAATTCTTTCCTTTTAAATTAAATGTATTGGGGTGACATTAGTTAATAACATTATATGCGTTTCAGGTGTACGATTTTATAATATATCATCTGTATATTGCATCAATTCTTTATGTCATTCAGATCATATCTCTGGTCCATATCTTTTTTATTTGTTTATTTTTCCTCCATCTCTTCTCTTCCAATGGGCAAAAGTTACTGGAAAAACTCTGACTGATTACATATTAGTAGTCCATGGAAGGTGTGGAGCAGTGTGTGTTTAATTAATTGTAAATCTGTTTTGAAAAAACCTTATTTAAAGTATAGAAGCTCCCCAAATGGTAAGCCTCAGTAATTGGGGGCCAAGGCGTCAACATGCTTCCTTTTATAATTAAAACTAACAAAGATCCATTTTATGAATAAAAGCAATCTTTACAGAAGGCATCATGCTAATAGGATTTGAAAATGTGTGTCTGATGGAATGTTTCCCAGAGTTACTCAGTGACACCAGGATGCCTCACCAATTCAGGTGAGGCCTTCAGGCCAGCTCTGAAATTTAATGAAAGGAACTAGGATAACGACTTGGAAATATAAGCAAAATGTTGAAAATATAAAGGCCACTATTATCTACTCAATTGTACTATCACCTGCTAGAAGTTTCTTTACGTGGAGTCGTAACAGGAGGCTGTTGAGTCTTTAGGATATCCATGAAAAGGAAAGTTTACAAGTAAAAACTATGTCCATTTGCTGATGTGTGTATTGTTACCATGCAACCTGGGCAAATGACTTATTTGTAAAATGGAGATAATAGTGCCCATCTCAAAAAGTTATTATGGTTAGTAAATGAGCTAGTAATGTAAAGTATCCAGAAAGGGTTTACCATATGGAAAACACTAAAAAATTAAGTATGATAATCATAATCATTATTATGATTAATTATTTCCTTAAAAGTCTATGCCCTGGTCTGAGAGGGAGACTGAAGTAACTTTATTCTTGAGCAAGCAGAGCAGAGGAACAGTTTCTGACACTCCTGACCTCTTGGTGTACAATAGGCTAATTTGCCTTTAGTATTGCTTAAAAAACTGTTTTTAATTCTACCTGCATTCTACTTCTCCCCTCAGAGGCAGCTCAGGGGCATAGGACAGGAGCTATTTATTATGATGCAGGCTTTTTCTTTCCATGGTGATGAATGTTTCTCTTGTTTTCATTTCCAATTGACTCTGTAAGCCTGTAAGCCTGAGATAGCTTTGTAAACTTTACTCGAGAATTTTCCTAATACGGTAAATCAGAAATGTGATTGGATGGTGCCAACCTGAAGTCCAGTGTTCAGCCAAAAAGAATTGCTTAATTTTACCTGATACTCTGCATCAGAGAATGTCACTATATAAACCATCATTGCTACTGTATAAATCACTAGTACAAGGAAACTTGTCCACGAAACTGTACCCTTCATTTTAACTCCATTTCTATTAATCACTGCATTTTTTAAAAAATGGAACCCATTTCCAAATGATCGTTTTTATTGACTCTTCTCTTCAGTGTTTTCTAGGTGGTAATGGTAGATTTTAGATGATCCCTCCACATTTGTCTCTCTTCCTTTTGAACTTGGTAGGTAGGTGATCTAGCAGGGGTTGAAGTATAATCCTAGCTAGATTTAGGTTAACTTGATTGACATATAGAGGAGAGAATGCCAACAAACACCACCACCATAGGGTAAAATAGCAGAGAGCTTTCCATGGAGCTCATTGAAATAATATAGTTATATGATACTTAAGCATATGTTTCCACTTTATTTTAATCATGAAGTACATTAATAAGTGAGCAGTTATACTCAGAAATGTATAAATATGTTTGCATAGGACAGAATTTATTCTTCAATTTATGTTTTAATTGAAACAAATATATTGAGGAAAATGCTTTGAATTGCTAAGCTAAATATTTTGACTTTTTATATTTTAAAGCTTCTCTAGTTCATATAACTAGAATTTGTGGCTTTACTGTATTTTCCTACAAAGTTCTGACATTGTTAATTCACATCTTCCTACTAGCACAAATAAATTACGTCTCTAAATTATTAAAAGACCAACAAACAGCTCTAATGCCCATAGGCAAGATTTTTGGTTTGCAAACAGACACCCATTTTGGGTGCTATTATGTAAGTGTGGCTGATTTAGCTGTTAGGCCAAAACGTAACAACTGAGCACAAGAGTGATATTTAGATGGTTAAATAAAAATAAACTTCAGTACATAAGAGCACATAATCTGGGTTCCCAGACTGAGTCATAATTGATAATTCTGTGTCTAGCTCTGAACTTCATAATGACAGGAAATTCAGAACTTACTAGATTATGAAAAAAGGAGAAAAAGAAATGATTAAAAATTTAGAGTGAAACTCCTAAAGAAATAACTTAAAAAAGATTCCCTAATTATTCGAATGATTACTCAAAATTATTATGAAATAAACAAGCACATAGAACCCTTCCCCCTCAAACAATCCATTGGTGGGTCAGATGACATGACATCCCTAACAATTACTTATCATTTCAGATTCTAAAGTAACTTTATACAGTGAAAGAGTCTTGGATTTTTAAAATAAAGTCTTTCTGTAGCAAGAAAACCAATAAAATGTGCTGATTCCAGAGTCTCCCTGTGTGACCTTGGGCAGGGCTCTTTTTTCCTCTGGACTTCAGCTCCATATCTGTATACTGAAGAATATCCTAGGGGAGAATCAAGGGTCCTTTCAGCCACAAATTGTCTAGTTCTATCTTTTGCAAAGGAAAAAATAACATTTGTTCCTACCAATAAGACAGTCCCCATGTACACTGTGCAGTAAGAAACCTCTCACCTCAATGTGAGAACCACCACTACTTATGAGCCCTCTCCCGTTGGCTGTGGCACCTCCTGCTCTGGACCCTGGTGCCTTTGTGTCCTTTGTAAGAAAGGACCTTACGAACATATTCAAACTAAATTTTTAAAATAATAGAGAAAACTGAATGTGCTCTCTCTCTCTCAAAGTATATGCATTTTCAAATTATAAGTTAGCAGAACAATTTTGTGCTTATGGAGTTTTAGGCATCAGCAATGTGGGGAGAGGAAAGCCTGGGGGTCAGGGACTGAGCTGCAGGGCTTTGGTCATGATTATAATGTGTTACATTGATCACATCAAAATGGGGGCCTCTTCCCTTGCCTGATCATTCATGTTCTACAGATAGGGTTAGTTCATTACTCTCTTTCTTATCCACATTGGTACATTTGACATATTTGGGTTATTTATTTTGTCCTTCAAATATTTTTTCCTGCCCATCTTTGTTTGTGGGCAAAATACTTTTTCAGGAATGGAGTTCTATTAAATTACAGAATTATCTTCAAAACTCTGGGGCAATGTAAAATTTTGTCTCATCTTCTCTTCCCCCAGTCAATTTTGTAATGACAAAAAATTTAAAGTTGTTATGACATACTTTAGACTTTGCCATTGGTATTGAAGTCTTCTATTTTATTTTAATATAAATGCTATTATCAATGTCAGATGTGGTATGTTTATATGTGTGGTGACGTTTTCAAGTGATTTTTTTTTTTTTATTTAAGGATTTTGGGCTCGTGAAGTAGGTAAGATGATTGGACTAGAACATCCTCTCATTCCGGTTCAACATCAATATGTTGTTACATCTACTATCCCCGAAGTAAAAGCTTTGAAACGAGAACTGCCTGTGCTCCGTGACCTGGAAGGATCTTATTACCTCCGACAAGAAAGGGATGGGCTTTTGTTTGGTCCCTATGAAAGTCAGGAGAAAATGAAAGTTCAAGACTCATGGGTCACCAGTGGAGTCCCTCCAGGTGGGTTCAGCAAATGGAAGTGTGTGCAGGTCAGACATGTATATTTTATCCTCCCTGTGGTGAGAGGCTGGCTGTAAAGTAAGATGACACCATAGTACTAGCCTATCAGATCCCTGGAACATTGGTGGTGAGGGGTTTGAGGTAAGCTCTGTTCTTTTATGCCATTGAACAATCACAGCAGGGAGTAAAGAAAGAGAGGAGGCAGTCGATGGTGGAGAAGCTAAAGAAACATGCTCTCTACTGCTGTGGAAGGCTCAAGGTGATTTTTACCTGCTCACACCAACCCCCTGCCTCCCTGCTCTTTCCTTCCTCCCCTGCCTGCTGGGTCTAATTTGGATGTAGCTGCTATTGTGTTTGGACAGTTGGAAACATGACAGATATCAGTGTCAAGTTATCTAGCCTTCTAAGAATGAAAGCCTCAGAGTCTATCCTAGAGCAAGATAGGTTGCAACTGCATACTGAAGCCCTCCCCTACTACATAAGTGGATGTGGAAAAGGTTCAAGCCTCTATGCTAAAGCAGGAGGTACTACAGTTTCTCTTTCAAGTTCCGTAAGGGAGAAAGACCTGTGTTTTTGATGAAACATTTCTACAGAGCCAGATTAAAGACTGGGTCACTTAAGGAGATGCCTCAGGTTTTAATCTCTAAATGGAGCTAAAATGTCATTGGGACACTGAACTGTTATAGAGAATACAAACAAATGGAGGCAACTGTACTTTCCGGAATGATACTTTGATGAGCAATTGGGGCTAGGGAATGAATCCCTCCCTCCCATTCCTCATAGAATGCACATACCCATGTCTCCACAAATGATTACTAAAGCACTTTCCATAGAAATTGAGCCAGTTAGCTGAAGACTTTAGTTTTGCTGAGTAGGCTCTCTGCATTTGGGCCTGAGCAGAAGAATAGCTCCTAATCACAGGAGGGCTGACTTGTCCCCTGGCAGCCTCCCTCTTCGCTCTTCCTCCATGCCGGCAGCCTTTCCTCCAAGTAAATGTTGAACAAATATTTTAATAATTTCATTCAGAGGGAGAGCCGGATTATTGGCTGGCCCTGAGCAACCACATGTCTGCATCCAGTCCTGGCAATCTGCAGGCCTCCACACCACTGACCCAACCTGCAGTCCCTGGGAGGGACAACAAGAAACTAACAGGCTGCCGTGTGGGAAAATCACTAGTATTGGTGGACGCAGTCTTTTAGAAGCTCATCTGTGGCCCTGCCTTCAATCACAGTGCCTTTTGGGACTGAGAGGATGATTGCACTCCAGGGCCCTGGCTCTTTCCACAGAATTCTAGCCCTCTGAATGTGTGTGGGAGCAAGCTTGGGGAAGGAGGCCTCTGTGCCATTCCTTCCCTGCTGAGAGTTAAAAGGGATTGAAAGCCATCTCCCAGAGTCTAGCATAGTTTCCACTTATCCCCAGTGTCTTGACATGACTTTGTAAATTCCCATTTGCTCTCACCTGGGAGGCCAAAGCAGACTTGTGGTTATTTAAAGGATAAAAGATCTCTCTTGCCAGCACCGAGCTGATCGAGAAAGGAAGGTTCGATGGTGATGCCCAGTTGGAAGAATGCACAAGAGGCAGACATGAGAATGAAACAGCAGGCACCAACGGTATTGTGTGGAGCACACTTCTGTTGGCGAGGAGCGCGATATTGCACACACTTCTGCTCCCCTTTTTATGCTCTCCTTCTGTTCTCCAGGGGACCGCGTGACTCCACACATAGCAGAGTACAATAGTGGCTTTCAGCCTCACATGCGTGATACAATAAGCTGAAGTATATTTACATATTTTAGGCACAGACACCCTACTACACTAATGTAACATTCTAAATCCGGGGTCCTATTCCAAGCTAAGAGCCTGGATCACAGCCAGGCCTGGGACGCACATCTCTTGATAAACTGAATAATTGTTGTTTGTTTTTGTAACTGGAAACTGTTAATATGTATAAGTTAAAAATTTCTATTAATTAAAAAGGATAACTTTTATGATTTTATTGTTTCAAGAAATAACATTATTGTTCTTAGTAATATAGTGACTACCCATCTGTTGATAGTGAATATCAAGTTTAGACTTAAAGAAGAAAAGAAGTAGCTTATTAACAGGCCATCTTTACATGTAAGCTGATTCAGAGATTTAAATCACTTTAGAGTGCTTGTCAGTGCAAATGTGGCATCCTGATCACAGTGGCATGACCTTTCAGATTTTGGAAAGGAACTCTTTGAGTCTGATCTAGACCGAATCATGGAACATGTCGAAGCTGCCATGGAAATGGTTCCAGTCTTGAAAAAGGCTGACATCATCAATGTTGTCAATGGCCCTATTACCTATTCTCCTGACATACTGCCTATGGTGGGGCCCCATCATGGGGTCAGAAACTACTGGGTGGCTATAGGCTTTGGGTGAGTATCTCCATATAATTCAACATTTATCATTGAATCATGTATTTTAGATAAGCCTTGTCTCATAATCTCAGGCCAAAAATGAAAAATGGGGGAGGTGCAGAGAGTTTTCTCCCTTTCATGATCAATGAAATGGGAAGAATAAAAAGTTTCAGCCTTAAGACCCTGACTATATAATGGTTTAATCACTTGTATAGATTTAAAAGACTTGCACATGGAAGGGCAATAATTTCCTGGAATTTTCTCTTTGTATATTTCCTGCCATTTCTATTATTTATGTTTCTTTTCATTCTGTGTATATTCTGTGTATATTCATTTAAGTCAATTTGCCCCAATGTTTCCATAACACAGATAATTTAAAATATCAAATATATAACATATCTGATACAGTTCTTGCCATAATTCATGTTTGTCTAACATGATTTATTTCTTTATAATTCCTCAAGTTGCTTACTATTTATGATTTCATCACTCATTTGATGTTTCATCTCTATTTTTGCCATGTATTTGGTGATTATTAATATCATGCTCCATTTACTGTCATATTATAACTTCTAATATTCTACTTTTCTTCCCCATTTTATCTAGCTATTTATTTAATCAATATTTAATGATTGCTATCTCTGTGCCAGGTCTATAGCTAGGCACTGGGCTACAGTTGAGAACAAGGCGGTGAAATCTGACCAGAGGCACAAGGCTTATTGGGGTGCTGTTCTGCCAAAAGTAGAGAGGCTGGGGTCTGAACTAGGGAAATAGCAGTGAAGACTAAGAGACAGGAGATAAAATTATTAAATTTGCTAATCAATTGCATTATGTCTTGAGGGAGAGAAAAAAATAGCAAATGATGGCAACTTTTTTAAGTTGCCCCTTGGTTGGATGCTGGAACCCTGGGGAGAAAGAACCTGAAAAATGAGTACTATTTTTGACAGGTTGGGTTTGACGTGTTAAGTTTAGATCTGTGGGACATCCAAAGGGAGAAAACCAGATGGAGATAGGGGACTGGCTGGTATAATGTAACTGAGGGCTTAGGTAATTACTGTAGAGTCCATATATAAGCATGCGTGTATGGGAGTGATTCTCTAGCACATCACTTGTGTATCTTCTTTGGAGAAATGTCTGTTTGTATCTTTTGCCCATTTAAAAAATTGGATTATTCATCTTTTTATTGTTAAGTTTTAGGAGGTATTTATATATTCTAGATACAAGACTCTCATCAGATACACGATTTGCAAAATTTTTCTCCCATTCTGTGAGTTTTTTCACTTTCTTAATAGTGTCCACTGAATCACAAAGTTTCTAATTGTGAAGAAGTCTGGAATGTTTATTATCCTTTTTTAAAATTAAATTTATTGGGGGTAACATTGGTTAATAACCTTATATAAATTTTAGATATGCAACTTTATAATATGACATTCATGTACTGTACAGTGTGCGCACCACCCAAAGTCTAGTTTCCATTTGTTATCATGTATTTGCCCTCTTTCACACTCTTCATCCTCCCATTCCCTTCCCCTTTGGCAACCAACATTCTGTTGTCTGTATCTATGAGTTTGTTTGTTTGTTTGTTTGTTGCCTTTTGTTTTATATCCCATATATGAATGAAATCATATAATTCTTATCTGGAGCTTCCTCCAAAAATTAAGAATAGAGCTATCATACAACCCAGGAATCCTTCTTCAGGGTATCTAACTGAAAAATTTGAAAGTACTTATTCATAAAGATATATGTACCCCTATGTTTATTGAAGCATTATTCACAATAGCTAAGATATTTTTAATTGGTAGTGTGATGAATGCCCACATTGGCTGCCCCTCCCAAACTGTCTATGTATATGCCAGTGCTAATTTACTTTACTCACAGATTATCTCAGACAACGCTGTTTTACTTTTGTTTTGTCTCAATTCTAACGAGATCTTCTGCTTCTAACATGATGCCCCCAAAATGTTTAATGAATTGCATTGAATTGAATCCAGTTTTTTTTTTTTTGTCTTAGAACAGATTATAAGCAGCAAGTTTAAATAGGGGAGAGTGCTTTAAGTTGTAACATCTAACAGTATAACAGAGTATAAAAAGCAGACACAAACACTCAAAAAACGTGAGCCATTTAAAAGAAACAGGTTCTTAATGCTAAAGCTACAGGAAGAATCTAACTCTCCTCTACTCATCAAATTTACTTCCAGTTCTACTTCACATATTACTTCTTTACGAAGATCTTATCAATTGAGCATAGGCACACTCTGTTGTCAGTTATACAAGGGCCCAGTAGCCACCATGTATTGCTTCCCTACCATGTGCTTTTAAATTCCATGTCAATTAATCCTCCACCAGCACCACGAAGAAAGTGTGCACAGGAGAAGACTAAGCTCAAGATGGTCACACAGCTTTCCCAAGATCACACAACTAATAGTTGCGGAACAAAAATCATACCCAGATCTCCTTATTCTACTATTTTTTATTTTTAACTACTAAACTAGGGGCTCTCAATAGAAGTTTCATAACACTCAGTTGTGTGGCTTTTTACATATAACTTGTTAATGGTTAGAGAGTTGAAGTTTGTAGAAGATTTACTTTTTAAAAATAAATTAGATTTTATTCAGGATTGTTCTCGAATAACAGCACTCTGCCCCTTTTGTTTGCTTATGTGCATTGTTGAGAGGGAAAGGACATGGTGTAGCAGTGAGGTGACAGGGAACCAAAGCACAACCCTGGCTATGCCCAAAAAGTCTGCTGAGGATGTGAATTATGTCATGTGTGTCTTAGCCGAAAAAAGAGATTTAGAACATTAAAGAAGTCCAATAAAGGAGTGCACACTGGGCTCAGATGACTGAGCTTTTTATCTCGAATCTGCTCTTTATTGCTGTATGGCCTTATTTAACCCCTGTGTGCCAGTTGATTTTCTCATTGGTAAAATGGAGATACTAAAGAATGAAACTGGTACATGTTAGATGGAAACAATGCCTTGTAAATGGTAAGCACTCTCAATAAATAGTAGTAAAACTTTATACAGTTTCAAGTCTTGGAAATGAGCATCCCTAGCTCTCAAAAATGGCAACTATTGTATATCATACATTGGGCATGGCTAAGTGAATAAACATTTAAAGCATATATTTCATAATTATTTTAAGCATATGTGTAATCATTTTCTTGCTTTCTTGAAACAGCGAGATGGTGGGTAATTTGGATGATCCATGTCTCTTTTTTTAAAAAACTATCCAGAGAAGTGTCAATTGTTGCCTTTTTATTCTGCTTGAGAAATAGCCTTATAACAAATTAGGCATTTATTTTTATAAAATAGCAAAACTAGTTAACATTTCCAGTCTTTGCTAAGGTCCTCCCAAGCACTTTGAACCCATGATTCTTGCTGTTAAGTTGCTCTCATTTCGGGTACTGGAATTTCTTGCATTTTGAGGTCTGCTCATGTAGCTCCTTTTCTTGGTCATCTTTTCATGACTTCCTACTCATCCAATTCCTCTGAAGCATCTCTTAACTTAAACCATAGATAAACCCACAGTAAAGTCCTTCATTAGACAAGAGTGGGTAGAACAGCACATGGCCAAAGTTAAATTGTGATCCCTCCATCTATATCAAATTCTTTACCACAATCATGTTCTTGGTTTTAAAGCATCTTCATGTAGAAATAGAAAACAAACCCACCTTCTCCACCAAGTGACTCATTAGTTACAAAATACAGTGGGCAGTGTTCTTTTCTGTGTCCTCCCCACAAGTCCCTGAGTGAGTCCCTGAATACTTCTAAAATAATGGCCCAAGATCCTTGCACAGAAATCATTGCCTGAGGGTGCCTGAACTAAATTTCGTCTGAGAAGAGATGGGCATGCCACTCTACAGTGTACATGTTTCTCCTACAAGGTTCCTATCTGTCAGAATAATCACAGCTCAAGAGGGCTGATAAAGTATCAACCATATCTGCCCGTTGCTTCCTTTCTCCATTTTCCTAAAGCGAGCATTCTTACTAGGCAAGAGTTGTAGGCCATTCTGCAGGTATTATATATCTCTTGAAACCATGGAAACAAACTAGCTATCAAGTCAGGCACATTTAATATAGATGCCTAAATGTGTACATTTTTTTGAGGAACAAAAATCATAGCATAAAGATTATGTTGATTGTGTGTTCTGAATTGCACAAAACGCCCCAACTATGAGGCCCTATAAAATATTTGGACATGTTTCATTGTTTGTAAATAGCATATGTAAGTAATAGGGTATTTATCTCTGTATTTGAAAGATATGGCATCATCCACGCTGGTGGGGTAGGGAAATATCTCAGTGACTGGATCCTGCATGGAGAACCTCCTTTTGATCTGATAGAATTGGATCCCAATCGCTATGGCAAATGGACAACAACTCAGTACACTGAGGCAAAAGCAAGAGAGTCATACGGATTCAACAATATTGGTAAAGTGCAAATTTGCTGTTGTGTACAGAGTACATACAGAATTGACTTGCAGTGCCTCTGACTTTAGATGCTTTTTATTCTATATTGTGGTGGGAGTGGTTAGAGATCTAAAAAGCATGTGCCTTTAAGACACAACAAGGAATCTGTATTAATATATATATTTAATCCGTGAAGTACATCAGTGATTTTGTTTTAAATCTATTTGTATCTTTACCCTTTGATGATCAATATAAATGACATCTTTGAGTGTTTTACTTAAATCTAACACTCATATATGCTTTTGGATTTTAAGTGCTGTACTTTCCACTTTCTGAATCACTTCAAACTATTTTATAATTTTGGTTATATGCTATTTAGAGTGCTGGTTTTCCTATTTCAGTTGGTTATCCTAAAGAAGAACGGTTTGCCGGGAGGCCAACTCAGCGAGTCAGTGGGCTTTATAAAACCCTAGAGTCTAAATGTTCCATGGGGTTCCATGCGGGCTGGGAGCAGCCACACTGGTTCTACAAACCGGGCCAGGACACTCGCTACAGGTAAGTGAACGACAATCTGCCTGTGGTTCTGACTACAGAATGAAACTTTGGAGGTGGAATAGAGGGACATCAGAGAAGAGCCATTTCCCCTCCCACCTCATCCTTCTACCCATTCGAATAAACATTAAGCCCTTTCCTACAAAAATTATTTTCTGACAGTGGAGGCATTGATCTATTCCACATGATATTGATTCCTATCTAGAACCCATGTGACCTCGAAAGTCCAACAGTCAAACCAGGTGAAGCCTCACTTTAGCATTTTCCAAGAGCTCAGAGGAAACTTCCCAACACCTCCAAATTTCCATATGCCTTCAGGTGGCTCCTAAAAGTTTGTCCTGGTTTAAGATGCCTGGTCGAATCACTTAGTATGGAAATATGGATTTTCTATTTATCAAAGAATAGCTCAAGGCAACTATTTTGTGTCACTGGGTTATGAAAATTATATGCACTATTGATAAATTAGGGGAAAGATAATCTAAAAAAAATTTTTTTTTAATTTTTCAATTAGGAAAAGAGAATTTACTTGGTATTTTAGGTTAAGCTAAAACAAAGTATGTCACTAAAATGATTCTCTGAATTCCTCTAAAGTCTTGCCATTGTTTTACTTGGATTACATGCCATTGTTGTATTTGGGAGTAATAGTGATTATATATTTTTCTCATGAGAATCCATAAACCAAGAGAAAACAAATAGCAAATCAAGAAATTAAGTTACCATTTTTTAACCTGTCATTTTGCTTATTTAGAATAGGTTTTGGTGACTATTTTAAGACCAGACCTAAATGGTATAAGGCATAGTAGAGGGCCAGTTGTTGAATAATGAATTTGGGCTCTGTAGAAAGCCAGTCTAGATAGCTGGGGGCAAAATACTGGTTTCGTTTTTCCTAAGAGATTCAGATAAATGCCAGATTTATTCTTCACCTTATGCTGTTTGGATCTGTCCTGTTTCTTCTACTATTTTAATAATTAAGCTACTGAAAACTCATTTTGCAGACTTAGCATTCTGCTCTGAAGTGAAAATATCACATTAGAAGTCCATTTCATAAAGTAGAATGGACCCTGCATAATGAATCAGGGGACCTTCTTTCCAGGCTGTCATTAAATAATGCAAAGGCTTTGGAAGTCACTTTGTGCTTTTTCTCTAAAAATGAAGATGTTGGATCAGATCCATGCTTAGTCCAGACATGGACTAATAGCATGAGCATTACCTGGGAGCCTGCTAGAATGCAGAATAGAGGCCCCCACCCCAGACCTGCTGCATCAGATTCTGCATTTTAACAAGTTCAAGTGATTTGTATTTGCATTGATGTTTGAGAAGCACTGGACAAGATAGCTCAACCCCCATATAGTCTGATCTAATTAGGTTAAAAAGTTAGTATTTTTTAAATGCTCTCTAGGTGACTCTAATATATAACCGAGATTGAAAATCACAGGACTGGTTGACTTCTAAGCTTTCTTCCAGATCTGAGAGCCCACGTACCCTACCTTATTTTTTAGTTAATTAATACTTCATTCATTATAAAACGTGTTATAGGGATAGATGAGTAACTTAAAAAGTCAGATTCCAATGTATACATATGATTTGCAGAACGGAATTTTAGGTTGCATTTTTTTTTTTCCAAATGGGATTTGCTAGATTAATAGGGCTTGTTAAAATATACTTATTCTGTAATTTTCTGAACACGAATGACAATTGTTTTTTGACAAACGTTGTGTTTCAGGCCAAGTTTTCGCCGCACAAACTGGTTTGAGCCTGTGGGCTCTGAGTATAAACAGGTTATGCAAAGAGTAGGGGTGATTGACCTGTCACCATTTGGGAAGTTTAACATCAAAGGTCAAGACTCTATTAGATTGTTGGACCATCTCTTTGCAAATGTCATTCCAAAGGTAAATAACCTTTTAAGGGTACAAGGTTCAAGATTCTGGCCTGCTTAACTCTCTACTCTCTCATTTTTTAAAAAAAACAAAAACAATAGTTTGCTTTAGTTCACAGAAAGATTTCTGTATGAACCCTAGAACTCTTCAACTGACCAAGACGATTCTAGCTAATTTTTCAATTTATGTTTTTGTTTAATGAATTGTCACCCAAGGACCTTATAACTTTGCTTAATTGTGCCAATAGGAACTGCAAAATTGACTGAAGTGTAGTTTTTATGACAAATAATTGTAATGATTATTTAAACTGAGAACTTCAAAATTAACCTTGAGCATAGAGTTCACACCATTGGTATAAATAATAAGATTCATACTTTTTTTATTGTTGACATTTTTATTTCCATGTTGTATTAAGAGGATTGATAAGAATTTTATTTCATCTTGAGATGATTTTAAGTTCTTTCATGTAGGTGGGTTTTACAAATATAAGTCACATGTTAACACCAAAAGGTCGAGTGTATGCTGAGTTGACTGTTTCTCATCAGTTTCCTGGGGAGTTTCTATTAATAACTGGTTCTGGATCAGAACTTCATGATCTTAGGTAAGTAAACCTAGTAAGAAAATTTTATATGGATTATATATTGACTCAATCTTAAATTGAGTTTTTTCTTTTACCAATAGTTGAAAGTACCACTTCAATTCTTAAATCTTATTGTTTAGAATAAACTCATGTCTTTACAGGAAATTATTTAAAGTAAGGAACCCTGTCCCCACTCTTCTCCAAAAGGTAATCCATCTGTAGGGTTTACTGATTTTAATAGTATTAACTCTTATTTATTGGGCACCAGCAATGTGTCAGAACTCTTCTTACATATTATCTCAATTAATTCTCTTAGTAGATATATCTTCACAGTATATACTGTTCCCATTTTCAGATGAGGAAACTGAAGTTTGAGTTAAAGGAACTTGCTCAAGTCAGTCTTTCTGATTCTGATGCCCACATTCAGTCCACTTCAGTAAGCTGCCCCTCTGGGTTATCTTCTCCCTTTTTCATGCTTTATGCTCTCTGGTCCACAGCTGGCGTTGGCCTGCCAAGCCAATCTTTCACATGGATATTTAGTCTACTATAAAATCTGTAGTCTTTAGTCTAGTATCCCAGAAATATTTGGAATATTATTTTTAATAAATGTCTTACTCTGACAGATTCTCACTCTAGTTATAAAATGCTGCAAATTATATCATCCAATCCAAGATATATTAGGGGCCATCTTAGCTTAGCTTTGTGTAAATCCAGATGATCATTTTATGATAGATTTTGGTAGCTCTAGGGACCGCGCTCTCTCTCTCTCTCTCTCTCTCTCTATATGTATGTATATGTATGTATGTATGTATATATATATGTATATGTATGTATATATACATATACATATATATACCTCCATAACCAGGTTTCAATAACTCATCAAGACCTAGAAATCGAAACCAGTCTTTAGGGTTTTTATCTTTTCTTTGTAATTGTCAAAGCAATTCTGTGTCTGGTGGCTGGCACATTATTAACTTTTAGCAGCACAAGCATCCATCCTGTGTACAGGTATTAGAGAGAATTTGGGTTTAAATTAATTTTTGAAGATTGAGTAATTAGTTTAACTGTAATAGGGCTGTCACTATTTAAAATAATTCTGTGGCAGCACTCATTTAAATGAAGGATCCTCTGTACTGTGAAAAATTACTCCCAAATTTATAAGTGGGTAAAATTACCCCCAAATTTATAGAGAATCACTTAACATCTCTGGGACTCAGTTTCTTCAACTTTAACAATTAGGTGATTTTAAGAAATGACACTCTGGGGACTTTCTGGTAATTCTAGACACAGAGCATTTCTCCAGAGAAATATATGTTACCAACATACATTATTCAAGCAATATTTAATTTAATATTTATGACTCAAATGCAGATGGATTGAAGAAGAGGCAGCCAAAGGTGGATATAATGTTGAAATAAAAAACATAACTGATGAGCTTGGAGTCCTCGGAGTTGCAGGGCCACATGCAAGAAAGGTCCTTCAGAAAGTGACCTCTGAAGATCTTAGTCATGATGTTTTCAAGTTTCTTCAAACCAAGACTTTAAAGATTTCCCATATTCCTGTCACTGCCATTAGGATATCTTACACTGGTAAGAATTGGAAAATAACCTAGAGTTAGTCTCTAAAATTTAAAAGAAGCTACCAAAAATGTGCAAGTGTACACACACACACACACACACACACACACACACACACACACACACACTCACTTTTGTTAGTATAGTTTGGAGGAAGATTTCTCCCGCCAAACTTGTATGACAATTCTTTCTGTTTTGTCTGGGAGAGAGTCATTCTACAGATTTCCAATTGTTGTTCCAGTCCTACATCTGCCTATCATTTGGAAGAGTAGAGAAGAAAATGGGAAGATGATGGCTGCTGGAATAGTTGGAAAGGTTGCCGGAATATTTAGGCCAGCTGACTCTATCTAGGAACATTCAAGTTGGTCTCCCCTAGATTGTCTCCCATAGAGTGGCCAAGTAAGGAAGAAGAGGGGACTAGGGAGCATCAGAGACTATGGCTATCCCACAATGGAGACCATATGAATTAATGTCAGTTGTCTCTATTTTTAAGCCTCATGATTTTGGGTCAATAAGTTAGGGGTTGAATTGTTTAAACCTGAACCCCTTATCTTGATAAACTATGCCATGCTAAGTACTCATCATTATAAAGCTGAGGTCAAGGGTCAAGGTTAACTCCTACATTGTAGTCTTTCTACTCACAAGAAGAGGTGTCCTAGATACCACCCTCTGTGTGAGAGACAGGATTAGGAACTAATGCGTCTGTGATAGGGCAGGCTCCTTTGAAGTGGGGTTTTATTGCAACTTTTTGTGAACTGTCTTTTAAAACTCAACAATGATAATGTTGCATAAATTTATGTGTTTTAGCTAATGCCCGTTAGACCTTGGGATCATTATTCTTACTCTGGTGTGGCATTTGTGGGTTTATTTCAGGTGAGCTGGGTTGGGAGCTGTACCACAGACGAGAAGATTCGGCGGCACTTTATAACGTTATCATGAATGCAGGCCAGGAGGAGGGAATTGACAATTTTGGAACATATGCCATGAATGCATTAAGACTGGAGAAGGCTTTCAGAGCCTGGGGGTCAGAGGTTTGAAATGCCAGCATCTTCATTAAAATTTTGTTTATTGTTTCTGATGTTTATACAAAGGCTAGTTTTAACTGCTTTAACATTGGTTCTGGCTATAAGAGAAATTATATATTATTAGATAACTTTACTTAATTAGGGGAAGAGATTTTTCATTTCGATTTTCCAGTTTAAAGTTCAGTGGAATTATGACTTACTGTTTATTCTGCCTGATTCCTCTTCCTTGGCAGACAGCCCTGATCATCTGTTTTTGACTATGTATGGGGCTTGGCTGCTCCAAGGAAGCCAGCCTACCCCACAAAATTTTAGGACCACCTTTCAAATTCTTCCTCCTCCTCTGTCATGTTGCCAATTCTCATTTTCTTCTTATCATGTTCCTTTTGAGGAAATAATGACAAAGGTGTCTTTCTGAGGAGCAGAGTTGATGATCTAGGATGTGTTGCTCTAGCCTACTCTTACCATTAATGATGAGACCTAAGGATTTCTATTTGTAGAGTTACACATCATTTTCATATACATGATTTCATTTACCTTCTTTACTCTCCTGAAGAAGGTATTATTGGTGATCTTGGACAAGGGGTTGAGAGTCGAGGTATTTAAATTGTCCCTACTCTACATGTAATCACAGAAACAGTAAAACCTTGCTCTGGATTACATGGAAGTGACCAAATTATGGTTCAAACTGTATTCTTCTATTTTGTCTCTAATATGGCAGGCTATCTCAGGACCCCTTAATTTTTTCAGTTTCACTGTCTGTTTCCTTAGAAGACAGTGAGGTTTTAGGCCTGAGAGGTGAGATAAGGGATTGTGGTAAAGGATGTACTTCAGAGTGGGGTCTCTTGGGTTTGAATTTATCCTCTACCATATACTAACTATGTAGACTTAATCCTCTAGACCCTCTGTGTACTTTTCTATAAAATAGAGAGAATTTTTATCCTATGGTTATATATTAGATAGTCTATAAGGTGCCTAGCACGTAATAGAATGAATTTAACTGGAGAGCAAAGAGGGTTTGAAAGGGCAGGCAGGGACCTTCAAGCATTTAGACTATGAGCAGAAGCAAGTGAGCATTGAGGTGGAGAGGGAAGCCACCTGGAGCCACCTCAAGAACAAGGGCCCTGGGGCAAGTTGTCATTTTATAGGAGCGGTGCTCTATTAAGGGATTCTCAGCCTATAACAAGGGCCTTAGATGAGGTTGCAGCAGGGAGAGAAACAGCTCTGTCCCCACACTCCCCAAGGAATGGAGCAGCAGAAGCAGCCTTTAGAGTTAGGCATTCCTCTGCTCTCCTGCCTTTCATTTTCTCTTGCCTCCTCTCTGGGAGCCCCCTTAAGAGCTTTTCCCATCTCAGGCTCCTCCGATTTCCCAGCAGTGCCAGTGCGCCCCCTAGTGTTATTACAGCAATCAATCTTTTGTGCTTTGTTTTAAATTTTTTTTTTTTTTTCTGGAGATATTCTGAAATTTTGAGCCGATAATAAAGTAATTTTAGAGTTGCTTAAATTGCTTAGGAAATCAAGACCAAATTTTATATCACGTACAACAAGTTTATATTATTCGTCTGGTTTATACGAATGCTGTGTTGTCTTTTTTAAAAAGTTGGCCTTTTTATGGGGTTTAGACCGGTTCTCTTGAAGCAAAAGAAACTAATAAACAAAGCCATTAACTTCAAGTCTCAAGTAGTAGCTTTAGCTCCGACTTGAAGTATATTGTAATAATTCAGCTGTATCTGAAAAGATTGAGATTCAACCTCTTTTTCCCTTTTCTTGAACTCTGTAGAAGCCATTTCCCTACCATCTGCTTTCTCTTCTATTTATCCTGATTCCTGGCTAATTGTAGGATAAGTAAATTATATCATAACTGTTCAACATCTAATTATGTAAAATTATGGAAGAAACATTATGTTGTAGTTTTCCTCAGATATTTATTATAATAAAAAATCCATGGAAACAAACTGTGAATTTTAGTTCCTAATTTGCTGTTCAAATGACAGTATTTGCTGAAAGGCAACATTTGAATTTTAGGTTTTAAAAAATTGCTTTAGAGACCAGTTAATAATTTTTCTTTTTCAGAATCTATATTCAATATAAAAAAGTATTCTCTTTCCTAAAAAAATAACATGAAAGTGATGTTACTGAAACGATTTGCACTCATCTAATATTTAAAATGTGTGCTTTCCTTTTAGATGAACTGTGATACAAATCCCTTGGAAGCTGGACTGGAATATTTTGTAAAGCTAAATAAGGTATGTTTATATTCCAACGTGTACTTGAAGTATATCTAAAATTATGCTGTTTCATGACAGAGCCATGCTTTAAAATCTAACGAAGTGTAATAATAGGACAAATGAATTAAACATAAAAGCTAAGCATTGCTCAGGTACTTCATATTAAGCTTTGCCAAAATTTGATATCAGTTCTTGCTATTACGGTGTGTTTGTAGAGATGTAAGATAGCTGAATCTAGCAACTTGAAAGATTAAGTCTAAATTCTAAGATAAAAGTTAGTAAGGATAAGATATCAGCAGACATTCTTGTAAATCCTGGCGACCGTAAAGCCACACATCAGCTAATCGAACATTCTGCATTAGTTGACTCTCCCTGGGTGCTCACAGCATGAAGCAGCCTCCCTCATCTCAGTAGATCTATCCATCTGCTTATTAAGAATCTTTGTATGTAACTGCAACATCTGAGTATATGCAAATGACACATTTCAAATGTGTTCAGCATAAAATGGGCATTTACTGAGAAGTCAATATAGGCCCAAAGAATCATAATTGATATTAACATTCTAAAATGATCCTTTACATCAGTTGTTCTCAAAGTGTGGTTCTCAGACCATATTAGCATCATCTGGGAAATTGCTAAATATACAAATTCTCAGGGTTATCTCAGACCTATTAAATTGGAATCTCTGGGGGTCAGGCCAAGAAATCTGTTTAGCAAGCTGCAGGGGATTCTGATGCACCTCAAGTTTGAGAAGCACCAGCCTACATAATTATTGTGGAGAAGCATATTATGAGGCCAATTTATTACAGCTTAGCTTATCTATACAAGCCCTATAAATGTATATGAGGTTATCTCATTGTTATGGACTGAATGTTGTGTCCCTCCGAAATTCATGTGCTGAAACTCTAACCCCCATGTAATGGTATTTGGAGGCGGGACCTTTGGGAGGTGATCAGGTTTAGATGAGGTCATGAGGTGGGGCCCCCATGCTGGGATTAGTGTTATGAGAAAGGAAGAGAGACCAGAACTCACTACTGGCCATCTATCTGCAAGGCAGGAAGAGGACACTCACAGGAGAACCAGATTGGCTGGCACTTTGATCTTGGACTTTCCAGCCTCCAGAACTGGGAGGAATAAATTCTTGTTGTTTAAGCCACCCAGGCTGTGGTGTTTTGTTATAGCAGCCCAAGCTGACTCGGACACCCACTGAACTGTGTCTTAGTCATTATAAAAGGCCTTGACAGAAATGCAGTTTATGGTAGTATCGTAGGCTGGAATGGCAGCTGCTGCTGTTCAGGACGCTTGTTAGAGTTCCAAAAACAAACTGACCTGCCTTAGGTACTAATAAGCTCAAGTTTTCCCATCTTATGGAAATATGTGAATACAGGCACACGAATCAGGCTAGGGAAATTTCTTTAATGCCCCTGCATCAGTTCCCAAATTCTGAGCTAAGATATTAACATAAGCATGTATATTTAGAGTATTAGATTTTAGGAAAAAGAATCTCCTAAAGAGTCTTAAAGGGAATAGCTTTCTGTACATAGTCCCCATGACTTTTATTTTTATGATATACCATCTGCCTCCAGACCAGGGAAAGCAGGTGCCTGGAATCTGAGCAGAGCTTGGCAGCAGTTTGCTTCTTCTGATAACAGAAGTCTTAGTTTAGCCATTTAAAATAAGGCTAAAAATGGCCTGGCTCTTGAAAGCACTAAAGTTCTGTGGTTGGTCACCAATAGGTAAATAGATAATTGACTCTTTCACTTCAGTGTTTGGGTATTATTGTTTGGAAATAAGGCGTAGATAAATGATCTCTGTGGTGAAAATGGATTTTAAAACTTCCCTTATGAAGATGAGGTGTGAATTGCATGTTTATTAGTTCTTTTAAATTATTTCATAACCAAAGCTCTGTTCAGAGCTAAGTTAGTTTTTTAACAGATGATGATTTTGATTTATGGTATGCTTTTATGATTTCTGAATTGTTGGTTCTCATTCTGGTGTTACGAAGTTAATTTTTAATGTTTTCATTGGGTGAAGGTCCATATAGCACAGGACCCGGACCTGAGTGAGCCGGTCTTTTTCAATTATGTTGATTCAGGTGTTTAGTGAGTATCAACCTAGGCATGGTGATGTTTGCTAATTTCCTAAACAAGTGAATAGGTTGGATCAACTTTAGATCCTACAGACATACCTGCTTTTATTGTTCTTCACTTTATTGTGCTTCACAGATGTTACGTTTTTTTACAAATTGAGGGCAAGGAAGGCCTCAATACTTGTGTATTGCAATAAAGCAAGTTGTAATCTTTCTGCTGGTGGAGAGCCTTGAGCAATAAAATCAGATATGTCTATATGTAGAATTCCCTGCTTGGCCCTCAAACATTTACATAATGGTTGTATAAACCATAATCTTATAACATAGAGACGCAGGCTGTGTCAGAGCTGAGGGGGCGGGGGAGGGGAGCCTGCAGATCACTCAGTACCACCATCTCATTTGAGGCCGAGGAAACTGAAGCACAGTGAGGTAAAGTTACCGAGGTGTAGTCATTAGGTTAGCACAGGTTGAACTCTGACCTCATTATTGTGCTTTCTCACCCACCTCTTTTCCCAGCAAGATCTGTTCCCATAAAGAGCTTATCAGCCTTGAATAACTGCCCAGGAATTTCTTTTTCTAGGAATGTGTATCATAGAATTTATATGGACTACATTTTATTAATTTATACCAGGACAGTCATGTTTTTGTTATAACTAATTTTGTGGGGTTTTTTTTTTTCATTTCACAAGCTCTTTATTAATCAGAGGGACTAATTTTGTGCTTTGTAGTAGGATAAGAATAGTTGCTTTGCCCATTTTAAGAAAGAAAAAAGTGGGTGAGGAGAGAGACCACTGGGTTTCATTACGATGAACTGTGTTCTTGTCAAAACTGATACAAAATTATGGAATAGATAAATGGAGTAGTGAAGAAATCTTAGCTAGCAAAGGAAGATGGTTGATGGCAGTTGCCTTCCTTACTTCTTAAAATTGTTTGAGCCTCAGTTCCCCCAAGGCATTGACCTAAGTGAAATAGATACATGTATGTGCACACATTCATTCGTCTAGTCAACATTTATTATGGATTATTTGTTAAACACCTTGCTAGGCCATGGGGCTACAAGTTAAAGACATAATTCCTGATGGTTCTCAGATCTCGTGAAGCTTGAAACAAATGGTACTGCAGTCACTAAAGCTGTAGGAACCATTCTTCACATTAATTCTGAAAATATCGGTCTGCATGAGGAGGGTTGTCTAGTAGTACACAATAGTGCCATCTTGTGGAGAGTAAGCAGAGGAGGCATTCATCAGAACTGTGATACAGGTAAAAATAATTGAATACTTGTGTAGTGTATACTTTTAAATCTCCTCAACTAAAACTCCTTTATCTGAAACAACTCACGTCATTGTTCTTAATTTAGGTGTCAGAATTTTTTCCAAGGGAAGTTACTTTTGGGGGAAAAAATAGTGGTATTTTTTTTTTTAGTTGGAAATGGAAGACCTTAATCAAGAACAAAAGGAAAATCAGCTGCTTTAAGATAGAGTCATAAGTATTCTTGGAATTTTCCTCTTGGAATTACTGAATCTTTGTCCATTTCCAGAGAACCCCAGCCAAGATTCAGAGCTAATCAAATACTAAGTGTAATGTGTTTAAACAGATCAGAAGAATATTTTTTTTCTGTAAGATCCTCCACCCCTTTCTCTCTCTGTTTTCCTGTCTTGGGCTTTTAACTAGTAAAACTGGAATGAAATGTAACATATATATTAAGCACAAGTTAGAAGAAAATGGTGATCCTAGAAAATACGGGGTCTCTGAAGAAAAATTATTTAAAGTATAACTATTCAGTAATTAAAACAAACAAAAAAACCCAATACAATGGCAAAGAGCTTATCACCAGATTTACTACATCCTAAGTATTCAATAAATATTAGCATTATTACTACATCAAAGTGGAAATAAATCTTTGTTGACAGACAAATTAAAGAAGAATTTCTAATGATGAAAGTACCCAACTCCAATAAGCAGTAATAGGAACCGGGGAGGCAGAAAATTTTCAGTGACTCTCAGTCTTGACTGCACATTAGAATCATTTGGGGTATGATTCTTTTAAATCATGTGATGCCTTAAAAATTCCTGAGGCTCAGGCTACATCTCAGATCAATTTAAAAAGAATCTCTGGGGTAGAGACTCAGGCATCAGTATTTTCTTTTTTAATTTCCCAGGCGATTCCAGAAAAGATTGAGAATGATTGTTTTAAACCTTTGATTTTCAATTATCTTGGAAAACTTTAAAAAGACTACCTGATGCCTTACTCCCAATGGTTCTGTGTGTGGTTCACAGAACAGCAGCATCACTATTATCTTGAGATGTGTTAAAAATGCAAGTTGAATACCATCCCAGACCTCAAAAATCAGAAACGCTGGGGGTGGGGCCCGAAGGTCTGTTTTAACAAGCTCTCTGTTTGATTCTAATGCACATTCAAGTTTGAGGACGCTGACCTACCCAATCGATTGGATCAGCCTGGGGCATGGGAGTAGGTTCTGGGATTCTTGGTTTTATTATGCAATGAAGATTGAGAACCACTGTCTTATTTATTTTAATCTCATGCCTGCTGTACTCTTATGAATAAACAGTAAAACAGAAAAACAGGTGGACTGGTCAGAGGATGGTGCTATAGAATCTGTAGTGAATTGGAAGTAAGTCAGTAGATGCATGACCACTTTTGACTAGGCTGCCCCTTAATGCATTCTACCTTCCTCACACACAACTTTTTTTTTTTTTTTTTTGCAACTGGGCAGCAGTGAATTAAAAAAGAAAAGAAAAGAAAAGAAAAGCACCAAATTCTAGCTGTGTGACCTTGGAAAAGTGGTTTAACTTCATTTCGTGCCTGGGATTGTTAATCTGTAAAATAAGGGCTCCCTTGCATGTCTAAAATTCTATGAAATACCAGCTAGCAGAGTGGTTGACGACATTCTGCTGTGTTATCTATGTGAGCCATAACTGTGTCATTTTAATTATGCCATTCTTATTCTCTTACCCATTTCCATCACTGAATGATAAAAAATAAAATAAATAAATAAATAAAAGGAAAGAAAAGAAAGAAAAAACGGGAGTAAAACCTAGGCTTAATGCAGCACAGGGCTCAAGCCTTATGCCCTCCAAGAGAGGGTTCTTGGCTCTGCACAAGAAAGAATTCAAGAGTGGGCCAGGGTTAGAGACAAAGGAAAGTTTATTAGAGAAGGAATAATGCTTCACAGACAGAGACGTGGTCTTCTCTCAGAGTCAGAGAAAGAGAACTCCAGTGTTTGAGGAATTGGATTTATATCTGTTTTCCTTTCATGGTATTGGCTATGCAATATTATAGGCATAGAGAAATAGTTGTTTGTAATCTTAGCTGAAATCTTCCTGTAGGTTCCCTGTGGTCTGGCTATATGGCTGATCAGCCAGTTTCCTGTGTCTAGCAGCATGTAGCAGGCTCTGAATAAAACTGGTTTAATATTTAGTCAATTTGTGTAGTTCTCATGCCTCTTTTCTATATTAGGCTGAGATAAAGTTTATAATTCCTGAACAATGTGTCAGAGTGTATTAAACTAAAAGCCATTGAATCATTAGCTTCGTATATATCTAATTTCTGTTATGAAATATACTCTATTTCCACTCTACAAACTTGAGTGTGCTGGTTAGTTGTCTGCTTTATAATTTGGAAGTTCATGGAAACTCATCTAGGAATGAATTGAAGTAATTCTCTAGATTGCTTTTGTTTTATTTTTATTATTTTTAACAGCTTAACTAAACATGCAATAAATCAGCATATTAAAAGTTTTAATACTCAAAAAGCCAGTATTACAATGAAAATGGTGACCATTCCCCAGAACTAGGGTTGCCTTTTGCAGCTGTACCTACCAACCAGCCCTACACCCCCACATGCCTCCAAGGAACATTTTGTCTCTATAGACTACTTTGCATTTTCTGGAGTTTTATATAATTGGAATTATGCTGTGTATACTCTTTGTCTGAATTGTTTTACTCAGCATAATTATTTTGAGACTCATCTATGAGTATCAATAGATAGTTTATATCCTATCTATGTGTATCAATAGATAGTTTATATACTAAGTAGCATTCCATTGTATGTATATTCCACAATTTGTTTCCAGCTTAGGGCTATTACAAATAAAATGGTTATGAGTATTCATGTACAAGTATTTGTATGGACACAAGCTTTTTTTTGCCCTTGGGTAAATACCTAAGAGTGGAATGGCTAGATAAAGTGGCAGATATCTGTTAACTTTTTAAGAAACTATTTTATAAAGTAGTGTACCATTTTATATTTTATATTCCCACCAGTTCCAGTTCCTCTACATCCTTCCCCTCATTCTAGCTGTGTCCTTTTAACTTTAGTTATTCTGAGAGAGAGGTAGTGTTATCTCATCACAGTTTTAATTTCTCTCCTTAATGACTTGATGTTGAACCTTTTTTATGTACTGGTTTACCATTCCTATCTCTTTTAATGTGAAGTGTCTGGTCAACTCTTTTACTCTTTATTTATTTATTTATTTATTTATTTATTTATTTATTTATTTATTTTAGTTTCGAAAGTGCTTTATGTATACAAGGCACAAGTCCTTTATCAGATACATGCTTTGCAAATATTTTTTCCTAGTTTGTGTTTGTCTTTTCATTTGTTTAATAATGTCTTTCAAAGAACAGAAAGTTTTAATTTTTGAATTTTTAAAGCCCTTATCGATTTATTTTTTAATGGATCATGCTTTTGGTGTTGTATCTAAGAAATCTTTGCCTGTCCCAAAATCACAAAGATTTTCTGCTGTTTTCCCTAGAAGTTTTATTATCTTTTTACATTTAGGTCTTCGAGTCATTCTTACTTAATTTTTGTATCTGGTGCAAGATATGAAGTTTATTTTTTAGCATACAAACATCCAATTATTTCCAGAACCATTTGTTGAAAAGAGTATACATTCTGAATTGCATTGCCTTTACACTGTTGTTAAAAATAAGTTGTCCATATATGTTTAGGTCTGGACTTTATTGTGTCCTATCGATCTACAGGTGACCCCCAATTTACAAATGTTTGCTTAACTATTTTTCAACTTACTATGGTACAAAAGCAATACTCATTCAATAGAAAGTGTACTTTGAATTTTGATCTTTTCCCAGGCTAGCGATTCTCTCTTGTGATACTGGGCAGCGGCAGCAAGATGATTTTGCCCAACTGTAGGCTGATGTAAGGATTCTGAGCATGTTTAAGGTAGGCTAGGCTAAGCTATCATATTTGGTAGACTAAGTGTATTAAATACATTTTCGACTTAGATTTTCAACTTATGGGTTTATCAGGACATAACCCCATCATAAGTCAAGGAGCATCAGTATATTGTCTGTCTTGATACCACTACCACACTGGCTTGATTACTGTAGCTTAAGTCAGGTTGTGATAGCCCTGAAACTTTGTTTTTAGATTTCAAAGTTATTTTAGCTATTATACATCCTTTGAATGTCCATAAACTTTAGAATCAATTTGTCAATTTATACAAAAAAGTCCTGCTGGGATTTTGATTGGAATTGCATTGTATCTATAGGTCAATTCAAGTCTTCCAACTCCAAAGCAAGGTATAAGTGGTATTTTTAATTCAATTTTCAGTTTATTGCTACTACAGAAAACAACTGGTTTTTGTATATTGATCTTGTATTCTGTAGCTTTGCTAAACTCAATAGTTCTAGTACTTTTTTATAGTTCTTTTTTTTTTGTAGATTCCATTGGATTTTCTACATGGATAATCATGTTTTATAAAAATAAGTGTTTTATAAATAAGTTTTTCTTAATCTTTTTAAATCTGTATGCTTTTTATTTCTTTTTCTTGCATTGTTATACAGGCTAAAACCTCCTTCAACTAAGTTAAATAGAATTGGTGAAAGCAGATATCGTTATCTTGTTCCTGATCTTAAGTGGAAGGCATTCAGTCTTTCATTATAAATATGATGATAACTATAGGTTTTTCAAAGATACTCTTTATCACATTGAGGACATTAATTTCTATTCGTAGTGCTAAAAGTTTTTTTTCTTTAATCGGGAATATTAGATTTTGGCAAATGCTTTTTCTGCATATAGTAATATAATCATATGTTTTTTTCTTTTTTCTTTTGTTATATGGTGAATTGCATTTATTAATTTTCAAATGTTAACCCAACTTTTCCTTTTTGGAATAAAGCCCACTTAGTAATATATTATGTTTTTGATATTGTTGGATTTTACTTGATAATTTTAAAAAGAAAATTTGCACTTACATCCTCCTTATAGGATATGTTACAGCTTGCAATTATTTTGTTTATTTTTCTTTCAAATGGAACATAAACTTCTTAAGTATATTTTCTAGCAATATAAAATGTGTTTTCTCTACCATTTTATCTCCAACACCTAGTTCAGGGCTGGCATGTAACAGCAAATATTTTGTTGTTGAAAGCAGTGTCAAGAAAGGATGCTGGAGAAGTACTGGGACCTCATCATCAAGGGTCTCATCCACGAGGCTAAGGAATTTGGGTGTATCCTGGAGACACTGGGAAGACATTAAAGAATTTTGAGTAAGGAGTGACACTCTAGTGATTTAAAAAACAGATTAAAAGGGAATTAGCCTGGCAACTGGGAAATCACTTTCCCAATTATTGAGGAAATCCAGTGGAGGGATGTCAAGGGCTTCAATTAAGGCAGTGGTCATAAGGTGGAGAAGAAAGAGGTATGAGTGATATTAAGAAGGTAGAATGGAGACCACACAAGGGACTTCACGTGAAGGGAGTGTAGAGAAGGATCTAGGATACCGTTAATGAACTAGTAAACACAGGAGGAGTTTGATTGGGAGAGTGGAAGGACTTGTGGTGTTTTGGGGCTATGGGACAGCCCAGTAGAGAAATCAGACAGCAGCTGAGCACATGGGTTTGGAGACCTCTGCTCCAGAAATTATGGATTTGGATAATTCATATAATAGGTGGTAATTAAAGCCAGGGGCATGTTGGGAACCCCTCTTCTATAGCACCCTTTAATTACCTTACTGAGGTACTTGCCACCCTGTATCACATAATACTGGCTGCTTTCTCAGCTAGACTGTGAGCTTCCTGAGGACAGAGGCCAAAGATCTTTAGGGCTAGCACTGTGTCTGATAATTCATTGGGGCTTAGTAAGTATTTGTTGAAGAGTTTGAATAATGGCTCTGACACTTACTAGTTCTAAAACTAAATAAGTTGCTTAACTTATAAGTACTTCAATTTTCTCATCTGTAAAATGAACAAAATATCCAGCTCATAAGTTTAAGTATAGATGAGATCAAGAAAATTCAGCACCTCCATAAGTGTTAGTTCCCTTCCATAATTGAATTGAATCTAAAATCTTTTAGGGAAAAAAGAGCTATAGATAAAATCTTTTCAGGTTTTGAAGATTCCAGCAAGAAAAATCTTGGGTCCCTAGTGAGGTCTCATTTCTTCATGTTTTCATTTCCTTTAATAATAATAACTATGCATGTTTGCTATATTTAAAACACCAAAAGGGCAGTTGTTCTTTAGAGAGATAAAACTATTATGAAAACTCTGTTATAATCATTGCTAATGCATAAAAGAACATCTGACAAAGCCACAGATCTATTCCCCAGTTTTACTTTGAATCATTAGAGTCAAAAACTGAAAAGTAAATATCATCTTTGATATTGAATCTAGTAAAAGTCATAAAACACATGTAATGGGGGAGATTTTAATTTTAAAAAATATAGTTTGTTTTGAGTGCTAATTAACCTAATTATTAGCCTGGCTTAGGAATAATATTTTAAATGTTTTCTCCAGGTTTCTTTTTATCCCCACCTTGTAGTTAATAGAGTTCCTTTTCTAATGTATTAAAGATTTTTTTTGAGAAGGAATACTTAAATGATTAGTAATTTTGGTTAGAACAGTGCTAGATGAGCTATTTCTTTTTAATTGCCAAGAGCAGAGAATGAAAACTATGTGTATGTGGGAGTATTCATTTCCAGCTGATAATAATGTACTTGAGTTGCTAAACTAATAATTTAACATTTTGCTAATAAAGAGATATTGACATTGTGATTATTATAAACTTATGTGGAATATTGTGAAGCTCTGCTTAGTGGGGAAAAAAAAAAAAGAGTTAAGAAGCCCAGGTTCAATATTTGATGCTGACTCACTTTGTCACCTCAGGCAAGACACTTAACTTTGGGCCTTAATTTTCTCATATGAAAAATGAGATTGGACTGTTTTCTGCCTGCTTAAGAACTTCGATGATTCTAGTTATGTGAATATAAAATGAATGATGGTATAATTTGTTTTGATAGAATGGTGAGTCAGTTGATGCATGCACCCAAGTGATGGAATCCAGTATACGACTTTATCAGTTTGACTGTGAGACAAGCACAGATTTACATAGACCTTAGGTTAGTAATGGCCACATGCTTTACCAAGGGGTTCCCATCACGATTGTTTTAAAATCATGATCCCCGAGCCCCATTTTAAATGAGAAAGTTTTTCGGAAAGTATTAAGGGCCAGTGGCAGAAGTCTGTCACCTGGATTTTCATCTCTGTTCTGCCACTTATAGTAACTGGTGACCAGTGGGTCTGCAACTCTTTTTTTTGAAGTGCAGGAGCAAAATTTCACAGTCAGTGCTGTGCCTGGTTTCTAAGCGGGGCTTTCTTGGGGCCCAGGATGTTATGCTGATTGTCTTATGCCTTTGGAAACTTTTGACACTTAGGTTAAAGGAATTTTGGCCTAACTGATGACTTCCTTGAATTTTCTGAGGGGTATTGACTCATTACATGAAACAGAAAGGATCTCAAACTAGGTTTTTATAATTTTTCTCCTGGTCAATGAGAGCTCACTATCCTGACTCTGTATCAGAACTTCCCTTCTCCTGCTGCTATTAAATTTGACTTTAACTACATCTGAGAACTCTCCATTGCCCTGAGAGTCATGACCAAAAATGTACTAGTTTAATTTATTTCATTTCCATGTTTTTTTAGCTAATATGTGTACTTTTAAAGAGCTAATAAGAGATGAGTAATTATATTTGACTTAAAATCTACTTAATATTTTCATCTATATGGATGTTATATTTAGTATGTATTACAGGTGGCTATTTTAATAGCTCTTATTGCTTTTTAAAATGAATAAATTAAAAAATATAAGTCAAGACTATTTTTAAGCTATAGTTTCAGTGCCCCAGAAATTTATGTTTCTCAGAGACATTAATAGCTATTTATATAGTTAATTTGGCAGTGACTCATTAAAGAAATATATTTCTATTCTCAGGTCATCCTGAAATCACCAGTTTTAATCACAGCACTTACCTTCAGACACACTTCCTGTCATTTATAATTAATAACTAAATTATAGAGTAAAATCTACAATCTTGGGAGGAAAGCCAAGTAAAACGAGAATGAAAAGCCATTGCCCCACTTTAAATCTTCCCACATCAGACACAAAGTTAGCTTGGAAAGGGAGAATTGTCTCAAGGGGCAGGTGTCACTTTTTATTTGTGTTTTAAGAATGTGTTCCTTATATTTAATTAGGTTTTTGTTTGTCATTTGTTAGAGTATTGTTTTCATTCATGTCTGGGGATGGTATTGTAGACAAGATCACTTCCTAATTCAGAGATATACAGATATAGATGTCAAATATCATTAATATTAACCTTCAGGGTATTTTCATATCCTTTCATGTAGTACATAAATATTATTGTGTAGTGAATTATTTCAAAACAGGCTCAAGCTACCTATAAACAATTTAAAAGAAATATTTTTTAGAGTATTTACATCAGCCATGTCTTCCAATGATAGTCCCCAGGTACAATTATTTAAAAAAAATGTATGGGTAAAATCTAAAGGTGCCGAGTTATATAACCATATAACTGAGCCCTAACTTTGCAGGGCCTTTCTCTTTCATAAGCTGGGGATAAAATTATCTTATGAGGATTAAAAGAGCTCATGAATGTAAAGCGCTCAGCAGTGTCTGGCATATAGCAAGGGTTTAATAAATTGCAAATATTATTTATTAATAGTATTTATTTTTTACAAAATTTGTTACTTTTATTTTTCTCTTCTAAAGGAAGTATTATGGAGTTCTCCCCCTTTTCTCTGTTTCTTGTGATTAGCTGATACGTTATGTTCCTGCTTAGACTTTGGTAAAATTGTGAATTTGCCAAAGATAAGTTAGGCTCCCCTTCCAGCACATCTTGTTGCCCCCAAAACTTCCGGCACCTGTGCCAATAGCACTGGTCCAGCACCCCCACAAGGACCCATTTCTGAAAGCTTCGGTTATGGCCGCTTTCACCACAGCCCCTCCAAAGGTGTAGCAGACATTGGCTTAAGCGGCTCAGTGAAGTCATCTTTAAGCAGATGAAAATAACAGAGCTGGGTCTCCTGAGATCTTGATTCTTAACCAGTTTGTTCATTTCTTTGGCTAATTCACTTTTTTAGACTCCCAAATCCACAGTCTGTGGGTTCTTGTAAAGATTAAATTATAATGTAAGTATAAGGACTTTTGGAAAGGGTATGCAGACAATAGTTATTAAGAAATTTCACCTTTAACAACTCAGTTCAAGCAACTTCCCCAACAGAATTGTCGCTGACAGAATGCTGCCCCAGCCCTGCTCTCCCAGGAAGGTAGAATTAATCTTACTCTTTCTTGAGGCCCCACTGTACAGACCCCTGTCATAGCATCTGTTCGTTTGCATTTCTGCCTCCACACATTAGGCATTCTTTGTTTTAAACTTACAAAATGTGATTTTTACACTTTCCTAGAACAAACAGAACCAACATTGATTCAAGTTTCAAATTGGTATAGCTGATTTGTATGCTACCATGTGTAATGTTCTACCATCTTTCCAGTAACCTCACATTTTTCTCTTTTCCTTTGCTATGTTGAAATGTTGAGGAGATATAATAATTGCAGGACTGGGCACATTGTGATGTGGAGAGTAAGGGATCACATCTCCGCAGGGGCCTCCCAGAAGCTGTAAGACCATGTTCTATATAGCTCTGTATACCTGGTGTCTAACGCAGTATCTGATACACAGCAGAGGGATAATAATGGCTGAGTAAATAATTTAAAGAAAATTCTTTAATAGGGACTCTGGAAGACTCAAAACCTTCAAAATCTAAATGAATTTCTAATAGTAAATATTCAGATTCCATAACAGGAGATAACAAATCACACTATATACAGTGCATTGGCCACTCAGTATTGTTCTAAGTGCTTTCCCACACACAAAAAATGTGAGACTAGACAAGGATTCTAAAAAGCACCCCTTGTCATCATTTATCCATGATAGCAAGTCTTCTTTTAAAAAGATAGCAAAAAAAATTTGTTGTTATAAGAGTTCTTTATTTAGTTGTACATGTTTTAACTATAATGAACTTTGGTTTGTTATGACTTTTATTATTATGAATTTATCCTACATATGAATTCAAATGAATCAAGCTCTTCCTGTGGGTTTTTTTTTCTCTAGTAGTCCTGTCTTAAATAACATTGGGTCCAGTCTTTGAGTTTTTATCTGGCTTCATAATAAAGCTTTGCAGTTGGTTCTCACCATCTGGATCGCAATGGGAAAAGGAACTTTCATTTTGCAATTATTTTAACCTTGGCCAATGGAAACTTCCTTTAGCTTTCTGTGTGGGTTAGCAATTTAAAGTTGTGATATCCATAGAAATCGTACTTCACTGCAGGCCTGTCATAGAAGGTCTGAGTTAGTAAAGGAGTGAACTGGGGATCTCAGGTAGAGGATGTAAGGACCCCTCCTCCTGCTACTTCACTGAGAAGTCAGGAAACTTGTACTCAATTCTAAATGTTTTATGTGCAGAAAGAGCTGTAGAAAGCCTAAATGTTGGTGGTGGCAGAGGAAATTTTGACCTTGAAATATTGTTTCCTTTCTTCTTTGGCCAATGAAGAAATTAAAGTTGTTTCTTTTCTTTAAGGGAGTAGTTAGTCTGTATATGAGAACTGTTTTGAGAATTTTATTTCCACATTGTAATCTCTAATTAAAACTCATTCACAGAGATGTGATTTTTATATCACAAATTCCTTTTTTCCCTGTAAGACAAGAGATGCTCGTTTGGGTACACTTATGTGGAAGCCTTACCCCAGCGCTCCCTCCTTTGCATTCCAGCTGCTCTTAGCCTCTGGCTGGTTTCTCACGCTCACTAATGTCCCTGGCATTCTGTTTGGATAAAGTTGTTTCTCCTTTGTTTGCCAAGTGTCTCCACTGAGGACTCATTGCTCACCTGTTTGTTGTAAGGTGTTATTAATAAATGTGAAAGTCCTGAAGTTTACATGATTCCTACTTTTTTAACACATAAGAATGGATTGATTCAAGGTTATCCCTGTGACAGTGTCACTCTCACTCACTTGCATTGCATTGGGAATAACCCTGAATTGCCCAGGGGAATGTATCAGGAATAGGAATGTCATCTGTCTTGTGTAGCATGGAAGGAGGAAAAAAAAAGTTTGAATAGTGCAGTATTAGAGAATAAGCTCTTTGATCAAAATGTCTGACTAATTTTGTAACCCACACAGGGCCTCTCATGATGCCTCACACGCAGTAAGGGCTCAGTACATTTCCTGAATGAACTAATGAGTGCAACCCAATAGGTTAACACATTTTCCAGACCAATATTCTGAAGCAGAAAAATAATATGTGGCATTTTGGGGTTGTTTTGCATCACATTTCAAAAAAAGCAAATATCTTTTTTGTAAAAGGCTTGCTATAGGTGGAAACTGAGTAGTGCTTTGCTCACCGTCAGCCATTACCACTGTCCAGAACCATTAGATACAAGGGTCACTTTCATAATCCACCATTGCAATATCATGCTCTCAGTTTTTCTGCATAGGTGGTTCTGGTGAAATTGTTATCACAAGTTATCACCCTTAAATCTAACCTATTCTGAAGGAATAGGTGGCTGATATTGTCATTTGAGGACTAAGAAATATTTGTCTAGACATTTGATCCAATCTGTATTTTTATTGAATGTGTAATTGGCGAGAAAATAGCAAAGACAAATTTAAATGCTTGCATCTCTAACCTTGTCACAGCATCTGAGCATTCATTCATCATCATTATCTTGGATTCCTACAGCCAGCGGACTTCATAGGAAAGCAAGCACTGAAACAGATTAAAGCCAAGGGGCTGAAACGGAGACTGGTCTGCCTCACCTTGGCAACGGACGATGCTGATCCAGAGGGAAATGAAAGCGTCTGGTATGATGGCAAGGTGAGTACTAAGGAGTTTGTGACCCGGGCCTCTGCTGTTTTTCTGCAACAGAAACTCTCCTTGTTTCTGTTTCCTTTTAGAGTTTTTGCTATTTATCTATTGGTGGGATGACACACTTTTGATTTCTGAGCTGACATTCAAGAAACAGAAATTAAGTAACTTAAAAGAAAAGGAAATGCTATTCATTCTTGAAAAAGTAAAATTCTATATGCTATGATTAAAGAAAATAAATCCAAGGACTTGAAATACATGGGACAATGAGTAACGTATGATTTAATGGATAAAATCATCTACTTGCTCACCACATCCATATCTGTGAATGCAAGAGATCGGTTTTATAAAGAATTTGGTGTTCACATTTAACTTCTTTCAGAAGTAGGCAATTCTAACCTTAGCACTTAGCAGAAAAATATTTCCAATTGAAAACATCTGGAAAGTGAAACCTTAAAAAGTAAAATGAAATGTAGAAACCACTTGATTCTTCAGGAAGAGTAAAATTACCTTCTCACTTTGGAATGTTTCATTTCTCTATTGGTATTCTGTAAAACCAGATAACTCACCCATAAGACTTCATTGTCTCCACTCTTTACAGCTATTTGTAAACCCCAATTTAGTTCAAGATTTTGTTGTGTTTTGGCTGGTGTTATCAGGCAGGTGGGAACTCAGCTTAGATCATGAGATGAGCACAGGGCCTTCATCTAAACAACAACATGTCGAACAGAGTCTGCCTGGTCAACACCCAAAGCCTCAAAGAGATTCCATGCCTGGATGTTTTCTCACACACTGCAGCCTGCTTGATATTTGTTTCCATTTCCCCAAACTCTTCAGTGAAAAAAGAACTTGAAGGTGGGGAAAGCCAATGGCATCAAATCAGCCTTTGGATTACTAAAGAAATGGCCACTTAGGCTGAGACATGGGTCACTTTGACATAGAACTAATGTCTACAGAATTCCTACTGTGTGCTGCATATTTTTCGTGTACTCTCTCATCTAATTTTACCACACCATTCCCAGATATGTATGATCGTCTTCATTTTAAGAAGGCTGATTGTTTTGATGAGGCTTTAGGGCTCAGAAAGGTGAAATAACTTGCTTGAGGTTACACAGCTCATGATTGAAGGAGCTGATTTCTGATCCAGGTATAGTTAAACTTTGAATTGCTTATCCTTTCTTCTAAGCCATGTTGAATACTGCAGTTTGCTCTCTTCTCTGTCTCTGCTGATGTCCCACTGTAGTCTCTCCAGCACTTAATTATATACCCACATTTCTTGCACATCTGAGTTGTAGGTGGATGTTATCAGACATTATGAAGCCAACAAACTTTTCTCAGATCTTAAGCTCTTTCAAACGCCTCACCTTTCATGGTGCTGAGTTTGTTCTTCTGTTTGAACCGTCTCTACTCTTATCTCACTGTCTCCCTTCTTCTTTCTGTTCTAAGTCTCTGGGTTAGCCCTCTTATCTTCCTAGGCATTTCCTCCAATTTCAAATCTGTCTACAATTTCCGCTGATAACCACCTCTGCCATGAGTTAACTGCTCGACCTGATCTTAGCCTCTCTGAGCTTCAGTTTTCTCATCTGTAAATGAAGCCATTGGAAGAAATAATGTCTAAAATTCTCTCTATCTATAATTAATTTTCCCCTAGTCGTTATATTTCCCCCTCCTCATCTTTCTTTTGTTTTACATTTTCACTCTATTCTCATCTAGCTTTCTCAGTCTTCTTAATACATTCAATGCCCATCCTCCACCAACTGTTTCACATGGCCATGGAATGGTAGAGAGGTGAGGCTACAATATTCTGTGTGTGACCTCACATCAACTACGATGACTGACAGATTTTTAGCCATCTTAACTATCATGATACCCAAGTTAAAGTTTAAAAAACTGGAAACCTGTACATTAAACTTATACAATGTTATATGTCATTATATCTCAAAGCTGGGGGGAAAAAACACTGGAAAACCAAGTTCCATTTTTGAATTTTATTTTCTTTGCTATCTCTGTGCACCGAGTTTACATGCTGTATGGTTCATCTTTCCTACTATATGCCATCTGCCTACAGAGATGTTAATCCAATCGTACAGTCCTTTATTAATAATATATCTGTTAAATTCCTGATAACAACTTGTTTGCTCTTTGGTGCTTAGTACGGTGATCATTTTATCATGCGGATGACCCTTTTGATCCTTTTTATACTCCAGAATGATATCAAATAGTTTGCTTTTTTATTTCCTGACTTTGTCTGGACCTTGTACTGCCTTTAGTATTTGGCTTCCATTCTTCCAGTGCTAGAGATAGGTTACAAAAGTATTTATATATTCAGCAAGGTTTCATTGAGTGTTTACTATGTGCTAGCAATATTCTATGTACTAGGGATGCTACAGTGAGGAAAATAGGCAAGAATCTCCTCCCCCATGGAGATTAGATTCCAGGGCAGGGAGAGATAGGCAATGAGCATAATAAATAAATGGCATGTCAGAGAGTGATTTGTCCCCTGGAGAAAAATAAAGTCCATTTGGGAGGTGGATAATGTTAGAGGGATAATGTTAGAGTAGGTAATGAAATTTAATTTTAGAAAATCAAGACATAAAGGTGAGAATGGAAAGGGCTTTCTTCAGTTATAAAAGCAGCTTTGCTGGGAAGTAAGTTTTGAAGAACAGTTTTTTGAGGAAGGAAGTTTGGAGAATTTAGAAAGTCTCTTTCATTATTACAAACTAAAACACACAGAGACTGCCAAAGAAATGCAATATATCATTCAATTTAAATTTCGTTACCTCCTTCAAAGGCCTTTTACTATATAATCTTCTCTAAGTCTGTTAGAGGAGTCTTTATGTCTCATAAGAGAAGAATGAGAAAAGGCTAAAAATAAATGAGGCTCGTTTATATTGGTAAGAAGACCACTGTTTGATTTCACAAAGAGTATGAGAATGAGAATCTACTAGGCAGAAGGTGAGGGAAGGTGTTTTTGTGATTCACTGAGCAAAAAGAAGCAATGGATTTCATTGAATCTGGAAGATTTTTAAGGTAGAACAATATAACATTTATGCTAGGAAAAACCTTTCCCTGGAGATTTAGTAATAGGATACGAGGAAAGGCCAGACTTCTAAAAAACCCTCTGGGCTACTAACTCTGAGAATAGAGAGAAATTAATGGAGAAGTGAAAGTAATCTAACAAAAGCAAAGCGTTCAATAAATATTTTAAAATAGCATTCACTTGACCCAGAAGTGCAATACTTCTGGGTATTTATCCAAAGAAAACCAAAACAATAATTCATAAAGATCTATGCACTCCAATATTCATGGCAGCACAATTTACAATAGCTAAGATATGGAAGCAACCTAAATGCCCATCAACAGACAATTGGGTAAAGAAGTTATTGTTCATATATACAATGGAATATTATTCAGCCATTAAAAAAATGAAAT
>NW_006436298.1:12628803-12647361 GCF_000325575.1 Pteropus alecto | reverse complement strand
GGATTCTTTGCTGAAGCAGCTGAAAGATCACCAGGCTGATTCATGCGCATGAATGTTTCTGGGCACCAGCTATGAACAGCCCACTGTGCAAGACTGTAAGGATTAGTGTAATGTTGTGTAGCCAGAAGAAGCCATGTTGAGTTGGGCTATGAATCATGTTTGCTTTTGTTGTCTTCCTTTTACATTTTTAAATGTGATGTTTTAACTTGACATGTCTGTATCTTATTTTTTCTTACATTCTACTCTACTTTTCCTTCTCTTTCATCCTTTACTTTAGATCTGGTTTCTACTAATCTTCTTATCTTCTAAATCAGACTTGTTATATAGTTTTGTTTTGTTTTGTTTTGTTTTGTTTTGTAGCATAAAGCTTTTGTTTTCATCTCCCAAGTTTTGATACCTTGTTCAATATTTTTCTTTGGTTTGCCATCCCAAGTTATCCTATTGCATCCTCAATTTGGATTGTTCACACCTAACTCACATCTCCACTCATCCTGGAAGGTTTCATCTCCCACCGCTACCTACCAAATTTCACCCATCTTCAAAGTGTAGGACAAATCCTGGCTTAATTATGTTGACGGTATTGACTTTCTGGTTACATTTTCTTGTATCTCTGTGTTAATTCCTCAATGAGGCTAGAAGCTTATTGAGAGTAGAAATCAGGCCTCTACTAATTCTCTAGACTATCTAGCAAAATGTTTTGTACATGGTAGAGCTAAAGAGGGTTAAAGTGACATTTATTTAAATGTCTTGCAATTGCCAGGAATTATTAAATACTCTATGTATTCATAGAGAATGTTCACATTGACTATAAATTAATAAAAAGTTTAATTTAGCACAGTTTTAGCAGATCATTTTCTGAACCCCAACAGAGACAGTTGACTAAGTTTGCATTTGAGTTTTTAGATTTTCTTCCTTGTTTTTACTATTGCCATGCTAGTTCGATAATAGAAGAGAATTGTTTTTAAGTTTCAAATGAAAATAATCCATTCTTCCTCTTATTAGATCTCTTGGCATGAAACTGAGCAAAATACTGCCAAGTATTAAGAAACTAGGTGTTATTATAATTTAAAAATGGAAAATGTCAAAGTAGTATAGATACTTTGAGAATTACTTTCATAATTTTAATTAATTTTCTCAAAAAAGTGAAATTTTTTTCCTGGTGTTATACACACATACAGCTGTCATAAAACTTTCAGCTTGTAAGTTGAACTTATATTTTAAGTGTTTTTAGCTGGAGAGGAGGAGCACAGAGATGTGACCGAGATGCTGGAGAGGTTCGGGTCTTGTGTTTCAGGTGGTTGGCAATACGACGTCTGGAAGCTACAGTTACAGCATCCAGAAGAGTCTGGCTTTCGCGTACGTTCCTGTAGAGCTAAGTAAGGTAGGACAACAAGTGGAAGTTGAACTATTAGGCAAACATTACCCAGCGATCATCATACAAGAACCTTTGGTATTGACGGAACCAACCAGAAACCGGCTTCAGAAAAAAGGTGGAAAGGAAAAAATTTGAAAAAGACCTTCAGCAATCAACGGAACTATGGTTGTTATATGACTATACTCAAAATTATAATTGACTTGTGAGGGAATAGGGGAAATCAAGAATTCATTTCAAAATCACCAAAATCTAGATTAAGAAATTTACTAAAACCTTTCTCCTGTTTTCCAAGAAAGATACCATAATGAATTAGTGATTTATATTGTTATTTCAAATGAAGAAATTTGAAATGAATGTTTTTATTCTCCTATATTGTTGTTTATGAAATTCAATCGATAAAACATTTAGATGTTAAACAGTTATTATTAAAACTGAATTAGAAGATATTATATAATTTTAGGAATATATGCATATGGTTCTTATTAGCTGAAAAAAATTAATAAATTACATTTTACATAAAAACAAATGCAATACTGTTAATGGATTCACTGTATTGAAAATATTTTCTTAGTTTTAATTTTTAGGAATAGTTTTAATTTTTCATAATATATTTATGATGGAAATAGTAAAATTTAATATTGACATATAACATTTTATTTAATTCTCTGAAATATTTATTTTCTTAATGACTTCCCTGAAAGCAGCTTTATGGGATGTTATTATTGTCCTTTCAAAGGTTGTTTTAGAAGAGAATTTGTAAAAACGAACAGTCTTCCAAAGGAAGTGATACTTGGAAACCTGAAATGAAGCTGAAACATAGATTGTGCCAGTACAAACACTGTTTGAATACTGAACACCTCTCTTTGGTAAAGAATTAATGCAAGTTGACATCACATTGTGCCATTCTGAATATCATTTCACAAAGCATTTGACAAAACAGGTCAAACAAGAGCTTAAAAGCTAACAGCATTGCCCTTAACACTGTAAACAGTGAGAAAAAAATTCAATTAGAAATAATTCTTTGGTATAGTTCTGGAAATTATTTGGATTTAGTTGAGTAAATAAAAATTTTTATTAAAGGTAGTTTATCATTTATAATTTGTTATACACTCGGTATATACATTTATTGAACATTTCCATGGTATTAAATAAAGCTGAATGTGAAGCATAATAAGATTCTGTAATTAGAATAGATTTTCAAATAATTTTTAGCAAGTTTTGAAATGTTTCATATTTTTAGCAAGTTTTGAAATGTTTTTAGCAATATTTTAAATGTTTCATAAAAGTAATCATATATTAGAACTCTTCAACATGCCATTCATGCCTGTTTGACATGTCCTCTTAAATAAGAAAAGGAGGAAATCCCTTTGGTAATGAACATTTCCTAATTATCAAGAATTATCCAGACCATATATCTTAGTTCTGTTATTAGGTACTCATTAAAGCCTTTGGATGGGAATCAAGAGATCCCAATTCTCATTTTCTGCCTTTCTGTAGTCCTATATCCTTAGAGTATCTATTTATTATCACTGGATCTCTCTTCTGAAAAATAGGCTTTTCCAGTTTTTTTGATGCTATAATCACAAGCTATCATGAAAGTACAGCATCAAATTCATGCCATACAGTCAATATAGAACTCAAACAGATCAACAAAAGAATAGAACATTAAGATGAAGATTATACTTTTAAAGAAATCCTACCTACAGTATATAAAAGAAATTTACATACTAGTTTCCTTTAGAAGTTGCCCTCATTCCTTCTTTTGTTGTATGTCAGGTGCTATTCGGTTTTGTAGGTCACTCCAGTACCCCACTTCTACCCAGGTACCAGGTTTGGCATCAGCCAATCCAGAGGCTGACCAATGACCTACAACACAACCTGGCTATGGAAAGATAAGATTATTTGGATTTAGTTGAGTAAATAAAAATTTTTATTAAAGGTAGTTTATCATTTATAATTTGTTATACACTCGGTATATACATTTATTGAACATTTCCATGGTATTAAATAAAGCTGAATGTGAAGCATAATAAGATTCTGTAATTAGAATAGATTTTCAAATAATTTTTAGCAAGTTTTGAAATGTTTCATATTTTTAGCAAGTTTTGAAATGTTTTTAGCAATATTTTAAATGTTTCATAAAAGTAATCATATATTAGAACTCTTCAACATGCCATTCATGCCTGTTTGACATGTCCTCTTAAATAAGAAAAGGAGGAAATCCCTTTGGTAATGAACATTTCCTAATTATCAAGAATTATCCAGACCATATATCTTAGTTCTGTTATTAGGTACTCATTAAAGCCTTTGGATGGGAATCAAGAGGTCCCAATTCCCATTTTCTGCCTTTCTGTAGTCCTATATCCTTAGAGTATCTATTTATTATCACTGGATCTCTCTTCTGAAAAATAGGCTTTTCCAGTTTTTTTGATGCTATAATCACAAGCTATCATGAAAGTACAGCATCAAATTCATGCCATACAGTCAATATAGAACTCAAACAGATCAACAAAAGAATAGAACATTAAGATGAAGATTATACTTTTAAAGAAATCCTACCTACAGTATATAAAAGAAATTTACATACTAGTTTCCTTTAGAAGTTGCCCTCATTCCTTCTTTTGTTGTATGTCATTTGTAGGTCACTCCAGTACCCCACTTCTACCCAGGTACCAGATTTGGCATCAGCCAATCCAGAGGCTGACCAATGACCTACAACACAACCTGGCTATGGAAAGATAAGTCAAGTTAACCAGATTTCCTCTCATGGAAATTTGAACTAGGAACCATCAGAGAATAACCTGATTAGTACTAAAAGCTAAAGCTGAAAAGATGCATAGAAAGAGAAGCCTAGAAGCTTTGTGGTGAGGAGAGTTCCTAACAAGGAGAGAGGCCCTGAAAGAGAGACAGAGAGTGTGAAAGACCATTTCTTAAAGCTCTCAGCTCCTACTGGCCTATCTTAGGTGAGAACCTTGACTAAAAAGAGCCTGTTAAAACCACTAGCTTCTGGAAAGTGGACCATATACTCAGAGAGTCCTCCAAGGAATGGTCCTATGATTAGTATCAGCTATGAACAGCAAACAACCAGCATGCCTGAAAGTATCCTAGTGACGTGCAGGAGTCATGTTTACAGCTTGGAAAAAAATGTTCTCAAGAATGTGATGGTAAGTTATAGTTCTTCTCTTGTTCTTCTCTTGAGCTTGGAAACTTCCTTGGAACTGCAAAAGCACTTTCTGGTCAACACATTATGAAATGTTTATGGATGTTATGTTACTGAGGTTCACATCCTAACTAATCTATGTCTTTATTCTCTTCTGCTGATAGGAAAAGCGACAGAAAAAAAAAAAAACATTTTAAAGTGTGCTGTGTGGGACATTAAATAGCAGACAGATTAGATTCCGGAATTTTAGTAAGAGGATTTTGTGCATACTTAAATTGAACAAAAAGGAAGATTGACATACAGCAGCTATGAAAGGAAGAAGTTTTAGCTACACAAATAGCATCCGTTAGCCAAAATCTCAAAAAAGCAAAGAACCAAAAATGAAGTTAATCGTATTTTCTTCTGATGAATCCTCAAATAAAAATACAAATGATCATGCCTTTATTTCTCTGCCATTATTGAATCTTTAGAATAGTTCGATAGTTTAGAGAAGCTACATATGAACTATAAAAAAGAAACACATTACTTAATTATAATTTCTCCAGGTATAGATTTTGGAAGTATTACCTTGTCATGAAGCATAGAGGTGACAGACTGGTATAAAGGCTACTAGACCAAAAGCCAGAAGACTTGCTTTTCCCAGCTCTGCTGGCAACCAAGCACAGACTACCCATCATCTACCAAATTCTTTCTTATATTTAAAGTTCTATGAGTAATTGCTTTCCTTAGTAAAGTATTCATTAGTCTACACACATTTGTCGAATATTTACTACAGGCCAGGCAATGGAAAAGCAACAAACAGGCATGGTTCCCGCCTTTATGGAGTTTATAGACTAGAGAGGTCAAGCATTTAACTACAACAACGAACAGTATATTTTCTTACAAACTGAGGCGTCATGAAAACTAAGGGGAGAGAGCATTTCGAGAAGGAATGGATGGTGTCAAAAGATAAAAAATATCAAGATTAAAGGCTGAAAAGTGTCCCTTGAGTTAAGCAACAAAGCATCATTGGTGCTACTGGCATGAACTATTTCAGGATGCTAGTGAGGGGAAAAGCCAGACTCCAGTGAAAAATAATAGGAAGGAGGTAAGGAATTAGAGATAGGGAACATAGAATCTTACCATCCAAGAGCAGCTTCTTAATAAGATAGATTATAAAGGGTATCAGATAGAAAGCATTCAGGTGCAAGTAATAAAATACTCCGTGAACAGCAGTTTAAGCAATTATTTATTTATTAAATCACATACGGGAAGTTTGGAGGTGGGCTCAATGACATCATTAAATATCTCAGTTCTTTCCTCCACTTTGTCAAATCCTCCTCCCCTCAAGCCATTTTAAATATTTTGTTCTTGCAATTGTTGATGTTTTGATCACCTACCCATCTATTTCAAAATAGCGCATTTTTATTACCTTAATTAATACTGTATTCTTCATGGAAATTAATTTAAAGAACCCCAATAAGTTTGCATGGTGGCAGATGATCACTAGACTTAGTGCGGTGATCACATTGTAAGGTATATAAATGTTGAATCTTTATATTGTACCCCTAAAACTAATGTTATATTATAATATAATATTAACTATACATAAATGAAAGAAAGAAAGGAAGGAAGAAGAAGGAAGAGAAAGGAAGAAAGAAAGAGAGGGAGAAAGGGAGGGAGGGATGAGGGAGAGACCCATGCCTAGTTATACCACAGGCCCCTGACACTCACACACTCAGCTACGAGCATTTATTTCCAGAGTAAATTCTTTAGTGTGGGAACCATTCAAGTTTCTTCATGCATAGTTTGGGGTCTTCAATTCCTGTGGAACTACTTATCCTACATCTAAACAGTAGGTTGGAAATAAACAAGGACAGCAGAGTAATTGTAAATACAAAGAAGCAGATGTTGAGTTTCTTAAATTCTGTCTTTCTATCCCCTTGATTTATCCCCTTGGTTCTGTGATCATTTAGAATTTCTATTTACGTTTGTTATTTACATTATGAAATGGCAAATTGTGAGGTATATGTTCAGTAAGTACAAATTTTAATTCATATTTGAATATTTACTGATTTTGAATAGTACCTTTAAAATTCAAATTCTTTTTAAATTGTGAATTGTGTTAAAACTAAAGAAAGAACTAAGAAAATATAATACTACATCAATGATACAATTTAATAGTAACTTAAGTTGTAACTTATTAGTTACTAGACAAATTATTTACATAAAATATTGTATCAGACTCTAATCAAAGAAACAGTATGCAGAAATTGTGGAGAAGGCAATTAACTAAGAAAAAATAAAATCTCAGGAGATGGTCATTTATTCAGAAAAAGTAATCAAATTTCAAAGAATGCCAGGAGAAGCAACAAAAGATGCTAGTCTTACATTGCAAGAAGAAATCAGTAGAGCAGTAATTGAATGCCTTGATCTTTTTCATCAATAATTGGGCACGTGTTCTAAAGCAATAGATCAAATAAGGTCAATGTTTGTTATCATTAAGCCATTTTCTCTGATTTTAGCAGATGAAGAAAAACTTCTGAAGTTTTTACCAGATATAATACAAATGTATGATGAATTTTCTGAAGATATTTCAATGGAAAATTTTCAACAAAGAGATATTTGAAAGCTACTATAATTGTTTCTAAAGAAACAAAGACGTAGACGGTACTAAAGTTTTTGGAGTTTGTTGTTAAAGGACATTTTTGTAAATCTCTGCTAACTTATCATTGTGATAGTCTTTTTCTAATTACTTGTATATCTGTTGGTCATGTAGAAGAAGCTTTAGAAATTAAAAGCTTAAAAAATGTTCTCTAATCAACTCTCTGCAAAGATAACTGAACAGCTCTGACTATACTGACTAGTAAACATTAATATATAAAGTGGATTAATTTCAGTGAAGTCACTGCAAAGCTTAAGGCTTAAAAACAGAAAATTTGACTTCATTATTTGTAGACAATAGACCAATTTATCCCAATAAACCAATATGTAGATATAAATGTTTCCTTTTAAAAAAACACTAATATAATTTTAAAAATTAACCTCTTGCTTTTTTATACTATAGAATTTATTTTATTTATATTTTTCTTATTTTTTTTTTACTGGCACAATAATAATACTCAGTTTAATAGGAGAATACTTTCACTTTTTACATTTCTCTTCTGGTTATTCATTTTATTTTATGATTATTACTAAAAAATAATTGTGTCATGTAAAAAAGGTAGGGTTTTTAAAAAATGATTTTCACTTAATCTGGTCATCTCACTGGCTGGTCATTCAAGATGCCTTCTTCACTCCCATGTCTGGCACCTCACCAAGGATGACTATGACAGCTGGGGCTGGCAGGGCATCACTCTCCACATTGCTGCTTCCTGTGACTAACTTCCAGGTAGGTCAAAAGAGGGAATTTAACAGGGAGAACCAGAAAGGCAGCCTCCAAGGTGGTACTTGGACCATACAGGCAGGGGCTGGCAGTGGGAGCTGGAACCATAGAAGAGATATAGCTATGCTGCTGAACATGCTACCCAAAGCAGAGAGAAGGGAAGAAACACCCTGACTTCTCCCTTCCTCTCACCTTCCAGTCTCTCACCAGTGCCTCCCGTTGGCTGAACCTAACTGTAGCCAAGTAGGTAAAGGAACCTGGGATATGTAGTTTGTAGGGTTTACCCCCACACCCCCCAAGATACAGAGCAGAGCAGAGCAGAGGAAGATCATGAAATGGAATGCATAATAATAGATAATGACTGTCATATAACACCAAAGTAATCCGTTTAGCCCTGACTAAAGGGGTCAGTCAGGTCAAGAGATGCAAATATGGCTATTAGAATTGAGGGAGGTCATGGGACTGGCTAAAACATTTAAAAGGGCTACTTATACTATTATTTTTTAAAAACATAGTATATTATAATATGCAATATCTTATTGTTTAGGTTCAAAGAGGAAATTTTTAAATATTTAAAATTTGTTTATATGTATAGACTATCTCTGGAAGAGTAACACTAATGTTCCGGGGGAGGAGTTGAGACTTACTTTTCAGTGTATGACTTTTTAACTTAAATTTTAAAAAAACTATGTGCATGTTTCACTTTTTAAAAGATATTATATATATATCAAAATTTCATATATATACCTTTCTTGTCTAGTAAGAGTAGGTTCTTTTTTGGTCATACAATATGACTCGTTTTATTTTTTAATCCAGTGTTCACATTGTTTTGAGATATTTAAGCATGATTGAAAAGAGTTGGCTTAGAACTGCTTAAGAAATTGGCGTACAATGTAAAATGTTCAGTACAGAAAAAGTGAATGTAATTCAGTTGTATATAATATTGCGTAGACACTAAGGCGTAGGCTTTGTGAAAGGTAAAGAAAAGGAAAGAAGAAATGAGACAAGATACAATACCATCATCTGTTTCTTGACCTGTTGACCTGTTGACCTGGTGATTACATGTGTATGTTCACTTTATAAGAATTCATTGACCAATGTATACCTTTGTGTACCCTAGACACAAAAAATGCTATGCCAAAGTCTTTTTTTTTTTTTTACATGAATGGTACTATTTCCACTCTCTATTCATATATAGTTGTTTTTAAGAAGATAGGCAGCGATAAGCAATGGGTAGGATGCAGGGTGGGGGTGGGGGAACAAAGGAGTTTCATTTTGAGTTGGCCAAAGCTGTTCTTATCCAAATGATCAATTTCAGAAAGTTGAAGAATTTTAGAGCTAAGAGAAATCTTTCATCTTTTTTTTTTTTTTAATCTGACCTTTTCCTCTTACTACACAGACATACACTAACATACAAAACAAAACCAACACTAAACTAAAGATGCTTTTTATAGAGAATTACCTTCTTGTATGCTTGGAACCTTGATGATTTTTAATGCAGTGATAGTAGTTAGCACTGATAGTAGTTAATGCATATAACTTATGCATGTAACTACTGGCAACTAAAAGAAGGGTTAAAGAACCTTAAGAATACTCATCTGTAAGTCTGATATATGACCTTACAGGTCTTTAAGAAGACCCTCTCCCCCTCCTTTACTTAGACATGGTAGAAACAAATCCATTCCAGATCAGTTTCCAAAACTAAATGTATTGTGAAAATAATTTAATAGCTGACATCTAAAGTAACAAAGTTTGGATATTCTTTCTCATGTTCAATTCTATCTCCTTCTGGACTATTCAGGGAAGTAATAGGGCAATGAGTAACACCAACCACAATTTACCACATTTAGTTAGTGAACTTCAGGTTTTCTAAGAAAGACGTCTTGCCATTCTTATCTCTACCCTAACGGTTAAACATTTAGAAATAAAATGTTTAAAATTGCTTGGCCTTTATATGCAATACTTATTATCGAAAGCACTAAAACAAAAACCAGTTAAGACAAGCATTGAAACACAGGTATCCTGACTTCTGAGCATAGCTTATAGCCAGTTAGCATCATGCCAAGAACTAGGAGCTCTGCAAACTGGAGAAACCAAGAGGCAAAAGCATCTATGGGATCTTAGCGCATGGCCTTCAGGTTTTAAAAAAATATTCATTGAGGGATTCTTATTCTTGGCACTCCATTCTCACTTATAGTGCATTTTATTTTTTTAAATGTAAATTATGTTATTACTATTATTATTAATAAAATACTATTAGAAATAGATAATATATGCAACGACTTAAAATTTAGAAGACATAAAGTATAGATGGTGAAAAGTTAGTTTCTCTCCTATACCTCTGCTAAGTCTACCCAGAGACAACCAATGTTGTCATTTCTTCTGTAACCTTCTTAAGATATTCTATGTAATCATCTCTCTAAACATATGAATAGATATATATATTTGCACACATATACACATATTTTTAAGCAAATGAAAGCATACCAAGCATAATGTTCTTTGCCTAACATTTAAAAATTAATAGTGTATCTTGGAGATTATTCTATATCACCCTTTTAAATGATTGCTTAGTATCCTGTACTTAATTTGACCAAGCCCTATTATTTGCCATTTTCTAGTAAAAATAAGGCTAAACTCAACATCTTCATGTATATGTTATTTCTCACAGTGAGTATATCTGAAGGATAAATTCCTACAACTGGAATTGCAGGGTTAAAGCATATGTACATTTTTGACAGATATGCAAAATTGTTCTCCTTAGAGGTTGTGTCAAATTTTACTTCTGTGACTAATACATGAGAGGGCTTGTTTTTTCACACCCTATCCAAAGCAGTGAGTTATCACCAGTGTTCATGGTATATTATTGAAGTTTCAATTTGTTTTTTCTCCTTTTGTGTGAGATTGAATATCTATTCATATATTTAATGACCATTTATATTTCTTTTCTGTAAACTATTATGTTCCTATATTTTTCCCATGTAAAAATTGGATTATTGGTCTTTTTCTTACAGACTTCAGGAGTTAAGAAATTTTTAACTATGGGTTAAACTGATTTTGTGTAGGTTAGAATACAAACCAGTTGATTATAACTTCTTTTTTCTTTTAATATTTTTTTGTTTTTCAATTACAGTTGACATATAATTTATATTAGTTTCAGATGAACAACATAGTGATTAAATACCTTTATAACCTATCAAGTGATCACCCCTATAAATCTAGTATGCATCTGACTCCATATAAAGTTATTACAATATTGTCTATATTCCTCAAATGCTATACTTTGCATCCCCATGACTATTTTGTAACTGCCAATTGTACTTCTTAATACTTTCCCCTTTTTCACCCTCCCATCTTGCAACCATCAAAATTTTCTATTTATGAGTTTGTTTCTACTTTGTTTATTTTGTTCTTTAGATTCCACATATAAGTGAAATCATACAGCATTTGTATTTCTCTGACTTATTCCACTCAACACAATATCCTTTGGATTCATCCATGTTGTTGATAATGGCAAGATTTCATTCTTTTTATGGCTGAGTAATATTCCATTGCATATATGCACTACCTCTCTTTATCCATTCATCCATTGATGGACACCCAGGTTGCCTCCATATCTTGGCTATTGTAAATAATACTGCAATGGACATATTGATTCACATGTCCCTTCGAAGCAGTGTTTTGGATTTTTTCAGATAAACACCCAGAAGTGTGATTACTAGGTCTTTCTTTGTAGCTTGTTATAGCCTTTGTTTCAAAGTCTATTTTATCTGGTATAAGTATTGCTACCCCAGCTTTTTGTTTGTTTGTTTCTATTTTCATGAAATATCTTTTTCCATCCTTTTACTTTCAGTCTCTGTGTGTCTTTTAATCTGAAGTGAGTCTCTTGCAGACAACATATGTAAGGGGCTTTTTTACTTATCCATTCAGCCACCCTATGTCTTTTGATTAGACTATTTAATCCATTTACATTTAAAGTAATTGTTGATAGATATGTAACTATTGCCATTTTATTCATATTTTTGATCTTCTTCTTCTTCTTAAAGGAATCCCTTTAACATTTCTTGTAATCTGGTTTGGTGATGATGAACTTCTTTTGCTTTTTCTTGTCTGGGAAGCTCTTTACCAGTCCTTCGATTCTAAGTGATAGTTTTGGTGGGTAGAGTAATCTTGGTTGTAGATCCTTGCTTTTCATCACTTTGAATATTTCATGCTGATCCCTTCTGGCTTGCAAAGTTTCTGTTGAGGAATCAGCTGACAGTCTTATGGGAGCTCCCTTGTAGGTAACTAACTGCTTTTCTCTTGCTGCTTTTAAGATTATCTTTTTGTCTTTAACCTTTGGCTTTTTAATTATGATGCGTCTTGGTGTGGGCCTCTTTGGGTTCATGATTTGGTATTTTCTACTACCTTATCTTGCAAATTGCTGATTCAATCCTCTGCTTCATTTAATCTACTGTTGATTCCCTCTAATATATTCTTCATTTCATTTATTGTATTCTTCACTTTATATTTTCTATCTCTTCGTTAAAGTCGTCACTGAGATAATTGATCATTCTTATAACTCATCTGCATCTAGTAGATTGCTTGTCTCCATTTTGTTTAGTTTTTTTTTTTTTTTTTGCTGGAGCTTTGTTCTGTTCTTTCATTTGAGTCATGTTTCTTTGTCTCCCCATTTGGGCTTCCTCCCTGTGTTTATTTCTATGTATTATGAAGGCTGCTATATTTCTTGGTCTTAGTTGAATAGCCTTATGTAGCAGGTGTCCTGTGGGGCCCAGTGGCACAATCTCCCTTTTCACTTGAGCCAGGTGTTCCAGGTATGTCCCTTATATGAGTTGTATGTGCCCTCCTGTTGTAGTTGAGCCTTGGTTGCTGTTTGCATGTCAATGGGAGAAATTGACCCTCAGGCCGATTGATTGTGAGGACTGGCCAGTGACTTCAGTGGAGGGTCTGTTGTCCTTTGATTTGACCCCAGGTAGTGCTCTGGCTTGGTCTGAAGTTGGTCACCAGGTATGCCAGCCCAGGGGCCTCCTGGTAGGGGCCCCACTGCAGGCCAAGTTCAGCTGCAGCCTGTGCCTTGCCCAGGGGCACTTTGTATGAGCTACAAAGTGATCTGTAGATAGTTGCCACTTGTCTTGGGCTTGGAGGCACCAGGGAGAGGCTAAGCTGCAAATTGAGGCTAGCTGCTGCTACTGCTTGGTTTGGGGCTGCCTACCAAGAGGTACGGGGCATGTCGAGGCCAAATGTTGGTTGTTTGGGGTTTGTGAACCTTTGAGAGCTTTTCGGAAAGTCCACAGCATGAGACAAGATAAGTCTGTTTGTATGGAAAAGCTACTGGAAGCAGTTTGGGTAGGCCTGCAAGGTGAGTGGGTCGGGGTCTCAGGGAATCACTGGGATGGGGCAAACAGTGTTAGCCATTTTGACAGAGACTCAGATATGGTGCCTGCATCTATGTGCTGGGTTGAAGAGGACTCATCAAAAGAATGATGGCTTCTGCTAGTAACTACCTCTCTCTGAGAGAAAGCTGCCCCTCCAGCTCCTGCCTGGAAGTCAGACAATTCAGTTCCTCCCTATGTGTCCCTGGCACCTTTCAAGCTGCTGCCCTAGCTCTGGAGCTCAGAGTGAGTGAGTCCATCAGCAAGTAAGTTTATGTGTGGGCCCTTTAAGAGGAATGCCAGAGACTCTCACTGCTCTCCATCTCATTCAGCCACAATTTCCACTGATTTTCACAGCTAGAAATTATAGGAACCTCTCTTCCCAGCACTAGAATTTGGGACTGGGGAACCTAGGGTGAGGCTTGGACTCTTTGCTCCTTGGGGTACCTCCACAGCCAAGATATCCCTCCTGATTTTTAACCACCACATGTGGGTGTGGGACTAGCCTGTTCTGAGTCTCTGCACCTCCTACCAATCTCGAGGTGGCTTCTTCTGTATATCTTTAGTTATAGAATTTCTGTTCAGCTAGACTTAAGGTGATTCTCAAAGATGGTTGTTCTGTAGTTTAGGTGTAATTTTGATGTGGTCACAAGAGGAGGCAAGCACAGCACCTACCTACTCCGCCATCTTGATAGGAAGAGCCAACTATGAAAAATATATCTTTTCTATGTAAGAAATATATATTCCAAGTCCAAGCACCCCTCCTACCAAACAATTAACTTTTATATCCATTTGTGAATTGGAAGCTGCCTTTATTTCAGTCCTAATTTTTGCATCTTCTAACTCAGCAGTCCCCAACCATTTGGGTACCAGGGACTGATGCTCCTATGAGAATCTAATGCCTGATGATGTGAGATGGAGCTGAGGCGATGATGATAGCGCTGGGGAGCAGATGCAAACACAGATGAAGCTTCACTCGCCCACCCACCACTCAACTCCTGCTGTGTGGCCTTGTTCCTAACAGACCACGTACCAGCACCCCAGGGGTTGGAGACCCCTGTTTTAATTGATTGAGATTGTTTTTACTGATATGATTACGTATTGGAAAAACCCTCAAAAAATCAGTGATTAAACAACTCAAACAAAATAATTCAGTATTTGGCAGAATATGAATTACCATACAGAAATCAGTAGCCTTCATGTCCACAAATAACCTGTCGAAAGACAGAATGGTAGAGAAAACTCCCATTTCAATAACAACAGAAAAGATAAAATACTTAGGAATGAATTTAAGAAGAAAGGTGCAAAACTGATAGGAGGCAAATTTTAAAACACTTCTGAAAGACATAAAAGTAGACTGTAATAAGTGACAGTTAACCTTCATTTTTAGGTAGGACAGCAACTTAATATCGTAAAGATTTCAGTTGTCCCTAAATTAATTTATTAGTTTAATGCAATTCCCATAAAAATATCAATAAATTTTTAATGGAACTGGACACGTTGATATTAAAGTTCACATGAAAAAATGAACATGGAGAAATATTTAGGAAAACATTAAGAATTAAAAACTATAAGAAGTCACTATCCCTATCATACATTAAAATGTGTGTATATATGTGTGTGTGTGTGTATTTATGTATGTGTGTATGTGTACACATACATCTAGTTTCTACCTTTGTCTGGTGAGAGATCCTAGAAGCAATGACAGCCCAGTAGCAATAGCAATGAGCACACATATCGCACAAATCTAGGTTTCTAGATGCCATCCTCCATTAAAAGGAATCAGTTCCTTAGAGAAATGGCTGACTCTAGAATTGGGGAAGGAAAAGTACAAGTAAACCTAGAATATCTTGTTGTACCAAAAAGTAAGGAAATGTTCAAAGATTAAAAAGGACATGCTAAAAGGATACAAGAGCCAGACTGAAGAGGCTCTCATTGCCCAAATCAGAGGAAATTTGAGCACTGAAATAATTATAGCAAAGTATTATAGTATATTGATTAAAACAAAAATCCATGAGTTCATAGTGACATAAATAAATGAGGGAGAAGGGAAAGCTCTTCTTTATAGTAGAAAGGCAACTAATAAATTTAGAAGAGTAATGAAATTAGAAAATTACCATTAAGAGATTACTCAAAAAACTAAAAATATATATACCATATGATCCAGCAATTCCACTTTTGGGCATTTATCTGAAGAAAATGAGAAAACTAATTCAAAAGATATATGTACCCCTGTGTTCATTGCAGCATTATTTATAATAGCCAATATATGGAAGCAACCTAGGTGTCCATTAATAGATGAGTGGATAAATATGTTATACACACACAAATACACACATATAATGTAATATTACACAGCTATAAAAAAGAATGAATCTTGCTATTTGTGACAACGTGCAAGGATCTAGAAGGTATTATGCTAAATGAAATAAGTCAAGCAGAGAAAGACAAATACTGCATGGTTTCACTTATATGTGGAATCTAAAACAACAAACAAAACAAAAACAGAATCATAGAAATAGAGACCAAAAGGACAGTTATCAGAAGGGAGGGCGTGAGGGGATGGGTAAAAAGGGGAAGGAGTACAGTCAATACTATGGTGAGAAGTTTGCGTGGTTACAGATGATTACTAGAATTAGTAGGGTGATTACATCGTAGGTATAAAAATGTCGAATCACTGTATTATACACCTGAAACTAATATAACCAATATTATATACCAACTATACTTAAATTAAAAAAAAAATGTTTGAAAAAGAAAATCACCATTTGACAATCATCTCAATAATTTATTGAAACAAGAAGCATCAGTGGGTGCTAAAACTAATAGGCAAAAGTTATAGGAATTACAGAATATACACATATTCTCAAAGTACCTCCCCATAAAATATTAATGACGAGGGGGAAATAGTAACTTTACAGTGGAGAAATGGTCACCTTAGCAAAGTGTTCAAATAATAGAGCAAATCAACATCACATACCTCTTAATATGTAGCATCAAGGATACATCACTTTTGTAATATTTCTGCACAAACTAATAACCTGAGTCTAATCATTAGGAAACATCAGACAAACTCCAATTGAGAGATTTTACAATAACTAGCCTATATTGCACATTATAGGTGTTCAGTACATAGATGAAAAATAGAATTTATTCCTTTTAATTAACTCATTTGCACATTTCTAGAGCACTATTAGCATAAACTTTTATTTGAAAATGCGAGACATGAGAAGGCTCAGTGCAAATTTAGCTGGTTTTAGGAGCAGCTCTGGTCAAGTTCTAATTGTTCCAGCAGATTAGTGGCCATTTTGGGGGCAATTTGATTTTTATCAGGAAGAGTAGAGACGAACAGTTATGGGAGAAAAGGACATGCAAGGGCCATAGCTGAAAATTCTCAGTTCTTCAAGGTTCCTTACAGGATCTTTAAATGAAAATTTCAAGCCTCAACACGAGAATCAAACAGCTCTTCAAAATTCTTTTTAATGTAAAGCTACATTTAAAATTTTTTCCTGCTAAATTTCACTGATTTCACTAGAGATGAAAAGTGATTGTAACATAATCTACTTCTGAAAAGAAAAAAAATTATACGTAAGAGAGAACTATTACGTGTCTGAAAGGATAGTTTTCAAAAGAATAAAATCATGACCCTCATACAGATATAAAAATGAATATATGTTAAAGATTTTATTTAACTCATTATTGAAGAAACTGGTCCGGTGTTAAAACCAGTTCAAAGGATAGTCCAAAGAACAGATCAGGAATATTAAAGTAAATATGCAAGTGGAGGCAACTTTTTTTTTTTTTTGTAGGGAATGGTAGTGGGTCGCTCAGCATAGGTATAAACAGGAATTAGTTTCCGTTGCTCTCAGTTATCTACAAGTTATATTATAAAGTTATAAAATAACTCCCATGCAATCAGACTCAGAACACCTGAAAAGATGTGGTGCATAATCTTTCCCCTACAACTGTTAAGTTTTTATCTATCTCCAGACAGATAGTAGGCAGGTCTCTGTTGGCAGTGGGAATTACTGGTCATAAAGCTAACTTCCCAATTCAATGAGCATGTGGTTAAGGGAATTTTTCCTTCCATCCACAGATTATTCCAGGCAAATTAGATACTATACTTCTTTGGTTCACTTGATTGTTGGGGAGCCAGCTCTGAAGGAGCTGTATCTGGACAAGCTAATGAGCTACTCAGTGGCCACACAGCATTCCAAACTCCCAAAACAGCCTAAGTAAACCTGCACTTTCAAAAGGGCACCGCGCAGTTGGAGTGTGTATTTGGCCCCCTTTTTGCTGGTAGGAAGTGGTTTCACAGGTGTACACTATTCGTAAATGAGTCTGAAACACCATCTAGGCTTTGCCTCTTCATTGTTCTCCCACCGGCAGGAGGCTGGACTCCTGCTAGAAATGATTCTCCCACTACCTTTAAAACATTGATAGCTGAGGATGTGCAGTCAGAACTGGGTTTGGGTTAGGCTCTACCAACTACAAGCTTGTTTATTTTGAGTGGGGAAAGGGGGCAATAATTATAATTCCCAGCTGCCAGGGTGGTTGCGAGATTTAAAGAGGGTTGTGAAAATGCTTTATAAACTGTACTGAGTTATTTAAAACAAAAACAAAAACAAAAACAAAAAACCCCCTCCACTTTTAGGATGCCACGATGCGAAGTTCGCCGCTGCAAAGGTTAGAAATCTTAGTCCCTATCAAGCATCAACGGGGTTTCCACGGAGCCGAGCTGCAGGAGCCCCACGAGCTCTCTCCGCTGACTCCTCCTCCGCCTCACCGGCCGGGCCCGGGTCAGACGCCGCGGGGGCTCCCGCGCCGGCATCTCCAGTCCGCAGGCCTCTGAGAGTGAAGTCTCGTGCCGGGGCGGGGCAGGCCCTGGCCGCCCAGTTCCTGATTCTATAATCGGTGCCGGGGGCTGGTGGCGCCACAGGCGCGGGGACCGCGGAGAGTGAAGGAGGGGCCCACGCCGCGCGACGAGCCTGGCTCGCAGCCCCAGCCCACGGCGGCCGCTCCTCTCCACCGTCCTCCCGCCGCCGCCGCTGCTGCTGCTGCTGCTGCTGCTGCCGCCGCCCCTGAGCTCGGGCGCCGGGACCCGCCGGCCGCCGCACCTCGTCTTCGTGCTGGCGGACGACCTCGGCTGGAACGACGTGGGCTTCCACGGCTCCAACATCCGCACGCCGCACCTGGACGCGCTGGCGGCCAGCGGGGTGCTCCTAGACAACTACTACACGCAGCCGCTGTGCACGCCATCGCGGAGCCAGCTGCTCACCAGCAGCTT
>NW_006436298.1:12624234-12628709 GCF_000325575.1 Pteropus alecto | reverse complement strand
CCGACCAGTCCTGAGAGCCTTTTGGAAGCGGGCCAGGAGGCCGGGGCAGGCTGGGGTCAGCTCCCCAAACCGGGTCGGAGCGAGGCGTCTTCTGGTCCTGGCAGTGTCCGCACCTCCCCGGCCTACAGTCCGCCGCAGCCTCTGCGCATGCCCGGCTCGAGGGCGACCCGCATCCCCCAACGCCCCACCTCTCAGGGTGGCTTTTTTTTCTTTCATTTTCTGAAGGTCGGGGTGAAAGGGTTTCTGGGAACTGCTAGGTTCTGGGCCTTGCGAGCAGATAGGCCAAAGGGTCGAAACGGACTCTGCGGAGCGGTCCTGAAGTGGGAGGATAGAGAAGGAGCTGGTCGGGTACCTGCCTAGTGGAGCCGTGAGGAGTGGGAAGCTGGGAAAGCTGGGGGGAGAGTTGAAATGCAAAAGTGCTCGCAGTTAGGGCGACTCTCGTCCCCTGTGCACCCAGCAGTCGTGGATGGGTTAGGACTGTCTGACGAAAAATTAATTTTTCTACCTTTCAGCAGCCCCGGTTGATTTTTCTTGGGCTGCTGACATTCCCTTCAGATTTAACCTATATTCAGCACCTCTGAGCATCTTATTATCTCTCTCAAAGGGTCTCTTTAAAAACTTCGCTGGAGTTAATAAAGTATACTTGTAGAGAGTGTGCATATGTTAGATAACTGACAGTATCAAGAACATTTGTATAATGCTTTACTGTTTTTAAAGTTAAATCTTGAAACAACCTGTGAGGTAGCAGTTATTTTTAATCCCCTTTTACAAACGAGGAAACAAACCTGTAGAAATTTGTTGACATATTAAGAATTACACAGCTAGAAAGCGTGCCTTTTCTGCAACTACTAGCTATTTGAATAAGATCGACATTTTTGTGAGATCATGGTGTGATTATGAACGTAGTAAATGCAATAAACAAGTACTGTGTGAGAACAAATGCATTCCACCGTATATATGCACTGTCTGTTTGGGGCCCTGATTGTGCGAGTCATGGGGAATATGCTTGAACTTTGCTCTCTCAAATCTGTGTTCATGTATCCTTTCAGATCAGCTCTAGCCTCATGTTGTCCTGAATGGAGGATTCATTGCAATAAAGATTTCCACAGTAGTCTGAAGACCTTTAGAAACATAAAAGATAGAGTTAGAAACACAAAGGACACTCTGAGAAATAGCCGTAGCCAAGGTTTGCAATGGCGATGAAGGGTGGTTCCCTTCACCATTAGCTCTAAGTACTTTCCACAGTTCTAACTTCGGCTGCTAAGTATGATCAGGAATATCTACTCTGATGCAGATCTTACCCTGGATGCTTTGTACATATAAAGGGGCATTCGAGTAAAGGAGAGAAAGGAAGGAAGAGAAGTTCTGCTCAAAGTGTTTCTGCATTTGCTCTGAAGCAAGAGAATTGAACTCTAATTGCAGAAGAATGGGAGGGCCATTCATTTCTCTAACTTCCTCCCTTCCAACAGACTTGAACAGGAGAGCAAACAGCACACTTCAAAAACTTGTTCATATAATTGGTTGATTTTATTCCCTAATATCTTCTCTGACCAGTCACCAGCATTCCGTCCTGGGAAAAACAAACAACCAAACAAACATACCTTGATTATGGTGGTTAAGAAGTGAAGGAAGGGTAGAAGCTGGAGATTCCAAACACAGTTTAGAGACCGCTCAACATAACAAGCCAGCCTCCCCAAACATTTTGTTTGACTTTTCTCCACTGTTTTATTCTGTTAGAGTTCATCATACCCAATTTGAAATTACCTTGAGTTAGTAAGCATTCTCTTTTAAAGAAAATATTTCTCAAAGGGTTAAGAAGTCTCATTGCCCTCAGATTCTATATACTGGTACCATTATGAGCACTTTACATTCCCACAGCAACCTGATGAAGTGGATATTACCGTTATCATCCCTATTTGATAATAAGGAAGCCAAGGCCGAAGAGGTTAAGAAACTTGCTCAAGGTCACAGGGCCAGTAGTGGTGGACTAGAATTTGAAACAAGCAGTGTGGTACATAACCACTACACTGCATTGTCTACTAAAAATTATTAAAAATATCATCGCAAGAACAGCTTCAGATTTACTGAATGATCTCTATGGACATTTAGGTCGTTCCTAAATATCACAATTAAAACAGCCCATCTACATTTCAGGTTAGGAACTGGCTATGTTAAATATAAAATGAAAATAGGGAGAGAGGTTTTATTTCTGAAACAAGTCATGTGTTGTACATAATTTTAGACAATAAGATGAGGAAATTTGTTTATTTTAAAATTAGGTACTTGAAAGAACTACTTAATAACCATATCTGTAAATTCTTTAATATTTCGAGCCCTTCCTTCCCATAATCATCTAACTTTAGATTAGAGATTAGAGAAGTATAAAATGATAAGTAAGACTAGACTGACTGATTGAACTTTGTATTCTTAAGAAGTTCTGAGTTTTAGTTTTTTTAGCTTGTTAAAGCATTTAGTGAAGAGGACCAGTTAGAAATTATGAGATGTGGGTTTTAGTCTTTGCTGTGTCAGTCTTCAGACTCTGACCTTGCTGGACATTATTTTCCACATCTGGAAAATATGGTAATTAGGCTGAACACTAAGGCTCTATAGCTCTAAATTTCTTTGACGCTAAGACTCCGGTTCATTAGAGCAAATATCTGGCTTGGTGAATGCAGTCTATCACTAACCCCATCTACTGGCAGAAAAATTAACATTGCCCAGCACTATGTGCCTTACGGGTGCACTAGCTTCTCGTTTTGCTGCTAGACACTTGTTCAAACAAGAACATGAATTCATCCTTTTCTGTTGAGACATTTAATTGTTCAGAATCCTCACATATGAGCCTTTTTAAACCTGCATGCTTCGCTGAAAAAGCGCACGAGTTTAGGAAAGAGGGAGAAGGGAGACTGATCAGCAAATAAGGTAAGATGTTACTGGTAAATTTAGAATCCGGGTCGCCGTACACTTAGATAGTGTTCTTCCCATAGCCTTACATGACTCGTTCATTCATTATTTTAAAAATATTTTAAATCTATATTTTATATATATATTTTTGGAATAGAAAATACATTCACATGATTTAAAACCTCAAAAGTCATGAAAGGGTTTACAGTGAAAATCTTTTCGTACATACACATACACACACACATTCTCTTCCTTAGATATCCAGTTCCCCATCTTTGCAGGCAAACAATGCTGTCTGAAATACATATATCCTTCCAAAAGCATTTTATGCCTGTACAAGAAAATACATATGTAGATATTCCTCTTCTCTTTATATGAATGGTAGCATACTCTTCACACTGCTTTGCACCTTGATTTTTTTTACTTAACGTTTGAAATAATTCCATATTGTTACGTAAAGAGCATCCTCAATTTTTATGTCTATATAATATTTTGTAAAATGGGTATATCATAATTTATTTAACCAGTCACATAATGGTGGACATGCAGGTTTTTCCAGCCTTTTGATATATCAAAGGATGCTGCTGTCAATACCTTGTAAATATGTCATTTTCACATGTTTGAATGTATCTAATAGGATAAATCTTTTCAAAAGGAATTTTCTGGGTTTAATACATTTGTAGTTTTGATAAGTATTGCAAAACTGCAGTTCAGTAGTTTGTATCAGTCTACATTCCTACCAACAACATATAATATTTGCTTATTTTTCAATATTCTTTTTAAAAGTTATATTTCACATACCATAGAATTCACTATTTTAAGTGTTTAATCCATTGGTTTTTCATGTAGCCACACAGTTGTGCAATCATCACCACTATCTAATTCCAGAACATTTCCAGCACCCCTAAAACAAACCCCATAGCCATTAGCAGTCACTCCACAGCCCCTGACAACCGCTATTCTACTTTCTCTCTTTTTAGATTTGTCTATTCTGGATATTTCATATAAATGCAATCATACAAAAGATGTCCTTTTATCCATATTGTGGCCTGTATCATTCCTTTTTATGACCAAGTAATATTCCATAGAATGGATATACAAACATGTTATTTTCCCATTCATCAGTTGGTTGACATTGGATCGTTCTACTTCTAGGTAATTAATATGAATGAGGCTGCTGTGAACATCCAGGTACAAATTTTATATGAACTTTTTTTTAGTACTCTCAAGTATATATCTAGGAGTGGAATACTAGATCATATAGCAGCTGTATGTTTAATACTTTTTTTTCTTAATTTTTTTAAAAAAAATTTCACCTCTCATAGTTGGATTTCTTTCTGTCACCATGTATTTGACCCCTTTTACCCTATCTCCCTCCTCCCACCCTCTGGTAACCACTAGTCTATTGTCCATGAGTTTCTATTTATTCGTCTTGTTCATTTGTTTCTTTTAGGTTTATATCCCACATATAAGTGATATCATGTGATTTTCAGCTTTTTCTGTCTGGCTTATTTTGCTTAGCATGATTATCTCAAGGTCCATCCACATTATTGCAAGTGGCAGTATTTCAT
>NW_006436298.1:12620550-12622439 GCF_000325575.1 Pteropus alecto | reverse complement strand
TCCTCTTTGATTTTTTGGAAGAGTTTGAGGAGAATAGGTATTAAATCTTCTTTGAATGTTTGGTAGAATTCACTGGTGAAGCCATCTGGTCCTGGACTTTTACTTTTTGGTAGGTTTTAGTGATTGTTTCCATCACCATACTGCTGATCAGTCTATTTAGATTTTCCATTCTTTTTGATTCAGTCTCAGGAGGTTGTATCTTTCTAAGTACTTGTCCATTTCTTCTAGGTGGTTAAATTTGGTGTTACATACTTTTTCATAATATTCTTGTATGATCCTTTGTATTTCTGCGGTGTCTGTCGTAATTTCTCCTCTTTCATCCCCGATTTTGTTTATTTGTGTCCTTTCTTTTTTTTTAGTGAGTCTAGCTAGGGGGTTGTCGATTTTATTAACCTTCTCAAAGAACCAGCTCTTCGTTGCATTTATTTTTTTTATTTTTATTTTTTTGCTTTTAATTTCATTTATTTCTGGTCTAATTTTGATTCTTTCTTTCTGGTGATTTTAGGCTTCATTTGTTCTTCTTTTTCTAATTTTTTAGGATGAAGCAATAGGTTGCTTATTTGGGCTCGTTCTTGTTTTTGGAGATAGGCCTGTAATGCTAGGAAGTTTCCTTTTATGACTGCTTTTGCCATGTCCCAAAAGTTTTGATATGTTGTACTGTCATTATCATACATTTCTATGTATCTCTTGATCTTTTTTATTTTTTCTCTGACCCAGTCATTCTTCAGTAGCATATTGTTTAATATCCATGTATTGTTCTTCCTTCTTTCCTTTTACAGTTGATCTCCAGCTTCAAAGCATTATGATTAGAGAATATGGTTGGTATGATATCAATCCTCTTATATTTGTTGAGGCTATCTATGTGTCTCAGTATGTGGTTAGTCCTTGAAAATGTTCCATGTGCACTAGAAAAGAATGTATGAGCAGCTGTTTAGGGATGAAAGGCTCTGTAAATGTCAATTGTGTCCAGTTGGTCTAATGTGTCATTTAAAGATGTTATCCTTATTGATTTTCTGTTTTGGTGATCTGTCCATATCTGACAGTGGGGTATTTTGGTCCCCTTCTGTGATAGTGTTTTGGTCTGTTTCTCCCTTTAGTTCTGTTAGTAATTGCTTTACATATATCGGGGCTTCTTGATTGGGAGCATAGATATTAGTAAACCTTATGTCTTCTTGGTGCATGATTCCCTTTATTATTATAAAGTGTCCCTCAGTATCTTTCTTTACCTATTTTATTTTGAAGTCTATTTAGTCTGATACTATTTAGTCTATTTAGTACTGCTACTCCCGTTTTTCTTTGAATTCCATGCGCTTGAAATATAATTTTCCACCCTTTTACTTTGAGTCTATATTTGTCTTTGGAACTGAGATGTGTCTCCTGGAGGCAGCATATGGTTGAGTTTTGTTTTTTTATGCAATCTGCAACTCTATGCCTTTTTATTGGTGAGTTCAGTCCATTTACATTTAAGGTGATTATTGAAATATGAGGTTTTTCTATAGCCATTTTATCTTTTGCTTTCTGGTAGCTTGGTGTTTCCATTGCTTCCTTGTCCTTGTGTTTCTTTCTTTCTTTTTTTGGTTGCGTTTTGTGGATTTTCCCTCTGGTCCTTCATGTTTTATGGTATATACTTCAGTTCTGAATCTTTGGCATATGGTTACCATTGTGAATATGTAGAGGATAGATAGTTTTATATATATATTGTAGTCCATTTTCTTCTGTGTGTGCCTTATCTCCTTTCCCCTTTGAGAATTTGGATCTTTGAATCCTCCCCTTTTCAGTCATTGTTGTCTCAATTTGTCCCTGTGTATGCTAAATGTTCATTACTATCTTGCTCTAACTAATCTCTTCTTATTGTTTAAGCTTATAATGCCCTGTTCTTAGTAAGGGTT
>NW_006436298.1:12592063-12620211 GCF_000325575.1 Pteropus alecto | reverse complement strand
GGGCGTTTTGTTGACTTCTCGAATTCCAAGCTCCAGCTCATTCCTTAAATTTGGGAAATTCTTGTCAACTATTTGTCTGAAAATGCTTTCTTATCTCCGTTCCTTTTCCTACCCTTTGAGAATGCCCATTATTCTTATGTTTCCTCTCCTGATGGTATCAGCTAGTTCTTGTATTTCTCTTTCATTATTTTTCATTCTTTGGTTTCCGTTGTTTTCCTTCTGATTTATTTCTAGATTTCTGTCTTTGATATCACTGATCCTTTCTTCCATTTGGTTGACTCTATTTCCCAAGCTCGCTATTTCATTTTTCATCTCTTTCAGTGTGTACTTCATCTTCTATTTGGTTCTTTTTAAGAGTTTCATTCTCCTTGTTAAAAAACTCATTCTACTGATCTAGTTGTTTTTTCAGTTCCTGAAATTGTTGATATGAATTATTTTGGATCTCATCGAGTTTTTTTCAGAAATACCATCCAGAATTCTCTGTAATTTCAGTTCCATATTTCTATGTCTTTATGCTTATTTTCTGGAGAATTTTCTCTTTCTTTCTGAGCTGCCTTGTCACTTTGGTTGTTCATGGTGTTTAATGGACTATTTCTCTGCCTGGGCAATAGTGGAAATGTTTTCTGCTTTTTTTCCAGAAAGAAGATTTATTATATAAAGACCTCTCTTTAACCTCTTGCAAAGAAGGCATTTTTTTTTTTTTTATTTCCAGTAGGTGACGTCTAAGTCTCTTGGATCACTGCTTTATATAAAGTCTTAATAATGACTTGTTTTCTTCTTATATTCAGTCATGCTCGTTACTCTCAGTATCAGTCCCTGTTAGTGTTAGTGATCTTTTTGGTAGCATTTGCTCAGAATCCGCTGGGGCTCCGCAGTGTTCGATCTTGGAGGATATGGGAGGAGGGCCCTCTGGATTGAGGAAAGGGGGCTGCAGCTCAGCCTTGCGTTTTGCAGCCGTGGCTGGTAATGATCAACTGTTGTTTCTCTTCCATCCCCTGCTGCTCTGCCATCCCCACTACTCTGCTTTCTGCCCTGATGACTGGGCACTTCCATCGGCCGTCCGTGGAGAGCTTGTTCAGGGAACCCACCGCACCTTCTCCCCTCTCCTTCCTCCTGCGGGGAGCTCTGGCTGCAAGAGGCAGCTTTTTTGTTTCTCCCAGTCTACCACCCGACTCCTAGGGTTCTGACCTGTGGTAGCTCTTATTCACAGATCCCTCACTCAGATGTGCTTGTGTGCAGGTTGGGTGTTTTTTGTTGGGTTTTAGATGTTCAGCTTATTTCAAGGGGAGAGATCTAGGAACATCTCTCCCTCTGCCATGCTTCTGACCTACACCATTTTATATTGGAACACAGCAATGTATGTGGATTCATATGTCTCCACAGCTTTGTCAATACTTGTATTTATGCCTTTTTTATTATAACCTGCTCGTTATAACCAGCCTAGTGGGTATGAAGTGGTTTTTCATTTCCCTAATGTCTAATGATATTGAGCATCTTTTTATATCTTATTGGTCATTTGTATATTTATTTGGAGAAATCTCTACTCACATCTTCTGCACACTTTTTAACTGGGTTATTTGCCTTTTTGTTGTTAAGTTGTAAAGAGTTCTCTATATGTTCTGGACACCAAACCCTTTCCAGATATATAATTTGCAAATATTTTCTCCTGTTCTGTCTTGATGATGTCATTTTATATACAAAAGTTTTAAATTTCATTGTATTCCAATTTATTTACTTTTCTTTGATTGTGCTTTGGTGTCACATCTAAGAAATCAGGGTTACAAAGGTAACCAAGGTTATGTAATCCAAGGTTATGAAGATTTACCTCTGTGTTTTCTTATAAGAATATTATAGTTTTAGCTCTTATATTTGGGTCTTTGATCCATTTTTAGTTAATTTTTGTATATTTTTGAGGTCCATGGATACATGTGGATGTCCAGTTGTTTGAGGACCATTTGTTGAAAAGACTGTTCTTTTCTGCATTTAATGGTCTTTGCACCCTTGTCAAAAGTCAATTGACCATCGATATATGGCTTTATTTCTGAACTCACAATTTTATTCCATTGATCTATATGTTTATTTTTCTGTCAGTACCACACTGTCTTGATTATTGTCATTTTGTAGTAGGTTTCAGAATCAGAAAGCGAGTCCTCCAATTTTGTTCTTTTTCAAGATTGTTTTGGCTATCTATGGGCCTTTTGCATTTCCATATGAATTTTGGGATCAACTTGTCCATTTCTTTAAAAAAGAAAAAGGCAGTTGGAATTTTGATAGGGGTTACCCTGATCTATAAATCCATTTAGGGAGTGTTACTACCTTATCAATCAGAGTCTTCCAGTCTATGAGTATAGAGATGTCTTTCTCCTTATTTAGGTTTTTTAATTTCTTTTAACAATGTTGTATAGTTTTCAGCACACAAGTCTTGTACTTCTTTGGTTATATTTATTTCTAAATTTTTATTCTTTTTGATACTGTTGTAAATGGAATTGCTTTCTTGATTTCATTTTTGATTATTCATCACTAATGTATAGAAATGCAACTGACATTTGTATATTGATCTGTATTCTGCAACCTTGCTGAACTTATTAGTCCTAATTGTCTCTGTTTCTGTGTGTCTGTATGATCTTTATGATTTTCAATATACCAGATTTTGTCATCTGCAAATAGAAATAGTTTCACTTCTTCCTTTCCATTTCAGCTGTCTTTCATTTAATTTCCTTTCCTAATTGCCCTGACTAGAACTTCCAGTACAGTGTCGGATAGAAGTAGCAAGAATGGACATCTTTTTCTTACTCCTGATCATACAATCTATCATCATTAAACGTAATGCAGTCATTAATTCTTTTATTCAACAAGTATTTATTGAGCAACTATTTATGCCAGACATTGTGCTGTATACTCTGGGGATCTCCTGGTGCTTTTAGACTGGTGGGGGTGTGAGGCTATGGGAAGGAGTGATCAAGGTGGGGAGTGAAATAACACATAAACAAACGAGTAGGAAAGATGAATTTAAATGGTGTGGCCATAAATGTGAGGAAGAAAATGAAGTAGGTCAAATGATAGTGACTCAGGAAGGTATATGCAAGAAGGCCTGAGCGGAAGCCTGAATGAAGAGGAGTCAGCCATACAAAGATGCTGGGAAAGAGAGTTTAACACAGTGGAAGGGACAACCAAAGTAAAGACTCTGAGCCTAGAATGCGCTGTTCTAAGAATGAAGAAAGGGCCCGTTGTGGCTGGAACTGAATGAAAGAGGATATGGAAAACCTGCTGAGTACAGAGAGGAAGGTGGGGTCTCCCTGTACCTAACTGCTGAACTCATGATAAACTACTCAACTTCACTTGTTTCTGTTTTCCTATTAATGTTACATCGAAGGCTAATATGTACTAAAGAATGTTTCTAATCTAACAGTGTTCTAAATAAATATATTTTAAGAACCACAATAAAGTGCCATGTGGCATTTTTTTGTGTACATGTAATTCCAGTTAGAATTAAATTTTATATTTCCTTTTTTTTTTTAAATTGTCTTTAGGAAATAAATTTCAAAGTTTCAAATATGAAAGATTTAAAAAGAGATATGTGTTTCAAAAAAAATCTTTTCATCCTGTCTCCTGGCCCTCCTTCCGATAGGTAGCTCCTGATTATTAGTTTTAAATATCCTTTAGAAGCCTGTTATGTATATAATGAAATAGATTTTATATTCATTTTCCCCTTGTTTTAAATGTCACGATGAAAAATATTAATTTAAAAATCCTTCAGGGGTGATAGGACGGATGTTGTTTAAGGATATAAACTTGCAACGAGTAGTAAATAAAACCTAGAGATCTAATGCACAGTACAGTGAATCTAGACAACGATATTGTATTATAATCATCAAACTTGCTAAGAGACTAGAACTTAATGATTCTAACCACTAAAAAGAAAGGATAATTTCGTAATGCAGTAGAATTGTTAATTATCGCTACAATGGCAATCATATCACAATGTTTAAATGTATCAAATTAACATGTGGTACATCTTAAATGTACACAATGTTATATGACAAATATGTCAAATATATTTCAATAAAACAATAGTACACATAATAAAGATGTTTATAAAAGTGATAAGATAAATGATGTTTATAAAAGTGATAAGATAAATAATAAAAATCCTTCAGCTTTTCTAATAGAATTTGTATACTGTTTTTAGTTCAAGTAGAAGACTTGAAAACACTAAATTTCCAGTGTCAAAGCAACGAATGAATGGATGCACTTTAACCCTGGAGCATTTCCTGATGGAGCTCGCTATCTTAACTCTTAAGGTTGACACATCATTTCTGATGCCTGTGCTTCCTTTTAAAGAAATTAAAAAGATTAAAGGGTAACAAAAGTGATAGGTTTTCATGGAAACACTTCCTTTTGGAAAAAAAGTAAAATAACTGGTCCTCCTCACCTGGGAACATTCTTACCTTGGAGACTGAGGAGACCACTCCACCAGAACTCTATGAACCTTGGCAGAAATAGAAGCAATGAAAGATGACTCCAAGGTTTCATTCTTAAGGGACCCAAGCCACATTTCTCTTAATTACATTGATGAATGGACAAGACACTTTCATAGCTTTTCACTTACTCCTGAAGCAGAACCTTGGCTGGGAAATACAGGATGGAATCTATGTAGCAATATTGTGGGTAATTTTTGACTTTTGCTTCAAGTTTGCTTTAAGAATGTGATAACGTAAGACCCATGGCTGCAAGCAAAATAGAGCATTGCATACTGTGGCATGGAAAGGAAGAGTACTGCCTGAGGATGCCCTCACCTCCCTGCTTCTTGTCCTCAGGGCCCTGCTTGCCCATTCCTTATTACTACATGCTTGCCTCTTAGGGGATTCTCTGAACTCTAAGATTAGACGTGGGGCTGGGAGCTTGAGGAAAGCTATATGCCACAAATTGGGAGTGTTCATGGGACCCCCTGGCAAAGGTATCCAAGGAGTGAGAAACAAGAGGAAGATATAGTCTCGAGGCCATAGGTGCTGCCTAAGAGAAAGCACTTGTTAGAAAGCACTAGTTAGGTGAGGAAAAAAAGATGCATTAGCTCCATAGTTACAAGCAAGATGGCCACCTACTGAAACACATCAGAGTTACAAAGCAGGGAACCAGGGGGATGACTTGCTCTGATGGGTCTTTCGTTTTCCCTGAAGCCAGGTGTGCTTCCTGAGCCTAGCCAGAGCCAAGAAGCATTTTATCAGAAAGCAGGGGGCATCTGGAGACCTTATTCTGTGGGTATCGAAGATATTTTAAGAAACAACTCCTTATTTTACGTATTTTACTTTCCAAGTAATTGGGAATAAGGAAATGAGAAAATAAGTTTGGGGCTGAATAGAATATGATCCATTGACATATAAGAGTTTTTTGTTGATTGAATTTTGAGGTTTGTTATTTCAAGTATCCCTTTGAGCATAAGATGTTGCTGTTTGGTAACTCTCTTTGTTTTTGTTTCCTTAATTACATCACTTTACTAAAAGTTCTTTTTCCTCCATATTTTCCTCCTTTTTCATTATGGGCTTTAGGTTGGATTTATAATTTAAATAGAGGAAGGCACCGAAACAATTTTTGCCTTGTTTATTCTTTTTACAAACAATATCCTTTTGTAGGTTTAGTCAGAGATTTACACTTTGCTAATCAACACCAAAATAAATAGACCCTTAAAACTGTCAGTGACACCAGCCAGTTCTGCAGCCTGAGTTCTGAAGGACCATGCCAGATGGCAAAGCCAGGCCCCTAGCACATACAAAGTGTGTTCTGTAGCTCTTGGCTTCAGCAGCATGGGCAGCTGACTGCTTTTAGAAGGCTTGGGGTGGGGGAGGGAGCAGATTCCCTACTATCCATTTGTTTTGTGGGGCATCTCCAGGAATAAACCCTAAGGTGGCATGAGTGGTACTTGACTGTGGTTATAACCTATAGTGTACTGGCCAAGGCACAAGCTGGATATTCTGAACTCCTGGCTGTCTCCCAGCATGTTCTTTGATTGTGTTCCGCTCAGAAGCTTCCCTCTAGGCTCTCTGGTGTGTAAAATGGAGGGGTAAAGCTGCCCGTTTTTCTTAATTTTCAAGTAGTGTAGCAGGCGAGTGCAATGAGGGTATGAGTTCATCTTCCACAGGTTAGACCGACAGGACAGAACCTTCATCTGTTGAACTGGATGTTATCTCAACACTATTGAGATAAGAGAAATAGCATTCATTGCAATGTTTGTAGCAATGGTTCACTTAGTGCTTGGGAGAGTTTATTGTAATTGTAGCTGAAATATTGTGCTCTGAGCTTCCAAGTAGATAATTAATCAGTAGACTGCCGGGACCTCTGCAAGAGGAACTGTAAGAGGTTCCGATGTGGGAACAACCCTTCTCCCCTCTCCTCCCTGTTCAGGAGATTGGTTTTTCTCTCCTTTAAGCTCGTGATGCTACATACACTTCTAGTATCTTCTAGGTCTACAGAGGACAGAATAACTCGCAAGATCAAATATGTTTTTACATGCAACAGACATGTAAACAAGGACTTCTCATCAGTTATCTTACAGGAAAAAACCCAGAAACAAGCCAGGTCCTTCACAGAATTTGCAGACCCTTTGCCTTTGCAGTGGGAATCCTTGATGAGGATTTGGTTTTTGAGAGAGGAATTGGTTTAATGAAGAAGAGACAGCTACCCATGCTAGAGAGAGAGTCACCCCTTTGGACTTTCATATATTATCTATAGGACTCTCTCCATTCACACATACTCTCATTGAAGATGGGTGTTAAAATGGAATTGTTTTAGATGCTGTAGCATTTACAAGGGGATGCTTATTTTTTCTTTTGATTCTGTTAGTGCCCTGTTATCATCCTGCCCCATGAAACATGATGTAGCTCTGCAATTCTGTGCTAATGTGCTGGGTTGGAACCAGCTCAGCATTTGCCTGTTTACTGCTTCTCTACACAGTGCAGCTTCCTTACTTCAAATAGTGTTTGAACAGACCAAAAACATGTTTTTGGCTGTCATCCAGAATTTGGTTTCCACTCCCTAGCAATGCCATAAAAATACTCTCAAATAAATCCTCAGGAACTGAAAAGAACAAATTCCCTGCTCCATATGATTGAAGATAATAGAAGCAGGCTTCAGCTGACCACCTGGCTTGGTGCCCATGGCTTAGGAAAACCGAATTGCACAGCATCCCTTGGCAGTGCTTTATAGCTGTCAGAGTTAATTTTCTGCACGTGATAGATGAGCTTTCTATTTAGGAAATTTGCACATAGCATTTATCTCCACTGGGTCTTTTGAATTGCAAAAAATATTATCTTATCCTGCTCTGTTGCCAATTAGTATATATTTGAAGTTTTTGAACCCAGGATTAATTTTCTATTGATAAACTTCTAATGTTAACCATAGACAGAATCCTTCTATGATCTGGAGGATGTAAAGTGTGCGTGTATGTATGTGTGTTGAGAGATATGTTTCCTTTTTCCAACCTGGCTGTTGTAACATCTTTATCATTCATGATCCCAGCTATCACATTCAAATTAAAATAATTTTGGAAGGGTTTATTTACAGAGGAACTATTTAAAAAGATGTGAATATGTGAGGGAACATAAAGGATAGTGTATAACCCAGTGGAGCTGTTACTGCCCCTAGACCAGAAGGAAGGAAAGGAAAGGAGACTTACCAGAACCTAGGAGGAGAGAGTCTATAGAGAAGGCTGCTTTTAGACTGGCCTGCAACAGAGACAGCCTGGTAGCCCAATGCCACTCATCTCTTCCCTCTCTCCATTCTGTCAGGGCTTCCCAGTCAGAAGCCAGGAGGCAAGGGAATCTTTTGATTTGGTCCCCATAGGTAAGCATCCCAGGTGGAAAGCAAGACAGAAGGCTGAGTATGGATTTGGAGGTCAAATGGAAGGTATATCCCAAAGTAAGTGTCCAATTATTTCTAGGAGAGGCATACAAAAATCTCAAAAGAAAACTTAAACTCACTTTTATTTTTAAACAGCTTTATTCAGGTGTGATTGACATACAATAAACTACACATAATTAAAGTATACAGTAAAAGTTTAGATATGTACATACCCATGATGCCATTACCACAACCAAGATAGCAAACATATCCCTCACCTTCAAAATAAACCCACTTTAATTTAACACTTAAAATATCCCACAGGTTCTTTTAAGAGGATCTTGGGAAGGTATCACAAAGTTAAGCAATAGCAGGTGCTATTCCAAAAGTGAAAGACACACACAAAAAATGAAATGCATGACCATGTCAAAACTCATGCGAAAACTATTTAATACTAAGTAGCTTAAAATAAATTAGGAGAAGTTCGAAAGATTTTTCGGGGGGGAAGTCAGTGTTGGTTCTACGTTATATTTATTTATTGCCACATATTTGAAACAAGACAAAAATCACGAGTCTTTCCTGAATGAGTAGTCGGTATTTGAATCTGAGAAAATCAGTGATGTCAGTATTTAGCAGTGCCAGCACGAGAGATCTGTGGTTCCAGTATACAGGTTATATGATGTTCATATGTAACACTTCACACTCCTGTGGGCTGTCCCAGGCTTGGGTGCATGTTCTTCTAATGCCACCCCAACTCCTCAAGAAAACATGTTCAGATGTAGGTGAGAGGGTATGATATCTTATTGGTAACAATGCTTACAGTTATTACTATGGCAATTGTTGAGTTTTTATTATTTGCTTGGTGATAGAGCCAGGATGAGTTTTAATTCTCTGGGTTTATGCTATTCTGCTTTAATAAAAGCAAGTGAATCATTCGCAAACACATTTTTTACCATTTATTAGTAATTGTTTGCTACCCACCTGACAGCTGATGGAGGCACCAGGGAGTTAGGGCTTGGGTCAAGAACTGGCACTGTCAACCTTCGGTGTCCTCAGAGCCCTGATTTTTCTAGGGGAATAAGGAGCACCCAGTGCTAGGGAAGGCGAGTGTCCAGTGCAGAGTTGAATGTGAGACCCCAGCGCTGCTTCAAACAAAGAAGAGCATCTCCCTGACTAAGCCAGTACAGGGGGAGGAGGTGTAAACTTTTGGGGAATGGAGGGGTTGTACAGGCAAGGAGGGAAGCCCCTAGGGACCATTCCCCCTTTACCCTAAACTTATGCCCCTGCAGGGGGTACAGTGGCAGCCATCACCAGCACAGGAGATGTGACAGGCCACACTGGCCCGTACTCTGGCCTTCAAACTTACCTAACAAGTTCAGATCTCAGGGCCTTTGCATTTTTTATTCCTGATGCCGATGTGGCTCTCGCCCCAGATTTTTTGCAATGCTCTCTTCAGATTACTGCTCAAATACATACTCCTCAGAGAAGCTTTCTTTTGCCACCCCATCTGAAGAATCATCTCCGTCCCTCCCTCTCTCCCACTTTATTATCCTCTTAGCAATGATCACCATCAGACATCGTAACATCCATTCTCAGACTTTTTGGTCTTAGGACCTCTGTACACGCTTAAAACTTATTGAGGACCTCAAAGAGCTTATGTTTATGAGAGTTATATCTTTCAAAATTTACCGTATCAGAAATTAAAATAGAAATTTTAAAATATTTTTATTCATTTTAAAACAGCAATAATAATCCCATTACATGTTAACATAAATAACTTATGAAAGATAACTTCATTTTCTAAAACAAGAGAACTACATGAGAAGAGTGACAAATTTTTATATTTTTGTTTATGTCTTCTGTTAATAGAAGATAGCTAGATTTTTAACATCTGCTTCTGTATTCGATCTGTTGCCATATATTATTTGGGTAAAAGTTGTATAATTGTGGCTATTTCATTTTAATATTATACTAAGACTCAACAGGTGGTCATTTCTTAAAAGCTAGTTGTGTGGTCCTTGCACTCTGGGCAAACTTGTGTGAGCAACTCCCAACCTGTGGGTCAGATAGCTGCTTTCTTTTTTAAGGAAAACTTGGTCACTGTCTTGTACAATTATAGTTTATATAAAGTGGAATAAGAAATGCAAATAATCACTTTCATTATACTATTGAATAACCCTTAAAAACATCACCAAATCTTGAAAGATTATAGAAACTCCTTCAAATCAAACACTACTTATCTGTACAGAAATTGTAAGACTTTTTCATTAATAGATCCACACTTCTTATGATGGCTGCTCTTTTTGAAGTAGGAAGTGAAAACTTAAGTTCATGGTTCTTAACATAGTGCCTTGATAAATATTTACTGATAATATCTAACATTTGTTAGAGTACTTTTATTCATTTTTTTTCAAATCTCATTTATATCTATCAACTTATTTGAATAAGTGAGTAAAGTGCCTTTCAGAAATAGCCTTAAGTCAGTACAGGAATAGAGTTAAACATTCCTGTACTACAGATATGTCCAATAAATTAGGCAGCCACTTTATCTGCTAGTTCAGATGTTTTAACATGATTAATTCATAACTTTATGTTCATCTCTTTAAGATCCACACGGGTTTACAGCACCAAATAATCTGGCCCTGTCAGCCCAGCTGCGTTCCTCTGGATGAAAAACTCCTGCCCCAGCTTCTGAAAGAAGCAGGCTACACTACACATATGGTCGGAAAATGGCACCTGGGAATGTACCGGAAAGAATGCCTTCCTACCCGCCGAGGATTTGATACCTACTTTGGTAATGGAAATGCACATGTTTCTTTAACAACTCAGACTGACTGCAGCCATCTCATAAAACACAACCAAGTGTAATCAAAGTATGTAATACTTTCACGGGAAACTTGAACACAGTGAATCAGTCAGCACCGCTGTGAAGCCACTCTGTCCAACACCACCTTTATAAACATGGCTCTGTGTTCAGCTCATGGGGGACGTGAGCCCACAGGGAAGCAGTTACCTTTGCCAGGGTGCTAAGTGACACACTGGGGCATTCGGAAAACGTGCTACCTCTACATCTGAGACCATGGTACTTTTAGAGAACCTTATTACAAAAGGGGATACAGATTGATTATTTTTAAATCCCAGGGAAAACTCAATACCCAATATTTCTTTCACAAAGGTTCAGAATTTTTTTTTCTCTCCATAGACTGTGTTCAAAGGTTTTTTGTTTTTGTTTTTGTTTTTTGGGGGTGTGTGAGTGTGTATACATGCGCACGTTGTATGTGCGCGTGTGTGTGAGAAGATGGTGGAGAAGACTCTTTTCCATTGGCAACCTTCTCCCTTCTCTGAGATCTGTTTTTCAGATCACTAGATTGGGGAAGATAGATCAAAAAAATAAAATGGTAATAGAATAGTAAATGCAAATGGTAATAGAAAGGGTAATAAGAAGTTACAAGTAATTTATGGAATTGACAGCCTTATAAAAATGAAAGTGAAACCTCAAGTTTGTTTTAAAATGTGCTTTCTTTAAACCTGTTATGAGCCATCTTGATTAACAACCTATTTATTTTGACAGTGGCTATGTATCTTTCTGTCAAGTTCTTTTCATATTACACTTTCTGTCTAGCTATTTCACTACCTACCTACCTCCTTTTTGTCTCTTCATTTATTTTCAACTTGACCATATCCAAAAAGAAACACATATTCAACATAAAAAGTTTAATAAAAGAATAAAAACTAGGGTGAGTAGAAAAAGATGGAATAGTTAATTGCGTGGCACCAAATTACAAAAAAACTGCATGGCTATATAGGTGGACTTCACATTTAACTCTGAGATTTGAGATTTCTTATGTCCAAAACAAAAAAAAGGGGGAGAAGTCTATAATAGTCACATTATTTATAAGATAAATAGAAACCAGATGTTCAGGAAGAGGAAAGCATTTTCTGGTTCTTAGACTTGAGAGAAATTTCTCCTTTGGGAAAAGGTAAGGTGGACAGCATCCTCAAAAACATTTTAGTAATAAAGTAGTGGTTTTCTTATAGATGTTTCTTGAGGCATTCCCTTTCATTTAAGCTAGGGCCAGAGCACCAAAGTACGTTTCAGAAAAAATGATTATATGGAACCCAAACAATTGAGTTGAAACACATATCTCTGTAGTACTTGTTGGATCCAGGGTTAAAGTTGAGATTCAAGGACATCAGACATGAGACCTTGTGTGCCTTGCTCCCATCCGAGTTCTGTAGCAGATATCACTAATCAATCATGACATTTTCTTTTGAACCTGGGTATATCCTGAGTAATCTTAAATATTTGTTAACAATTGGATTTGGATGTAAGACCTCATTGTCATTTTGGAAGTTCTAGAAGAAAAAACAGCCTCTACATCCTTTGAAATTTTTCAGTCAGATCTTTGCTAAAATATGGATTGACACCTATACTCTGGCAAGAGGAAAAACTGTGGACATTTAAAAAAAAATTTTAAGCCAAATTATATATTTAAAAATTCGATTGGACCAAAGATAGAAATGATATATTTTTCATGAGAATTAGGAGGCCTTAAATAAACAGACAACACAGCCCATGTTTATTTGGAATGGAGACTTGCAGACAAGGAAGGAGGGCATAATGACCATGTAGCTGTCATCACTCTTCCAAATTTGATGCTCTGTTGAAGAGCAGTCAGATGGTGTGGGGCTGGACACACAACTCTCTGAATACAGTACAAACCACTGAATTGTACACTTCAAATGGGTGACTTGTATGTGAATTATATCTGTTCAATAATGCAGAGATTTAGTTGTTCAGAAAGTTTCATCTCACTTTTTCTCAAAAGGCATAGGTTGCCAGCCTCTTTAGGCTCAGCATGTAAGTTCAAATTTGTGATCACTGCTATGAGGAAACTACTATGTGATTGTCACATGGATATTTGGTTTCAGTTTGGTGAAGTATGTGAATAAATAGTTCTGTTTCTGGAATCTTCCTATTTTAATATCTTTTTAGTATTTATAGTTTATACATCTTTTAGTCAAGTATATCCTATGCATAGATTCTCCCAAATGATAAAAACAGTTTACATTTACAGATAACGAATCTGAAGTGATTTCCTCAAGTTAAACACCCAGTGATTATTAAGAACCCCAAATAGAACCCCCATGTCTTGTCCCCTCTAATCACTCATATAAGGGCTGAAATTATTTTTAATTATAGGGACCATTCAGGACTGGGGAAAGGGCCAGGCCAATTTTATTATCCTCATTTTAAGGATAATAAGCAATATTTGTCAGGAGATAGCTCAGAGTCCCATACAATCTATTTCTTTTTTTAATTATTAAGAACCCCAAATAGAACCCCCATGTCTTGTCCCCTCTAATCACTCATATAAGGGCTGAAATTATTTTTAATTATAGGGACCATTCAGGACTGGGGAAAGGGCCAGGCCAATTTTATTATTCTCATTTTAAGGATAATAAGCAATATTTGTCAGGAGATAGCTCAGAGTCCCATACAACTTATTTCTTTTTTTAATAGCTTTATCAAGGGGTAATTCACATACCATACAATTCACCCAATTAGAGGGATAGAATGCAATGATTTTTAATAAATTCACAGGATTGTACCACTGTCCTCACAATCCAATTGTAGAACATTTTCATCACCACCACCCCCCAAAAGAAACCCCATTCCCATTAGTGCTCACTCCCTACTTTCCCCCAACCCCGCCAGCTCTGGGCGACCACTAACCTTCTTTTTGTCTCTATAGATTTATCCATTCTGGTTATTCGTGTAAATTGAATCATACAATATGCAACACAACTTATTTTAATATTTTAGGAAAATATGGAACATTTGCAGAAACAACTGTTTGTTGAGAAAACCCATTTCCTTCCATGTTTAGGTCCAAATTTTGGAACAGTTAATGCCATTTAAATTTGGGGTACTAAAATTGAGATCACCATGGGTAGAAAAATCTAATCTCAGTACCTGATGTTAATTTGATTTTTTGGCTCTGTTAAATCTAGAAATCCTCTGTTTGGAAAGGTTTGTGCCTTCCACCAGCAGGTGTCAGCATCTGACTAAAGATGATTCCTCCTATAGCAGCATCTATAAATAATCTTGAAGCCAGTCTCCTAAGGTCAATAGCAACGTTGATTCCTGCATTCATTTATGTGATCATTTCAAAATAAAAACTTGTAACAAATCACATTAACTTTTTGCTATTTTAGCCATTAGATAGCTTTAAAAGATTAAGATGTTATTACTTACCTGAATTTGAACCCAGATTTTTAAAAATGTATTTACTTGGAATCATCCAAGTTGAGTGTTACATCACAGAGCTTGTCTTCTAGACTAGATTGAGGAGTGGAATTGAATTTTTTTACAGTAACATTTTAATGCCTTCTGCTGACAAATATAGAGATGTTAAGAAATGGCCCTCTGATTAGCCTTGTCACTTGACTAGCCTTGTCATGGGTAATCAATTGCCTTAGGCAATTAAATACTGAAACATTAGTTTGTTTAACAAGTTTTATGCTCTGCTGACTACTTTCATCTCCCATTCTTGCTGTAGGCTATCTTCTAGGTAGTGAAGATTACTATTCCCATGAGCGCTGTACGTTAATCAACGCTCTGAATGTCACACGATGTGCTCTTGATTTTCGAGATGGTGAAGAAGTTGCAACAGGATATGAAAATATGTATTCAACAAACATATTTACCCAAAGAGCTACAGCCCTCATAACTAACCATCCACCAGAGAAGGTAAGTCTTGCCTCTTTATTTATACTTAGATTATGTTAAGATACCATCTCTTCAGACGACTACAGGAAAAGGCCACCATTGTTTAGGGGAAAATCTAAATTTTAGGGGAGTAGTTTTCAAGTTTTAGAGTACATTAATATGAGCCTAGGAAGCTTGTTAAAAATAGAAATTCCTGGAGCCTACCTCTTAAGAGTCTGATTTCTTAGGTCTGTGAGAAATCCATATGTCAGCATTTTAAAGAAATTCCTCAAGGCTGACTCTGATGCAAGTGGTCCCTAGATCACACTTGAGAAACACTGAGTCTATAGTGTTTAGAAGAAATATAGTTTTATTATTTTGGTGTATTATATGCATGTGCTGTAAGTAATTAGTAAATTGACTTTTTTTTTTTTTTTTAAATGATAGGCTTATGTACAAGATGAGATTTTGTCATGGCAAACTTTCTGTTAAGAGATCAACCAATTTTTGGTTCAGAGCAAGTCCTCTAACTTTGTATTTTGCCCCTCAAGGTCATTTTAGCTAGTGTAGATATTTTACATCCCCATGTTAATTCTAGAATCAGCTGGTCAACTTCTACCAAAAAATAAAGTGCCTGCTTACATTTCAATTTTATTGAATCTATAGACCAACTTGGGGAGAATGGATGTCATAAGAATATTGAGTTTTCTAATCCATAAATGTGGCATACTGATGAGCATGTTTTTTACATTTATCTTCCTGAAACCATTGTATATGTCATGTGCTGACATCTTTTGAATTATCTAGTTGTAAAAATAGAAAATAGTTTGAATAGCCTTCAACATTTTTTTGTTAACCTAGAGTTAGCTAAAGCTTAAACTAAATCCTCTGAATTTAGCTTATAAATGCCTTTAAAATTTGATCAAATATTTGTATTGTCAGATATTGGGTCAAAATATGGCTTCATTAAGAACTGCATTAGCACATCCACAAAATTAGTCCATCCTGACATAGCATATTACAGAATGTGCAGTGTTACCAGGTTCTTCCCATTTCTTGCACTTCGCCTCTTTGACAATTACTGAGGGTCCTCAGTGCAAATCACAATTTGGATTTCAGTTTATGTACCTGTTAGACTTGGTACTTGGCCGCTGACTGTCTTTTTGACAGTTTCTTTCTGGCTCTGTCTTTGCCGCCTCTAACTCAGTACTAGGAGTCTTTGTTCCACTTTCAGCTTCTTACCACTGTGGAACATAGAAGGAATTGGAACATTCTCTCAAATATGTAGACACATGTAGATTTTAAATCTAGAGCTATACTAATATTCAGATAGTTGGAAAGATAACTGCTATGAAATAGACTTACGTTCTCAGTTTTCTTCTGTATGCTTGGCATTTTATGAATACAGCTAAAAACCCAAAGAAAAAGAGAAGGTTTTAAGGAAACTAGTCTTTGTTCTGTCCTTTGAGGTAGGCACCATTTTACAGATAAACAAACTGGCCTAGAGAAGTTAAGTAACTTGTTCAAAGTCACAGAGCTGTTGAGAGTTAGAATACAATTTTAAACCCATGCTGTTTAACTCCAGAGCTCAGTGCCCTCCCTATTCACGGTTAATATCCAAGGCCAGAGATTATGAGGCCCAGTGTATGTATGATTCAGCTTGATGGTTCCAGTCCTGACATGATTATCTGGAAAGCTCGTGAGAAATACCAATTTCAGATATTGTGATTTATTGGTCTGGAGTGGGACCCTGTCACCCCTCCACTCCCTCCTCCCACCAGTGATTCCGATGTGCAGCCACTATTGACCCCCCTCAAACACAGAGGGGCAAGTGAAAGCCAACTGCCTTTTACAGGTTCACAATTTAATCTGTAACTATGCCTACAATAAAAATTAGTTCCCATTAAGGAACAATAGAGTATTCTCTCACAGTGCCCATAACATTAAATGGATAAAAGGGAGCAGCTGGGGTGAAATAGTTCTTCGTGGGTGGGCTGCCTTAACTGGTATAGTGCGGAAAGCACAGGAACTGAGAAAAATTGTGAGTCTCAAGAGCTCACAAGCCATCCAAACTAGTGTTATTAATATGGTGCTGCTCAGAGAGAACGTTATGGACATTGCCAGATGAGAGGGTGGTCATTTTCCTACAGCGTCTGAAATACTCTAAAGCAGTATCCAGCATTCTGAACCTCAAAGTAAAGGTTCAAGCATAGACAGAAATGAATGAAATAGTAGCCAAGTGGTAGCCCCAGAAAGTTCATATAAAATAGCAAATGCAGATGTTTACCTGTTCGGTTTTCAGTAAAATGATTTTTCACCCCTATTCCAGGAGCTGCACTTACTACTTTATGCCAACGTCGAATCTTATTCTGTGCTAATTTCTCAAGTGCTGTATATAGACTGTAACATAGGAAACTTCTAAGATGGAAGTCATTAAAGAAATAAACACAAATCCACAGGCTCAGTTAAAAATGTGCCTATTTTAAAGAGCACTTGAGGTGGGGGAAAGCATATGGAGCTACTTTGTAACAGAAATACTGTTGGTCCTTAACTCAGGGAGATGCTGCTAATAACCACTGCACACGTGTTGGGAAGGAATGTCCTTTTTTTCTATAGAATAATTTCCTTAGTACTAAAACTACAATGTGAACGTAACATATTCATAAAATATCTTTTGGTTAAAATAACCCCCCTCGGCACATTAAAAATAAATGTTTCCTCACATATTTAATTATTAGAAGCTTCTTAAAGTAAATGCAAGTTTCTTATGATAGATTCATATTTTTCCCTGACATAGTTTGGAAAAGAATGTCTTAATTTGGAAGTCAAAGATAGAATAACAATTTAAAAATATATGATCTTTTAAATTTATTTTTTAAATTAGGAAAATGTACTAAAGAAATAAGAAATAAGACTTTATTCCTCACTGAAATTAGGTTTCTTAGCATGGTGAGAAGATTTAGAGTATAATAGTAGACATAATAAGAAAAGGAAATAAACTCTTAGCATCTTATTAATATGCTAATAACTTTAGGTGATAATGTTATACTTTTATGTAATACTTATACATTTGGTCATGATTCACATCTAGGATTCCATTTTCTAGTCCTAAGAAACCCGAAAGGTACAGTTAAAGTTGGTGTGAGGGTGGTAGCTGTACCTGGGTTGGTCAGAGCAGGGATTTGGATCTAAGAAAGAACAAGAAAGAGATTAGGATCCAGCATAAACCCAGAGATCAATGAGGATCAACTCGAGTCCAGGACTCCAGTGTTTTGAATCAGGATTTCGGTAAGGATTTCAGAATAGGCCTGAAAGTTTGCAAAGGCCAATGCATGATTGTGTTGGAACTCAAGTCAGTAGACAGCATAGTAATAATGAGCCCATCCCCAGGATGCTGGCCTGTTGATTTAGGCTAACAGTGAGTTGAGGCCCTGGCCAGCAGGTGTGGGGAAATTGGCTACAGCTGTTTACTGGGAGGGCCTTAGGGCAAGTGACTGTAGCTGGGGTCCTGATTGTGGTTGGAGAACCTTAGAGCTCTAGTTAATTTTTCTTTCCAGTGGGCCACCATGTAGTACTCAGAACAGTAATCTATTAATTTTTTTTTTTCAATTTAAAAATAGTATAGCAATGCTTCATATCTAGCACTGTTAGGGAATGAGTTGTTTTCATGAACAAAGTTCACCATATTTATGAGTGTCGAAACTATTTTTACAATATTGGATAAAAATACTCTAAAATGTGTTGGCTTGGTCCTCACCTCATTAAATGGGCTGTGCAATTCTGCCTCCTCTTGGAGACCCAGGGCCATATCTATGTGTGTAAGGCTATTTGCCTGTACATTAAATGGCCCTAGGTTACTGCTGATGAAACAGGAAGAAAGATAAGTCGTTTTGTTCAAGGAATACCTTTAGCTATACTTTTAAGTTATTAGGATCTGGTCAGCAGTCACAGGGCAGGCTGAGCCTCATCCCTCAGAGATTGTTTTCACTTCCTCTTCTCAGTTATGCCCTTTCTATTTGAACAGAAGCCTGACCACTAGGAAAATGGGAAATTGCTGTAGTTGGTCATGCCGTTAGCCACTAAGGGATAATTATTGGAAAGCTTTTCAGGTAATTTTTGGCTATATTTAACAAAGTGAGTAGAGTGATTTCTATGCCAAATACGTATAAGGTCCTCTAATGATGGTCCCAGAATCATCGTTTTTCTTGACATGATTATAACAACTCTCCCCCTCGACCCTCCCTGGCTGTTGCCTTTAGGAATCACTTGCTGGCTGAGAATAACCTGCCCTGCTTCCCCTTTCTCTCCTTCACCACGTGGGGTGCCACATTGCTGATTACAACCGATGAGCACGTCTTCATAAGCAGTGAGGTTCCTTTCTCGTTCCTCCACCCCTGCCCACTGTAGAAAATCCAGACCAGGGTCACAATCTCATGTTTACAAGGATCAGGCTGCTAACTTAAATAAGTGAAGCCGCTCAGATGGAACAGTGAGGAGACCCCAGAAAACTGGAGAGCTTTGGGAGTGGGATCTTTGTTTCTCCTACTCCAGCTATTTGTTACCGGATGGAGTGATAGTCAGCCTCTACAGTGGCCCCCCAGTGATGCTTGCTTTTTGGTATTCATTCTTTACATAGTTTTTAATCATGGCTTTCCTGTGTGATCATTAGGCTACTGCAGAGGTGCTCGCGTATCGGTCCTAGACTGAGTCTTATCAGATATTATGGCTTCTGCCTTGCTCTCTCTTGGATCACTGGCCCTGAGAGAAGACAGCCACCACGTTGCACTCAAGCAATCCTATCGAGAGGTCTGCATGGTCGAGAAATGAGGCCTCCTGCCAACAATCAGCATGAACAGGTCCTCTAACCCTCAGTCAAGCCCACGTCCCTTCCTTGCCACCCAGCAGAGCATCTACTAGGATTCCCTCTACCAGAGTCTGGAGAAACACAAGTTTCAGTGTGACTTGTGTGGCTAGAGAAGGAAGTGTGTGTCGACGGGGAGCAGAGGCAGAGCTAACGTAGTGGTAAAGCTTTTCGTACTGACTTTTGGAGTCGGAGTTGGTAATGTTTTCCCATGGAAATAATGTAACAAATGAAGCACAGGTTCTACATTATCATGGTTTTTGTTCCAGCGCTTACTTCCTTAGTTAAATAGGTTTTAAAATGATGACTGATATTTAACAGCTATTTTTAATGTTTTGGTTTTGGGGAAAGGTGTTTCTAAGTGCCAGAGATCTGAACTATAAGTAATATTTGGGCGTCTACTTGGGCTCTGTATATGTATACTCCTTACTCTGTCATAGGGATATATGATATACAATTTAAAACGTATCAACAATGAAGAATGAAATAGGAGTCCCCTACCCTCAGTCAGCTTTCTAACTTTTTCCATTCACTTATGAGATTTAAATGCCTCAAGTACTTTAAGAGAATTATGTATTTAGTTTTGGGTTGAACCAGTTATCTTTTTGAGAGTTTTCAACTCATTACAAAATTCCGTAGGAGTACAATGAAGAGAGGCTCATTAAAAAGGAGAGGTTGACCTGAAATGCCACTAATATTAAGTACTGTCAATTGATGTAAGATGTAAAATAGAATCAGTAGTATCAGACTTCTTAGTTTCCAGAAATTAAATTGGTCTTATGTTTGGTCTTAGATCAAAGACTGACAAGGCATGGTATTCTTGGATTCTCATAAACATACCCCAAATCCTTAACCTTCTCCTAAAAGGTGTGAAGTTATTTTTCAGCTAAAGCAAAAAGTTAAAGCATCTAATGATACATACCCACACTTTGATAGTGGGATTTTCAATAGGAAATTCCTCTGCGATTAGTATAACCTTTCCAAGCCTCAGTTAACTTATCTGTAAAATAGATGTAACATAGAGTGGTTTTGAGGATTAAATGAGATAGAATATGTAAATCCTTTTAGTATCTAGCACAGAGACATTTAATGTATAGTTATGATTGATATTATTTGTTTGGATCAGAGCCTTCTAGACCATTTTAGAATTCAAGCTTTTATTTTTAATTTTTTAAACCTTGCCTTTTGTTACATTTTTTAACATCTTTATTGAGACATAATTCACGTACCATAAAATTCACCCATTGAAAGTATACAATTCAATAGAAAATTCAGACTTGTGCAGTCTTCACCACAATCTAAATTTAAAATATTTCCATCACTCCAAAAAGAAACTTGTACCTATTTGCAGTCACTCTCTCCACATCTCTCCCGCCATGGCTTCCTACAACTTCACTAATCTACAGTCTGTATCAATGATTTGCCTCTTCTGGACATTTCATGTAAATGGAATCATACAAAATGTGTTCTTTCATGATGGCTTCTTTCACTTAGCATAATGTTTTTAAGGTTCATTTCTGTTGTAGCATGTGTCAGTACTTCATTCCTTTTTATGGCTGGAAAAAATTCCTTCTATTGCTGTATATTGCTGAAAATATACCAGATTTTGTTTATCCATTGGTGGATATTTGGGTTGTTTCCAGTTTTAGATTGGTATGAATATGCTGTTGTGAACATCCCTATACAAGTTTTTGTGTGGATATACGCTTTCATTTCTCTGGGAATGGAAATACTGGGTTATATAGTAACTATGTTTAACAATTATAGGGACTACCAAATTGTTATTCAACTGGCTGTACCATTTTATATTCCCACCAGCAATGAATGAAGGTTTCAGTTTATCTACATTCTCACCAACGCTTGTTATTTTCTGATTTTTGTACTATAACCATCCTAGTGGATGTGAAATGATCATAAGAGTGGTTTTGATTTGAATTTCTTTTTTTAAATTTTTTAAACCATTTTTTAATTAATTAATTAATTTTTATTATTTTTATAACCCCATTCCCCGCCCCACTCCACACACACACACACTTCCACCCCTGACCTATGGATGTTGCCGTCTCCTCTTAAAAACTGGATCTCTGAAGGCGGGCCGTCTCCTCTCACACGCTCGCGACACGCACCCAGGGCCTGGTACCTCCTAGGGCCTGGCGCACCTGGGGTATGGGCTGTGGCTCAGCTGGGGCTTGAACCCAGGACCTTCTATGTGTGAAGCAGACTTGCTAACCACTACTTTATGGAACCAATTTCTTAATAAATAATGATGTTGAGCATCTTTTCATGTGCTTATTGGCTATTTGTATATCTTCTTTGGAGAAATATCTTCAAATTCTTTGCCTATTTTATATTTGGGTTAATTGTTTTGTTATTGAGTTATAAGAGTTCTTTATATATTCTAGGTATAGGTCCCTTATCAGATATATAATTTACAAATATTTTCAACCCATTCTGTGGGTTGCCTTGACATTACTTTTATTAACTGGTAAATCTGGACTTCTCTATATATAGATTTAATGCTTCCGTGCCCTCTTAACTGATTTGCATAAACTCTCTTTTCAGCCTCTATTTCTCTACCTTGCTCTCCAGTCTGTCCACGAGCCCCTTCAGGTACCTGAGGAATACCTGAAGCCATATGACTTTATCCAAGATAAGAACAGGCATTATTATGCAGGAATGGTGTCCCTTATGGATGAAGCAGTGGGAAATGTCACTGCAGCTTTAAAAAGCCATGGGCTCTGGAACAACACGGTGTTCATCTTCTCCACAGGTAAGCCTGTCAATAGGAAAATCATCTCTTGGCAAAGCTTAAGACATGGTACTCGATAAATGGAATGAAGACAAATTGGAGCATTTAGAAGTTCCTTATTAAAATAAATGCTAACTGCAAGAGTGGAGACATGATCATAATGGATAGAAAGATATGTCTAAGGAAAAAGAATTATGGGCTTTCTCCCTTTTCTTCAAATTTCAAAAAATTCTGGGATTCTGCTTGAGAAAAGCATTCACTGAGTAAATATGAATGGACATCACTTATACGCAGGGCAGTTAGGCAGCGACTCCCTGAAGTGGCTTCTTTTCAGCAATCTCTACCATCCAGGCTCTGTAAATAGGTCTTATGCTGACTATAGGGGTCTCTGTATCAATGCAGAGACAGATTGGTACATTGTGAAGACAAATAAGAAATGGAGCCATTTAAATCTAGGCGAGAGTCTCCAAGTATAGATACTTTTATGTTAAAATTTTCTGACAATAAAAGTCATACATGTTGATTATAGAAAAAACAGAAAAGAAGGATGAAGGAAACTTTTTGAAAAATCATTTTCATTATGGCAATGTCGTTTTGACTTTTAATCTGTTATATGTGTGATTTCCCCCCCTCTTGTTAGACAGTTTTCTAACATTTTCCTGTGATGTGCTTTGGGTGTAGATGTTGGTTTATTCATCATGCTGTGTACTCAGCACTTTCTTTCTGAAGATGCAGATCCTTTTGTTTGGGGAAATTTTCTGGTATTATTTATTTCAGAATTGTTTGACCCTCCATCCTACCTTTTTCCTATTCTGCCTTTACAGAACTCCTGTTATTTAGATATTGGATTAATACTCTAATTTTCTTATTTTTTTTTTTACTGTCTTATTTTCTTTATTTGTCTTCTATGAGGATATTTTCTTACTATTTTGTAACCGTTCAATTGAATTCATTGCAACCACCATATTTTTTAAATATCAAGAACTCTTCCCTTTTTGTGAAGTTCTGGTTTTACTTTATGAATGTAATATTATCTCTCCAAATCTTGTGCCCTTAACCATTAATTTTATATATGTGTGAGTATATATGTAGGCGTGTCTCTGCATATACATATATTTTTAAGTTTACTTATATTCCCAATGTTGTATATTCCCAATGACCTTCTAAGGTCATTTGTATCTTTGTTTTGGATTGTCTTTCATGAAGGAGACTCAAAATTTCTAGTGATCATTGGCTAAAACTTAAAAATTTGACTCCAAGAGTGAGGTCAGGGCTTGTCGTCTGATGAATTTTAAAATGACTGTGTAAAGGGTATGAAGTGACATGTTGCAGAATTAATCTGGTTATTGTACTTATAGTTTGTTTGTTCTGGGGGGTTTTTTAGAGTTGTTTTGTTTTGCTTTTCATCAGGCCTGGTTATTGAACCTAGCACATATTGTGTGCTTACAACGTGCAGGACATATTTCTAAATGCTTTACATTAATTAGTTCAGTTAATCCTCACAGTGATTCTCTGGGGACTGTTATTATCCCTTCTTGCTGATGTGAGAACTGAAGCACAGAGAGGCTAGGTAACTTGCATAAGGGTCACACAGCCAGGCAACACCAGGCATCAACCTTTCTGGCTCCACTGCAGTCTCCTGCCTCTGAGATGGTACTGATAATGATCTGATATTCTTATTAGCCCTCATAACATAGCAGAGATTTTCCCATGGTGTGCTCCAATACTGATTTATCGAGGAGCCTGAACAGGGCCAGTGGTAGCGGCCACCCTGAGCAGCCTATTCATTTGCTTTAGTGCTATACAAATACTATAATATTCTAAGTATGTCCTGCTATGGAAAGGGTTGCTATAAGATAACATCTGTTTTCCCCCCAAAATTTACTCTTCAGAAAAGGACATATCTTATACACAAGTCCTGACAAGATCTCTCATATTCTGAGAGCCTTTATCAGTTGACTTTATTTTGAACAGCCTGATAAAGCACTTTGGTTAATGTTGATATTGAATCACTAGAAAGAATCAATATAAAAGGAAGCCAAGACATTTAATACTGATTTAGTAATTATTCCTGGGAAATGACCTCACAACTGCAAGAATTGGAAGTTTTAAGTTTAAAAAGCAAACCTCTGTTATAGAGGTCACAGTTATACAACTTAAGGATAAATGATTTCCTGAAACGAAAGTGTGTATGGATTAAAGCGTCATGTATAAACTGAAAAGTGTTGAGACAGAAGTGAAGATGGCAGCTCTGGGAAACCCCTCAAATGTCTCATAGTGGCTCCTGTGACAGCAGATATTAATGTCAATTATGTGTGAGAGGAGGTGGAATAAAATCTTTTCATGAAATGTGAGAGTGGGAAAAAGGCAATATTTTAAAATCTTTTATTATATGGTTTCAAATGTGTATTCATAACTATAGTAAATAGATAGTTGACTATTTCATAAATATCTACGTTGTATGTGTTCAGGTTGGCAGAAATAATTTTTGGTGCTTTTCACCAAGAAAATGGGGATTACCTTATAAGAAGGTTGTCATATTCTGACACTATGATATATTAAAAGATATATTAATCTAGGACCATCTTTGCTTTGTTGGGCTAAATCCAACTTGATTGTGTATATGCATTTTTATTATATTGCTGAATTCAATTTGCTCATATTTTATTTAAGATTTTTCCATCGATTCAGAAGTATAAGTGGGGTTGGTGGCTTCTTTTCTCTCTGTCAGGTTTTGTTGTCTTGGTTATGCTCACTTCATGAAATAGTTTGGATGGTTTTTCAGTTTTTTTCTATGCTCTGGAACAGTTTACAGATCATTTGAAAGATCTCTCTGGTTAAGCTGGTCCCTGCCTGGAACTTTTTTGGAGGCTTAAAAAAAAAAATTTAAACTATCTCCATAGTTTAAATTTTTTGCTGAATTATATCTAGGTGTGGGTCTTTAAAATATTTTTAAATTAATTTTGCCTGAAATAAAGTGAGCCCTTTGATCTGCATGCTGAGATTATTTTTTCATTCCAAGAAGTTATCCTTTTTCATATTTTAGCTTATTGCTTTTGCCTTGCTTGATTTATTTCTCAAAAATATCTTTAATTAGTAGATTGAATCACTGACTCCGCTTTTCTCTCATTTTCAGTTTTCTGTCCTTTTTCTCGTTCTTCTGGAGCTCCTCTGTGTTACCAGTTAGACATTTCTGCAATTTTAATTCTGCTCTTTAATATTCCCATGGAGATTATTATTGTGTTTTTAGTTTCTTTGCAATTTTTGTTTGCCTTAATCAGTTCCCTTTTCTTAAAAGCTCGTTAGTAATAATAATGGCTACATTTACTGCATGCCCAAGTCCAGTTCTAGTGCTCTTCCTATACTTTCTCACTATTGGTCATGTCATAAGTATTAAAGCTCAATATAACCTTGTGAACTAGGTTTCTTTATCTCCATTTTATAAATGAAATCAAAACAAAGAGGTGAAATGATTTGTCCAAGGTCACCGCTATGGTCTGAATGTTTGTGTTCACTTAAATTCACATGTTGGAATCCCAACGTCCAGTGCGATGGCATTAGAAAGTGGAGCTTTTGGGAGATACTTAGGCCGTGAGGGCGGAGCCCTCCTGAATGAGATTAGTGCTTTTATAAAAGAGACTTCAGAGAGACTCCTAACCCCACTTCCTCTGTGCGAGGGCACAGTGAGACGGCGATGGCTATGAACCTGGAAGAGGGTCCTCACCAAAAGGCCACTATGCTGGTGCCTTGATCTTGGACTTCTGAATCTCTAGAACTGTGAGAACTAAATTTCTGTTGTTTATAAGCTACCTAGACTGTGGTGTTTTGTTATATAGCAGCCTGAATGGACCAAGAGTAGCACTCATCTAACAAATGGAAGAGCCAGAATTCAAACCAAGATCTTGAGGTCAACATCTGTTTACCCTAATCGATTGTGCTTATGCATCTCCTTTTCCTTTTACCTCATCCCATTGTCCTTTATCTCTACTTTTGGCTTTCTACACGTCTGTTCTTAGCACCCATGCTTTGCCTGAATAGAACTTTTCTAAAATCTTCATTTCCAGAGTAAATCATTACCAGCTATATACTCTTCCTCTAAGTTTAGCAGTGAAGGATTTGTCTACACACAGTGCGTGGTCATCTCTTGGCCTCTGGTTACTGGTCCCTCGGTTAATCTCTTCTCACATCTATAACTTGAGGTCAGGTTGATGCACACCACTCACTCAGTTCCCAGTAGCCTGAAGGCATTGAGTGTCCTATACTCTACTAAACTTGAATGACTTTTTTTTTTTTTTTTCTCTTTTGACTGCCTGGTTCTTTGACATGGTAAAATGACTTCGGTATGCGCAGTTACCAGACTTTACCTATTTCCATACCTTTAGGGCTTTACCTTTGGGCTCACTTCCCAAGATACATTGTGCCCCTCTGATAGAATTTTTTCTTCATCTGCTCATTTTTTTTCTGGGAATTTTGATCGCTAGCTGCACATAGAAAGTTGAGGAGGCAATACTTTGCTCATGTCAAAAATTCATACTGTCCCTTCCCAGGCTGCCTCTCTGCCTCTTTTCAGGTTGGTGAGTTGACTCTGTCCTGAGGCAGTGGGGTAGGCCAGCCCTTTGTTTCCTCAGCCCAGCTTCTTCAGTTTTACAGCTCATAGAATTTTCTCCAAGATTCTGGCATTGTATGTTGTCAGTCTTGGTTTCTCACCTCGTGAGTTTTCATCGAATTCTGTATCTTTGTTATTTTAGCAAGGTGTTAGTTAAGAGAAGCAGCACTAAGGACTATTACGAAGATGCCATTTTAACCTGGGTTCCTATCACTGCGGCTGACCTTTATAGTCACTTACTTTTAGGAATCCTCACAGAAATCTGACCCTGAGTGAAATGAGCTAAAATTAGAGCCAACGCTGGAGCAAGGAGACCATGAATTAAAACCAGGAACACTGATTCTGAAACCTTGAAGAGAAAACAGCAATTCTCAACATCTTTACGCAGCTGTTACAGGCATACCTCATTTTATTGTGCTCTGCTTTATTGTGCTTCACACGTGTTGTGTCTTTTACAAACTGAAAGCAAAACTCTCCACCAGCAAAAAATATTACAGCTCACTTTATTGTAATACTCACTTTTTTTTGCAGTGGTCTAGAACCTAACCTGTAATGTGTCCAAGGTATGCCTGTGTATATTTATATTAACTCTTATCAGAATAACCAGTTTCCTTACATTTAGATGAGGGTTTGACCATAAGGAGAAACCCAATTTGCAGTTCTTTCTCTGGAGACTTTTTCTGTGTTTATTGACAGTTTCATTGCCTGAAGTAGAATTTAATACTGTGCTATAATAATGTTTTTAAACCCAAGGAAACAGGACGTGGATCTGGCTGATCATAGATCAGTGATTCATTTTTTCCAGTTTTCTCACTTCCCTTCACTTAGCACTGCTCTTCTTTATAAGCATATAAATACTGGGTGAACCCAGAGAAATAAATGCTGATTCCATTAGTATAGAAAACCCCGAGACACATAGCTTCTTGCTAAAACACTTACATTTAGTGGAAGAAAGAGGCAAAGGCGTATTTTTTGTTTAGGTTTCATGTTTGAGGAGGCTGACTTTTTTTGGTAAATCTCCTTTTATAATGAGAATTCCATGAGGCTTCTCATTTCTTGTCATCATCGTCTGAGCACTTAAGGTGGTTATTCTCAGTATGCCACCTGGGGACCACCCGTCGCAGTGGAGTGTTTATTAAAAATGCCCTTTCAGAGGCGATGGCTACACAACATTGTGAATATGCTAAATGTCACTAAATCGGACACTTTAAAATCATTAATTTTATGTTATGTGAATTTCACCTCAATTTTTAAAAATTGCAGTTTCACAGAAATACTGAATCAGAAAGGCGGGGGTCAGGGTCTAGGATTTATATCTTTAACCATGATTCAGGTGATTCTTTTGTACACAGAAATTTGAGAATCTATGATCTAAGGTAACTTATTT
>NW_006436298.1:12591151-12591597 GCF_000325575.1 Pteropus alecto | reverse complement strand
TTCACTCAGTCTCTCATTGCAGAGGGAAAGATAAATAAGATATAGTTCCAGCCCTTAGGAAACTTGCAGACTAGTGAGGCAGACAAGCAAATGCATTATTATGACGCAGGGAAGGGTGTTAACGGTGCAGCCCAGGGTGCTGAGCGCATGTAGAAGGAGTGCCTGTCCAAGTGCAGGGGCCTGGGGAGGCTTTCTGAGAGTTAAAGGCTGAGACGTGGTGGTCACATAAACAGTGTGCAGGTGCGAGGGAGATTGGGCAGCATCCTCAGCTGTGAGAGGGGGGAAGGGTGTTAACGGTGCAGCCCAGGGTGCTGAGCACATGTAGAAGCAGTGCCTGTCCAAGTGCAGGGGTCTGGGGAGGCTTTCTGAGAGTTAAAGGCTGGGACGAGGTGGTCACATAAACAGTGTGCAGGTGTGAGGGAGATTGGGCAGCATCCTTAGCTGTG
>NW_006436298.1:12585906-12591104 GCF_000325575.1 Pteropus alecto | reverse complement strand
GCAGGACTGGACCCCAGGGTGTGCCACAGCTGGCTCAGAATGGAAGAAGTTAGAAGGTATTCTGAGGGCAGTGGGGAAGCATTGAAAGGTTTTAAGCAGGATTACGTTTTCATTTTAGGGTTGGTATAGAGAGTGATTGGAGGCAGGCCGACTTGTTAGGAGGCGTTGGCAGTAGGAGGAGTAGGAGGATCAGGAGGGCCTGAATAAAGGCAGAGAGAAAACTGATGGAGATGAAAAGACAGCTTTAAGAAATACGTAGGAGAGCTTGGACCAGTTGGTCTCTAAGAGTTCTTATGTGTGGACTAAGAAAGTTGATGGTGCTGTAATTCTGTGTTTTCAGAACTTCTATCAGTGCTGGTGGTAGCCTTTGATGGAGCCATCCCTTCTGTTGGCAATGGAATGCCTTTGCAGAGAGCTGGAGAGAATGTAGTGCATGGCCGGAGTGCCCATGTCACCTGCATAGTGGTAGATCCATATGGTCTATTTGCCACTGGGCAGGTCCACGACAGTATTTAGAAATGTGCAAAAATGTTTTTGGTTGTCACAGTGACTGGAGGGTAAAGTAATTTGAAAGACAGCCACCTGCAGTGCTGAGGCCAGCCCTGCACCACTGGAGACACGTCCTGCCCCAGAGGGTCAGTTGCATCCCCACCTGGGAACACGGACTGGGTCCTGTTCAGTAGCACGTTTATGAAACCAATATAATCATTTATAACAGAGTCTAAATTTTTAACATTATCTGAGTTTTCACAAAATTATGTGTAATTTAATATCTTAGAGCAATAAAACATCTTAAGTAATTTTTCTAAATCTAATGTCCTTTTCTCCCTTACATATAGAATTCCTTTAAACACTAGTACTGGCAAATGGAAAACTCCTTCATGGTTTTAAATGTACTTATGCAATTGGTAGACATTAAAATATTATAGAAATTCTGTGCCAGGAACAAAGTAATCTGACTGCAGGCAAACCAATGTCACTAGCTTCTTCATAAACTTAAATGAATTCCTGACAAAGCTAAGGAGAACCTGTTAAGTGAATAAATCATATAGTGTGTCTACACTGTCTTTCTCTTTGCAATTTAATTATCCCTTTATTTAACACATTTACCATAGAGGGAAATAACAACACATGACTCAAAACAATGAAACTATTTTTTTTCCTAATCAGAAGTCAGTCCATTTCACCTGTTTAATCTTTCTATATTAATGTCCATGCTGAAAGCATATTGGATCACTTTAAAATTTTATTAGTAATAGGTAGTAATGCATAGATTTGTTGATTTTTTATTCTTTTATTGAAAGAAAATAATAACCAATGCATTTTCAAGATCCCCAGAACAGTCTTGCAGTCTGTGACAAACCATTGATTCCGTAATTCCAGAGTGTAAGGCAAAGATACTTCTCAATCTCTGTGTTTATGAAGATCTTCAATGTTTTATTATATTGCTTATTACTTGTATGCTATAATACTGCATTTTTGATATTATGACATTTTTGGTTTGAGAAGCATGAAGTAATCTTTATTTTTGCATTTCTATGAGAAATGGCCTTTCCCTGAGTTTATAATTAATGGAAGATACATATTGAACCGAACATATTTATAGACTAAATTGCAAGAAGCTTTCCAATTTGTTTAGGTTTACTTTTTTCCTCTTGTTTTGCATTTCATTTTAAAGGTCACTTTTAAGATGGATGCATTTCTTATATTGTATATTCCTCTCAGAACTCATTGGAGCCTACATTCTCTATGAAGATGAGAGGAATGTTAAGTTGGACAGGCTGCTCCGGAGAATGAAGGAAGATGAAATAGATTCTATGTGGAAATAATCGCATGGGAGCCTGGTCACAGCAAGAAGAAGGGGCTGAAATAAAGTTGGGTTGCCATTTGTAGGTGCAAATAACAGTAGGTAGCTGGAGGATGGAAGAGGAAACTATACAGCCTAGGAATTATTAGTTTGTGAATCAGCAAAAGTAGATTGTATTTCAGGTGTTTTTGGTATGAAATTTTAAAAATCAATTTTAATACATGGAAGATAAAAATTTAATTTTCAAAAGAAGCACTAGTGTTATTAGTTAAAAAACAAAAGCTCTGTATTGTTTCTACTCATATCTTCAAGAGTATAAAAATAAGGATTTACTCTAATATTTTTTAAGGGAAAAAAAGTGTGGCTAAATTTTAGCTACTAAAGAAACCAAGCAGTCTAATTCTTCCCCATTTCACACTCCATACACATGTGGAGTTCTGGAGGCAGGAGTAACTGCTGGAATATGTTTGAAACAAGGCATTTGCTCAATAATTAGAGAGTTCCAGGGCTAGCTTTTGCTGGTGTTCTGTCCCGGATTCCTCTTCACTATGGGTTTGTCAATGCTTGCTGTGGTTGTCTGACTTGATCCGAGGCCCTTGCTTAGTCAGCCAAGGGAAGACTGCCGGCTCGTCCCTTCCCAGGAGTCTGTAGAGAGTTGCTCTTCCATGGAGGGCCTGGGAACCAGTGCCAAAGCTCTTTGCGGGAGATAGCCCCGCTGTGCTTGGCCTCAAACAGGCTGCACCTCCTTTGCTTTCAGAAGCACGAGAGCCACCCCCACCAGGCCTAAAAACAATAGTAAAAATGTATTTGAAAAAATCCCCATCGCTTCTCTTGCTGACTTTGGCACTTAGGTACAAAGCATCAACAAAATGTTGTATACAGAATTTCTGCCTTCCAGGCTTGTTCCCTTCTTACGAAACAGTTCTTAACCTTGTGGGGCTCTTTTCTCATGTTTTCTTAATGAGAAAATATTTGAGATTATTGGCACCACAGGTTTCTTCCTTTCCAGGGGTTTTCGTTCTTAACCAACTGTAATCTCTATGATCTCTTTTATATTTTTCTCTCACAGTATGGGCCACATCTAATTAGCCTCTTCTAGGATGACTGTTCTAAGTACAGTGATTTTTTTTTTCTATCATTTCCATCCCTGTTTTAAAAGTAAGGATTGTTTTTAAAAAATTAAAATTAAAAATGCCATCTACTGCTGTGGAGACTACCAAAAACCCCGGTCTCTGTCCTCGGAACAGCCTATCATCTGGCGACATATTCCGACATACACTGGTGCACACACACACACAAATAGTCAAAAAGGTAAAAGAAGAGGGGGTAGGGAGAGAAGGGAGTGAGTTCTGTGTTTGGACTGAAAATGCTGGCTTTATGGTGCCACTTTAAAATCCCGCTTCGGTGTCACATTAGATGTTAGAAGGTCTTTCTCAAGTCCAAAAGTAATAGAGCAGGCTGAATGGTGGGATCCATTGGAAATCCAGTCCCCTCAAAGTGCATTGTGTGCAGTATATACAGCTCACATCTGTGAGTCCCTGAAAAAAGTGGTGTGATTGGTATCCATGGAGGGTTTGTGTCATCAGGTTCTTACCAGGTGAGGTCACCTGACCAGGTGAGATCACCATTTTCCTTCTTGGTAACAAGAATTAGTCAATACGCACGGTGACTCTATATGTTATTTAAGACAATGTACTGGTCCTGAAGAGACCCAGAGCTAAATAGGATATGGTCTTAAAGAACACCCTGTGTCATGATCCTGGTCATTAATCAGTGTGAAGCCTCAGTGGCAGATTCCTCGGAGTGGCGAGGAGGGAGCCGGGCAGTGTGCAGTGTGGAAAAGTCCTTTCCCATGTCTGGAGCTGTGACCTATCCTCTAGAAGGACTTGAGTTTATTCCCTGATCTGTAGGCTGAAAACTGTTTAGTGTAAGGAGTACAGCTACTGATGGACAGGAGGACAAAAACTACAGAGAACCACTAGTCCAGCACAGTGTCCAGCATAGAATTCAAGAAATGTTGCAAGTGGGGGAGCATGCATGGATTCTAGGTATAACAACATACCTACATGGGCCATTATTAGAAGTCGAGTGGGTGAAACAGAAAGATGAATTTTTGAGGAGAGAGCCTCTGGCTAAGGGCCATCAGGGGAAGCTTCCTAGAGGAGATGAGACAGAAATTAAACTATGCTTGAGTGATTGATAAGTTATCAGAAGGTGAATGAAAAGACAGGGCAGGACATTTTGGACATGGAAAGTGACATGAGCAGATAGGCAGGAAGAAAGAAGCAAAGGTTTGTTCTGGGCATGGTGACGAGGCCATCCACCCTAGTCACCATGTGTTCAAAGGGGCACAAAAACCACAATATAAGCGGGGTCCATCCTCCTGGAATGTTAGTTATGTTTGCTTGAATAAAAGGAAAATTAAGCGATTTAACTGGTTAATAATTTAGAACATTTTTTTTGTAATAAATGAGGGCAAATTATGGAACAGAATACAGTTGATTTTATGGATTTTTTTTTTAAGTTCAAAATCTCAGGTTTTCATTCTTTTGATCTTTTCATGGAAGAATTTTAAATTCTTTAAAAGAGAATTTAAAAGAGAGCTGTGTTTCCTCCGAAGTACCTGTGGGAGGTGGAGCAAGGAGTCCAGCACTTGGCCACATGGCCAAGGATTTCTCTTGGCTGTTAGAGAACCCCGGTTGGAGACTCAGGCTCATTGACACTATGCATGCCCTGGATGGCAAATCTTGATGGCAGTTAGTGTTATTCCCCCTAAAGGATGTGCCTCCATCCCACACAACAGACATGAAGGACCTCTGAGCTCAGGTCTGGGCTGTGGAGTCTGCACTTTTGCAATAATGCGGGGAGGGCTGGTGGTTTTGGTCAGCCTTGGTCTCCCAGGATAATGGAATGAAGGATCTTCAGAGATACTTCCTGAATCCTTAATTTCCTTTCCTTTCTCCCTGGGCTGGTCGTACGCCCTAAATTCCTATCTCAGGTTCTCCAGCCTCTCTGGCTTCCTTCTCTACCCATGTCTCTGCTCCATGCTGTTCCTTTGTCTTCAGCATTATGTAACTTAGATCACAGGTTCTGTTCTTTCTAGACAAAGACAAACCACTGCTCTTCAAAGCTGTCTCTGGCTTTTTCCAGCTTTCAGAAAAGACCATATGCAGACTCTCTGAGCTAGAGTGGCATCATAGGCCAACGAGAGGTTGAATTGCTGGTGGATGAAAGAGCCTCTAGACTTTTCTTTACCATACTGTTTTAATTTTCATGTTTTCTGACATGTGTCTGATTGTCTTTGTTATAATACCCAACTGCCCAGTGTTATAAATAACTTTCTTGTAGCATGGTCATCTACTCACTAGTTAAAGGAAATAAGAAACTGTCT
>NW_006436298.1:12536878-12585807 GCF_000325575.1 Pteropus alecto | reverse complement strand
CTCCAGCCTCTCTGGCTTCCTTCTCTACCCATGTCCCTGCTCCATGCTGTTCCTTTGTCTTCAGCATGTTTGGGCTGTGAATCATTATGTAACTTAGATCACAGATTCTGTTCTTTCTAGACAAAGACAAACCACTGCCCTTCAAAGCTGTCTCTCTCTGGCTTTTTCCAGCTTCGAGAAAAGACCATATGCAGACTCTCCGAGCTAGAGTGGCATCAGAGGCCAACGAGGGGTTGAATTGCTGGTGGATGAAAGAGCCTCTAGACTTTTCTTTACCATACTGTTTTAATTTTCATGTTTTCTGACATGTGTCTGATTGACTTTGTTATAATACCCAACTGCTCAGTGTTATAGATAACTTTCTTGTAGCATGGTCATCTACTCACCAGTTAAAGGAAATAAGAAAATGTCTAGAAAAACTCAGTTAATCCAATACTAAATACTGCACTGACCTTCATTATTCTGCGAAGTAAAAGATCTAGATCTGTCCTGTCCAATAGGGGGCCACTAACCACAGATGGCTATTGAGCATTTGAAATGTGGCTAATTTGATTGAGATGGGCTTTACATATAAAATACTGAATTTCAAAGACTTGGTATGAAAGAAGATTATAAAACAATAGCAACAATTTTTATATTGATTGCATGTTAAAATGATAATATTTTTGATATATTGGATTGAATAAAATATATTATTGAGATTCATTTTAACTGTTTCTTTTTATCTTTTTAAAATGCAACCACTAGAAAATTTTACATTACATATGTGGCTTAGGTTGTATTTCTATTGGACAGTGCTTCTCTAGATTGTAGCTTCGTAATGCAATAATTCATACCTCTTGCAAGTTGCCTGGGAATTGTTTATTGAAGATTTTCTCTCTTAACCATCAGGGTAAGATGGAAATAACACATAGTAGACTGTAAGGTTTCACAAGGCAAGAACTGTTTGTTTGTCATACTTTGGAGGCAAGAGTGATGAGGTTATTTGCGTAGGAGGTTCATAAACTAGCTCGGAAGACAATCCCAAAAACAGTTTTGGGCATTGGCAGTATCACTGAAATAAGGGAATTCAGTGATTTCATTGAAAGATATAATTCATTTGGTTGCTTAAGTCTAAGGTTTAAATGTTAAAAAAAAAGAAAAGAAAAGAAAAGAAAAGGAAACAGTCTCATTACTTAAAGTCCACATCTCCAATGGGTTAGCATGTAGAAACCCACTTGGGCAAGAACCACGGCCATATGTATTGTTATTTTATAAATGCAGAATGCAACATGATGGAGGCAAAGAGAGAAAGGAAGCCTTTTCCAACTGCTCTAAAGGGAACCCAAATATTTAAGTTGTTTGCTATGATGTGATAGCACTTCCTTTTCGGTACCAGAAGAAATACTGTTACAACGTATAACATAGGATTATGGGATCCTGGATCAACTTATTAAATGCCCATGTTGTATAACATATTTTCTTTGAAATTTTTACTGTTAGTACATATATATGTCGAAGATATTTTGAGGCTACTGTATCCATTTATCGCAATTTTTTTTAAAGATTATAAAATCTTTTTTTAGACAAGTTTACTATTAGCAAAGTATTTCTCCATGAAATAAAAATGATCTTTTCCAAAAAAGAAAGCTTTTTTTAAAAGATTTTATTTTTTTAAGAGTAGTTTGAGATTCACAACAGAATTGAGGAAGGTACAGCGATTTCCCATATCCATCCTGCCCCAACATTTGCGTAGCCTCCCCCGTTATCAAAATCCTCACCAGAAGGCTGTTGTTTTTTAAGATCTTTAAAAAATACCCTTCATTGTAGAGCTACATTGTCTTCTAACTCTCTGAGGTAGATGAGAAATAATTATCACCATTTTGTAAATAGGGAGATAATCCCAGAGAGGTTATTTGTTGAAAAACATAGGTGACCAGTAACAGAAATGATTGGAAATCTTACATCTTTTACTTTCCATTCCATAGTATCTATGTGAGTACTAAACACAACTATGTGAGTACTAAAATGTCTTTTGTTTACCTTAGAACAATGCTGTTCTGAAAGCGAGGAGGTATGTTTCATTTTTACCTGCACTTCTTATTAACTTCTACACTATGCTTTGTTTAATAATATAGTTATTTACAAGATGTTTAGAAAGTTAAGAGGAGTAAGTTGAATTCTCAATCTTAGTACTTTTCCTTTCCTTCCAAAAGTAATAAAAGGGATTTTAGCATACTCGCCTGCTTCTTGGAGACAAAGTTGCTGTGAATCTATGAGACCTGCATTATCACATTCCCACTGCTTTATTTGTCAGCTCATATTCTTGAGGAATTTAATCAATCTTATTGCTGTGTATGACTAAAAACCAATGGCACTTATTTTCTCTGTAGGAGTTTTCATTTTTTTTTTTTTCCGACATGGTTGTCCCTTTGTTGATATTTTCTCAAGTCTTGAAGCACTAATGAGTTAGAGAGCTTCATCAAGATCTTTTGTTACACTGAATGCAGAAACCATAGTCCTGTGAACTAGTGCACTGTCTGTGTCACCATCAACCAGGGATCCTACTGAGAATTGTAAATGAGAAGGAAATGATGGGTTGTGGTAATAAGATGCTCCAAGTCTGAGGTTCAGAAAGGAGCATATGTAAACAGCCTCTTCCTTGGAGACACCCAGCCAGTCAGCTGAATGTTTCTTTAAGCATTCAGGACTTGAAAAATATGTAGAACCTGGAGAGTGTATGTTTGCAGGTTCAAAAATAATGGGCAGTAGATCTTTCTCCCTGTTACATATGTATACAGGATGTGAAGAGAAAGAAGGAAGAAACACATTTTGGAAAAGAAGAAATGATTTTACGTGTTGGTATTTCAGGACAATGCTTTGCTTTTAAAGTTGTATACTGTTATCTCAACTGCAATTCAGTCTATTCCCTGAAGCATATTCTACACCCACTGTGCTCTCTTTTTACTTTTCTTGGCCTCGGACATACATCACTCATCACAGGAACTTAGTAATGGACCTAGATTTCATTCTAACTCAAAGAACACACCAGAAGTTGATATTACATTTTAACTTCAATGACTGCCCAAGTCAGATGCCTGATAAAGCAATTTAATATGCTAAAAAAGATTCATCCAGCTTCAGTCAATATAGAATTTCCTGGAAAATCAACTACTTGGCATGCTGGGAATAGGGAAAGGTTAGGAAGCCAGGTCTGAGCTAAGCTAAGAATAGGGGCTGAGCTGGCTATAGTACTGGCTCCAGAGGTTGATAAAGACTATGATGTGTAATGGCTCAGATGACATGGCAAGTTTGAGAGCTATCTTGGAAGGACAGTATAGCAAATGATTAAGACAGAGCAGAGATTGGTTAATCAAACAAACCTGAGTTCACATCCTCATTCTACCACTTACTAACCACGTGACTTTGGGTCACTTTTCTGAGCATCAGTATTCTTATTTGCAAAATGAGGATAAAGCTTACTCATAAGACTCATGTGAGAATTTAATAATTCATGTAGCGTACTTGATACTACGCCTGGTATAAGGTAGGAATTAAATAATTACAGCTGTCATTATTATTATCACCACTATATGGGCGTTTGCCATCTTGCACTGGTTGGTGAGGACACTGCAGCAGTAATTTCTGGGCAATATGTTGTTTTACAAATATTGTATCTGTGTTTAGGTTCCAAAGGTCCAGGTTGAAACAGGACCTCATTCAGCTGTGCTTCATGGACAGCCCAGCACCTCCAGAAGAGAGGGTTCGTAAGGGCTGGGCAGGCTGTTAGGACCTTGTTTTTGGTGAACTGTAATGAGCATTTGGAAACCAGGCAGAGGCCTACACATAACACTGCATTTGGAAGTGGTTAGGAATGAGGGTTACAGGAAAAGCTCTAGACTCCAGTATGGAGCTCTCAAAATCAAGGGCTTGTGCAGAGTTGAACTTATACATTGAAGGGCCTCAGAATCTGCAAATGGACAGATTGGGGCAGGCAGAAGCTGATGACCTAATAGTCATTTTCTGTCTTTAAATACTACTGATGGTCTTAAAACCATTGAATGACAACATTCTGGTTTTAAGCCTTCTCCAGAATGTGAGATAGGTGTGCTGTTCTCCATCTTTCAGTTGAAGAGATGGGCCGAAGGGCCAGTGATCTGCAGTTTAAAACAAAGCCACAATTGCATTCTTTGGCTCTAGGCTTTCATTTAGAAACCACACTTATTAAGACAGTCTCTGCCATCAGCACCTCTGTACATCACAGCAAATGCTCATAGCCCCACATCTTGCTCCAATTGCTGTTCTAGTGACCAGTTCAGAACAGGCTTTGGTCATCTTCTCACAGGGCAAACACAGTGCCTTGCCCTGAGCCCACATGTTCTCTGACACCAGGGAACTCACATGTGTGTAATCCAGATGTGCTGGCAATTGATGTCTGTAGGGCCACCCTAACTCACTGAGAGCCAGTGGATAAATGTTTCCTCCATATGTCTCACAGAGTGACAGTTCTGAGATGAATGTCATCAGGATTCTTAAAGGGTACTACCAGTGAGGTTGAGCATGCATCACCTGTGGCAATGGGCAGTTTGATAACACACCCATGTGTGGCGTTTTCCTCTTGCCCTGTTCAACAACCCCAGCCTCTCACTCTTGTTCGCTGGGATCACTTCCAAAATGAACTACCTGCATGCAAACTGCTGCTTTTGGCCCAGGCAAAGGCAGTGTCAAAAGCATTTACTCATTGCCGCATGTTAATACTGACTCCCAATGTCTTCCTCAAATCACGGCACACTGAAGTTACAAATACTAAGAGCCTCATATTATACGTGAGGAAATGGAGCTCTAAAGAGGTGAAGTTACTTTCTACATTCACACAGCAGGGCCGAGGCAGATTTGAGAGTAGGACCCCATTCATGTTTTTTGGCTACTAGTAAGTCCTTTAAAACTGCCACTCATTCTGTTCCTTACTAATTATGTGCTGGCTCTCAAGCCACTTGGACTTCCAATAGGAAGAGAATTAGTGATGATAAAAAATACTGATGACACTTGGTTTCTGGATACCTGAGGGACCTTAGCAAGTTAAATTTATGAAGTCGAGTTTGCCCAGGTGAGTACAATGAAAAGAGAGAAGGGTAAGTTGGTATAAAGAACAGATTATCATGATGGGCCATGGAGTGTAAGATAGCTAAGGAGGGAAATTAGAACTTGTTAGAGGGTTGTTAAAATATGGTAAAAAGGTGGTGTGATGGAAGAATTGTATATCCTGAGGGTGGCTGAAGAATTATTAAAGTGGAGTTCTAGACCAATGCTGTCCAATAGAATTGTAATGCTAATGACAAATATGAGCCACATACATAACTTTAAATAGCCATGTTTTAAAAAAAACTAGAAACAGGTGAAATTAATTTTAGTAATAAATTTCATTCAACCCAACATATCCAAAATATTATCATTTCAACAAGTAATCAATATAAAAAGTTATCAATGAGATATTTTACAGTCATAATAAGTCCAGTGTACATTTTATTCTTGCAGCACATCTCAGTTCAGACTAGCCACAGTTCCTGTGCTTAACAGCCACATGTGCCTAGTGGCTACTGGCTCTTTTTTCTAGCTCTAATGAGCTGTAATGAACTACATGTAACACTGTATAAATTTAAGGTGTACAACATGATAATCTGATATAAGTATATATTCTGAAATGATTACCTCATATACTTACCTTTTTATTATAGTGAGAATATTTAAGATTTACTCTTAGCAATTTTTGTGAATTCAATACTGTATTGTTAACTGTAGTCACTATGCTTCACATTAGGTCCCCAGAACTTATTCATCTTATAACTGGAAGTTTGAATCCTTTGATCACCATCACCCATTTCCCCCATTCCTCAGCCCCTGGCAGCCACCAATCTACTCTCTGTTACTATGAGCTATTTTTTATAGATAATTCAGTGAGATCATATCGTATTTGTCTTTCTCTGTCTGATTTATCTCACTTAGCATAATGCCCTCAGGATTTATTCGTATTATTACAAATAGCAGGATTTCCTTTTTTTTTGATTGAATAATATTTCATTGTGTGTATGTCGTATGTCTATTTATCTATCAATTGACACTTTGTTTCTATGCCTTGGCTATTATAAATAATGCTGCAGTGACCTTAGGGGTACAGGTATCTCTTTGAGATAGTGATTTCATTTCCTTTGGATAAATACACAAAAGTGGAACTGCTAGGTCATGTGGTAGCTCAATTGTTAATTTTTTGAGCAACCTCCATACTGTTTTCCATAGTAGCTGTACCTATTTACATCCCCACCAACAGTGCACAAGGGTTCCCTTTTCTCTACCTCCTTGCCAGCACTTATCTGTTTTCTCTTTGGTAATAGAAATTCTAACAGATGTGAGGTGATATCTCATTGTGGTTTTAATTTACCTTTCCCTGATGATTGGTGATTTTGAGCACCTTTTCATTCTTGTACCTGTTGTTCGGTTGAATATCTGTCTCAGAAAAATGTCTATTCAGATCCTTTACCTATTTTTAATTAGATTTTTTGATTTGTTTGTGTGTTGTTCATTTGCTTTGCTATTGAATTGAATGAGCTCCTTATATATTGTGAATATTAACCCTTTATCATATATATGGTTTACAGATATTTTCTCCCATTCTGTAGACTACCTTTTCATTTTTTGATGGTTTCATTTGCTATACAGAAGCTTTGCTATTTTGTTTGTTTGTTTGTTCGATGTAGGATTTATATTTGTTTTTGTTATTTTGTTTGATGTAGTTTTTTTTAATTTGTTTTTTGGTTTAATGTAGTCCTACTTATTTATTTTTTTTGTTTATTGCTTATGCTTTTGGTATCATATCCAAAAAATCATTGCCAAGACTCATGTCAAAGTACTTTTTCTCTATGTTTTCTTCTATGAGTTTTATGGTTTCATGTGTTCCATTTAAGTCTTTAATCCATTATAAGTTAATTTTTGTGAGCGGTGTAAAATGAGGGTCCAGTTTCATTCTTTTGCATGCAAATATCCAGTTTTCTAATGGTTACTGTTTTGAACAGCTCAGTTCTGCAGGAAATGAGCTGGCAAGGTGATTGATGGTCACTAGAGAATGTTAGGCTCAACATCACTAATCATCAGAGAAATGCAAGTTAAAACCAAAATGAGATATCATCTCATACCTGTCAGAATGGCTATCATCAATAAATCAACAAACAACAAGTGTTGATGAGATTGTGGAGAAAAGGGAACCCTCATGCACTGTTGGTGGGATTGCAAATTGGTGCAGCCGCTATGGAAAACAGTTAAGAAGTTCCTCAAAAAATTAAAAATAGAACTACCTTATGACCTGGCAATCTCACTTTTGGGTATTTATCTAAAGAAATCCAAAATGCTAATTTGAAAAGACATGTGTATCCCCATATTTATTGCAGCATTATTTACAATAGCCAAGATAGGGAAGCAACCTAAGTGTCCATAGACAGATGAATGGATAAAGAAGAGGTGGTACATACATATAATGACATATTACTCAGCCATAAAAAAGAGTGAAATCCTACAATTTGCTACAACATGGATGGACCTAGAAGGTGCTGAGTGAAACATACATATAATGACATATTACTCAGCCATAAAAAAGAGTGAAATCCTACAATTTGCTACAACATGGATGGACCTAGAAGGTATTATGCTAAGTGAAGTAAATCACACACACAAAAAATACCATATGATTTCACTTACATGTGGAATCTAAGGAAAAAATAAATGAACAAACAAAATTTAATCAGACTCATAGATACAGAGAACAAACTAGTGATTGCTAGATATGAGGGGGTTTGGGGGATTGGGGGGCTGGGTGAAAAAGGTGAAGGGATTAAGAAGTACAAATTGTTAGTTACAAAATAGTTACAGGGATATAAAGTACAGCATAGGGAATATAGTCATAATATTGTAATAACTGTGTATGGTACCATGTGGATACTAGACTTACATAGAGGGGATCACTTCATAGATTATTATAAACGTCTAACCACTATGCTGTACACCTGAAACTAATATAGAATCGTATTGAATGTCAACTGTAATAGACAAAAATAAAAAATAGAAACAAAAAAATTAAAATGTCTAGAGGAGAATTACTTAATTTAATACATCGCTATTCTAACATTTAAAAATCAGACATTGAGAAAGGGTCTTGAAAGATTATAATTTTCATACTAAACCATACAACAAATACTACATTTGGTTGAAAGTTCTTAAAGTGTGTGGGTGCGCGTGCACATGAAATTGAGTTTTTTGTCACCCACAATGTATAGGACCAAGTACTGTAATATCTTAACAGTAGGGTAAACTGGGTGTGGGGTATATGGGAACTTCCTGTACTATCTGTGCAACTTTTTCCTACATTTAAAACCATTCTAAGTAAAAGGTTAAAATACATATAAGGCCCTTAAAATCAAATTAGATAATTCTACAATAAACTGAATGGGAACATTCCTTAATAGTTTCCGTAAAGTGAAATTCCACTTAAAAAAATAAAACTTCATAAAAAATTTGACAATATGTTGCCTTCCTAAGGCTTCTGACTACATCTAATGGAAGCGTTAGGAAGCATTCGAAATGGTAGTTTTAGTACCTAACAGTGCCATCAGAAATCCCTGATATGTAAAGATATTAGCTGTGATGTTACATGTAGAATATTTAGTTGTACAGGAAATGCCTTTTGTAAGAGGAACGATAAATCTACTGTTTCTGAATAAATCTATATCTGAGTCATACTTACAGTTAAAAACTATTACTTAATTGTCCTTCGTGTTGAAAGGGTGGATCACGGTGCTGATGAGCCAACATGAGGAAGTGCGGTGACGGTTCGAGTTGTGCCTTTCTTTTGATTTATTCCATTGTAAGTTTCTAAGAAATTAACTGATTTCTGACCAAATTTGATTGAAGAATATTCAGTTTTCCTTGATTCCCCTTAAACCTGTGGTTTAATTTGCCACCTTTAAACACATTTGCTGTCAGAAAAAGGGCTTCAAATAGACATTTATCCTATCATATAAATAAAAGTCAATGAAATTAAATAGTTGGGTGGTACAAATAATGGAAGAAAGGTAATGTGATAATCACAGAATTTGAAGTTACTTTGTGGTTGAATGCTAGGTATCATTTAGCTCATGTTTTTCTTTTTTTTTTGACAACAGAAAATTATCAGAAATATGGTTAATATAGTATTCGATTTAAAAGAAACTGGCACAATGTACTATATCCAGCTACCCTAATATTGTATTAGAGCCTTTGAACTTGAGTTCCCCCGTCTAGAATTCTTTTCTTTTTGACCTTCACGGGGCTAATGCCTTGTCATTTTAAGTCTCAGCTCACAGGTCAACTCTTCAACTGATATTGCCCTTTTCTACTCCCTCATTGTCTATCACATCATAACGTTTGGCTTTCTTCATAGCACTTATCACAATGGGAATTATCTTGTCTGCTGTTTTTTGCTTCTTGTTTATCACCTGTTTCCCTTACCAGAATTAAATTCCAAGTGGGACCTTCTCTGTCTTATTTATCTCTGTATCTCCTGTTCTTAGAACACTGGCACATAGTAGGCTGATACTTTAACATCTGACATTGTGACACATATGTACAGGCATATATTCATTTAAAATTCCTGGTAGAAAGCAGGCCAGAAAGATCCCCCTATGAATTAATAACGACCTCCAGTTACTAAATCTTCTTCTCATTCCTTACTCCATTTATGATTTGCTTAGATATTTATATTGCTTTTAGGACATGATAAATGGTATAACTTAATAGGAAAATGATAAATCCCAAGGAGAAAACTTGGCATTAGGGTAATGTTTTATCTGTGGAACAAATTGCTATTTTAGCTCCCTTCATATCTTTTGTTTGTTTGTCACTAAGAGAAGGATGACTTTGGGGATGGGAAACAAACACAGGTGACCCTGGGTTCATTGTCTCAGTGACCTCTTGTTTTACCTGAATATTCCCAGAGGACAGGCACATTTCGTGTTTTACCACATTAACCCAGAAATTTGATCAAGTTCATTCCTGGCTTTAGACCGAAGAAAGCTCATCCATGGGTCCAGGCCCAGTTATCTTTGCTCTGGAGTAGAACAGGCCAGGGAGAATCTTTATTTTTCTCTCAATAGTCAGGGCACCTGATGTATCTTGGCCTCTCATCTGCCTTAGAACTTGCATGGGAAGCCTTCACAGACTTGTTGAGAACCTTAAAGGAAATGTAGGCTAGAGCGCGTAGTTATCACCACCTGTTTACACGTGATATATATACACATCTGGGATATTTTGAATATTATGGAAGTCATGCCTCATTTGCCACGTGTTATCCTAACTCAAAACTTCAGCAATATTGTAATGAATCATTCTTATTAGAGGATATTTGTAGAGAATGCTAATCTCAGAGTGTAAATGAAGTCACGGATTATGATTACATAAGGGCTGCAGTAAGCAAGTTAGCATCCCCATAGGCGTCAGCTTCTGTTTTCCCTTCTATTTCACGTTCTCTTCCTCCTTTTCTTTTTCCCCCGATTTAATGTCGTCTTCATGCTTAATTGAAAGCCTGTTTGATCATCTCCATTACTGGCTGTAGGGCATCTTTTCTCTTAGTATATAGAATTCCCTCCCCTCAGACTGACTTGAACGACGTATTTTACTAATTATGATCCTCAATGTAGAAGGCCTTTTCCTGGGATCACTGGTTTCCTTTTAGTTACACTATCAGTACAGTTTAGAAAATCCTTCATGCCATAACTGATGAAGCTCAGAAAAAGAAGCCCAGGGCGTAGATATGTCATCTTGATAAATTGTGTCCATTTTAATTAAAATGTCAGTAGTAGTTTAATTGGTCAAGTAATTATCAGATAACGCAGGAAGGTATTCAGGAAATGACTGAGAAACAGAAACCAAACTAATTGCACTTTGATGGTGAAGACCAGATTTACTTGACAAAAGGGAATATTTCTGCTAAACTGAGCTATGCCTCTTCTAGTCAAAAGTACACAAACAAGTCAGGAATGAAGAGTGAACTCAAGCACCGAAGAAAGTAGCCTACTGATTGGCAAGTTACCTGGACAATTTACTGGAATGTTTAATAGTCTTATGAAGACATTCATGAAATGTAATGAATATAGAGTACGTTGGTGCCATCATGTGGCTCTTAGTACTTGTGGGCCACTCCATGCCAATGTGTGGGTCACACTGTTCCAGCGAGGTGTGCCATTGAGAAGGGTTAGTGGGGACATTGAGGGCCTGTTTCATTTTATAGTGTGGCTCTAAAATGTTACTTTTCTCTCTAAAAAAGATACTTCCTAGTTCATTGTTTTCTTCTTTGTAAACTAACATAAAAATAAGACTTTCTAAATTTTGAATTACTAGAGTAGATTTTATTAAACAATAAGCTGCGCTTATTTTGGATTTAATATCAGTGTTTGAAAGAAATCCCTGATATCTTCATTAATTTATTTAAAATTTCTTTAATCACATACTAATGATAAAAAATGAATCATGATCATGGTAGGAAACAAGAAAACTACTGAAAGGTAAAAAGAGGAAAATGTAAATTATTCATTATCCACCACCCAAGGTAAATACTTCCTATGGTGAAAATTTCTCTAATGTTAAAATTGTTTTAAAACATGATTTTTAATAATAGTCATTTTAACAAATTAGGTGACTACAGCTTGAAAAGAGATTTTTTTTTCCCTAAAATTTTGGGTACCTTAATTTGATATTCTGGCATCAACACATTGTGACAGAGAATAATTGTAATGTATTTAAAATGACGAGTCTGTAAATTTTAGCTCCCAAACACAAATATGCAATACTGAACCTATGTTGAAATATGGATAAAGAGGCTCTAACTCATTTTTGTAAAATAAACTGATAGGAACCACTATGTTTATATTTGATCATGCTATGAGAAACTTGAGAATCAAATGAAATAAATAGGTTTCCCCATACAACAGAACAGAAAAAATACTAAGTAAACCCCAAACTTATTTTTTTTAATTTATTTTTTAATTACAGTGGACATACAAAATTATATTTGTTTCAACATAGTGATTAGACATATAATTTATGAAGTGATCACTCCGATAAATCTAGTACCCATCTGACACCATACACAGTTATTACATTATTATTGACTATATTTCCTATACTGTACTTTACATCCCCGTGACTGTTTTTATAACTGGCAATTTCTACTTCTTAATCCCATTCACCTTTTTCACCCATCCCCTCAACTCCCTTCCCTTTTGTTCTCTGTATCTATGAGTTTGTTTCTGTTTTGTTTATTTATTTATTTTTTTAGATTCCACATGTAAGTGAAATCATATTTGTCTTTCTCTGTCTGACTTACTTCTCTTAGCATAATACACCCTGGGTCCATCCACGTTATCACAAATAGTAAGATTCCATTCTTTTTTATGGCTGAGTAATATTCCAGTGTATATTTGTACCACCGCTTCTTTATCCTTCGTCTGTCAATGGACACTTAGGTTGCTTCCCTGTTTTGGCTATTGTAAATAATACTGCAATATATATGGGGATACATATGTCTTTTCAAATTAGTGTTTTCGATTTCTTTAGATAAATACCCAGGAGTGGAATTGCCAGGTCATAAGGTAGTTCTATTTTTAATGTTTTGAGGAACTTCCAAATTGTTTTTCATAGTGGCTGCACCAATTTGCAATCTCACCAACAGTGCACAAGGATCCTCATCTCTCCCCATTTTCCTGAACACTTGTTTTTTGATTTATTAATGATAGCCATTCTGACAGGTATGAGGTGATATCTCATTTTGGTTTTAACTTGCATTTCCCTGATAATTAATGATGTTGAGCACCTTTTTTTATGTCTATTGGCCATCTGTATGTTCTGTTATGAGAAATGTCTATTCAGGTCCTCTGTCCATCTTTTAATTAGATTGCGTGTGTGTGTGTGTGTGTGTGTGTGTCTCTCTGTGTGTGTGTGTGTGTGTGTGTGTCTCTCTGTGTGTGTGTGTGTGTGTGTGTGTTAAGCTGTATGTGTTCCTTATATATTTTGGACATTAACCCCTTATTAGATGGATCATTAGCAAATATCTATTCAGTAGGTTGTCTTTTCGTTTTGTTGATGGTTTCCTTTGCTGTGCAAAAACTTAGTTTGATGTAGTTCCATTTTTTAGTTTTTCTTTTGTTTCCCTTGACTACAGAGACATATCCAAAAAAAAAAAATTGCTAAGAGCAATGTCAAAATGTTTACTCCCTATGTTTTCTTCTAGGAATTTTATGGTTTTAGGTCTTACTTTGAAGTCTTTAATCCATTTTGAGCTTATTTTAATATATGATGTAGGAAAGTGGTCCTGTTTCTTTTCTTTTCTTTCCTTTTTTTTCGCATGTATCTGTCCAGTTTTCCCAACTTTTTGTCTGTGACTCAGCCTACTTTATGATACTCAAGTAAATTAAAACTACATTTTAAAAGTGTGGTCTCCGTCATCTTTTTGGCTGGCAGGAAAAGGACTGGTGAGAGAGGTACTGCTCTGGCTGACCAGGAATCATTCTTGGAAGACCCCCACTAATTCACTGAGTCCTGTCCCCTAGCTCTCAGCATGTTTTTATTAACCATGAAAAAGCTGTTAAGTGATAAAAATGATACATTGAGTCTTCATTCTAATGCCTTGAATGTTTTCTCGGCACAGCTGCTTTAAAAATAATTTCTGATCATATGTGTGGTTTTTTTAATCAAGAAATGGGAATGGATAATGGAATTGTGAATTGATCCCAAGAGAAAAAGTTCCTATATAATGTAGGTGCCTTAATCAGATCGTTGGAGAAGCTCCAGTCTGAACTCTGCTCCATATTTCGAGCTCAGAACATACCTCCTTCTTGGTCATGTGACATCAGATTATCTGGATGATTGAAATGTTGCTGTTGCAATTATTTGCATCGATGCAGTGCTTCCTGCCCCACCTACTGTGTTCGTAAACCTGAAACCATCATGGCAAATATGTTTATTTGCTTTTTCCTGAAATGTGCTGCCTCTTTTTTAACTCCTGCAGATAAAAACTGACAGGTCCTTTTTCTGCTAGCTAAAAACAGTGATGGGAACCAGGTGGAAGATATGGCTATTAAAATGTAGTTTTAATTCATTTTGAGTTCCGTAAAGTAGGCTGAGTCACAGACAAGCTGTGGATCTCACCGAATCACTCCATGACCTCACTTTCCCTCTAGCAAACCTCTGTCAGTGCAATTTAATGATATCGCTGGAGTATCTGAGATAGCTTGCTTGAGAGGAGTTCGCCTATGAGCTGTCAAGGCTATCAGATAGCGTCACTATAGTCCGTCTTCTCTCTCTTTCCTTATTCTTCAGATTCATATGGTCTTCATGTACTACAATAATGCTATTAACCAACTCACAGCAGCCATGTATGTTGTAGACAGTGAAGGCCCGGTTACACAACCTTTCATTAGAAGTGTAGTTTCAGAATTGATGAGAGTCTGCATTGATTCCTCAGTTTCTTAAAATGAATACTTTGAATGAAACCACTGGAATCTCCAAGATGATAGTTGACCTTACTGTCGTGTACTGAGGTCTCTATTTTAGATTCTCCCAGTTACCTCCTTTCTCTCTCTTTTTAATTATTATTGCCACTGCAGTCAAATAATAGGTTAGAAGAGATATGGATGAGCTTCAGGAAAAGAGATTTAATTGTGGCTTTGCTTCTAACTAGCTGTGCAGCTTCTCTCATGCCATTTAATCTGTCATCATTTTCATATTGATCTCTAAGATACCATTTGAGATTCTCTGGTCCCATCATGGAAATTCAGACACTTTTTTCTACAGGGCAAAGCACCTTCTAAGCAGGTTCACAATCTTTGTATTTCCAAGTCCTATTGAAGCCCCTTTCAAAGATTCTGATTCCCCAACTGATTCTACCAGGATAAGAACCACTGGCATAGAGTCTAGGCCCAGGGACTCATTATTATAAAAATTTCTCCTGTGCCACATTTTTTTTCATCCTTAAGTCAAGGACAATTTACACTACAGAAAATAATGACTTTTATAATTCTTTTATAATTTAATTCTCACAGAAGTTAAGGTCCAGCCATTTTCCCTTTGTGTGACTTTTATGAATATTTTGCATTGATTCAGTGCCCATTTGTATTCTTGCTTATTTTTCCACTGTCATTATTCGACCACACTTGACCAGTGACTCTTAAAAACAACAAAAAAGAGTAAAACCAGTTGACTTTAATGTTATCAGCTATTCTCCCTCTCTCTCTCTCTTCCTCTCTTTCTCTCTCTCTGGAGCATCGGTTTTTAAAGTACGGTCTCAGAAGCAACATAATGACCACTACCTGTTAGAAATGCAAATTCTCAGGCCCTCTGTACAAGAAATGCTGGAGGTGGGACCCAGCAATCTGTGGATTAACAGGCTTTCTAGGTGGTTTTGATACCCACTATTTGAGACTATTTTAGAAAGATTTTATGTTTTCAGATACTTGGATCATTTTTTTAAGTGTGGTCAGATATTTTTGAAGTAACCATTTTCCAAACTTACGTGCTCTGAAAATAAGAGGGATATTACATTTCTAAGGGGGCATTTCCCTGCCTTCCTATCTTTTTATCCTTTAGACGTTTTCATATTCTTTTCTGCTCTTTGAAAACCAACCCAAACTCTATTTGCACACTGAAATTTTAGTCTTAAATTAGTTCTATTATCATGGAAACTTTGATAAATGCTATTTAAGTGATCTATTGTGACATATGATATAACAGTAGATGGAACAATGACTAATGAAACGTTAATTTCTACTTGTTTATTTTTATTGAACCTTCCAGATGGCATTTTTTTTTAGAACGTAGAAAAGGATTATTTTTTAAAGTTATCCAACAAATGGATTTGTTCTGTAATAGACCCAAAGATTGCTCTTGTCAGAAGGAAATTTTTACTAAATTCAGTGCTCCCTGGAAGAAGGTGTGAGCAAAAGCTATTATCATGAATTAAGAGATGAAGACGAAGATTAAGGGCATCTGGTCCTAAGTGAGGAAACTTTGATCCAAAAAGTGGCAAAAGTAGACTTCAGAGTCCAAGGCTCCATGCTTCTAATTCCGTATTCTCTGCACAAAACACCACTGCCTTTAGAACTATACAGTTTACCTAATTGGTTGGATTTTCATCAAGAGCTTGATCCAACTGAGGTTTTTCTTTGTTTGTTTGTTTTAATATATAAAGCATTTGCAAGTTCTTTCGAGGGTAGCACATAGCTTTATTTAACTCTCTCAAGCCCCCTCACCTCCGTCAAGTTGCACCAGGAAATTGCAGGTCTAGCCGGAGGCCTTCGAAGAGTTAAAAAGACAACCAGCCTGCAGAGTAGAAGAAACTGATGTCAAAAACAGATGTTCCTCTGAGGGCCTTGCTGGGTTTGTAAGTTAGGATAAAGCCAGCCTGTGTGATGCATGTCAAAAAGTAAAACAAAAAAAAATCTTGGCCAGTGTTCTGGAGAAATGAAGTGTTGTCTGTCATCTTCAGTCCTTGCTGCCTGGGAGCACTGCGGGCGGGCGCCCAGGAGACTAGTGGCCCTGACACTTGAGCCACTAACTCAGAACGCCCTCGAATCCCTTGTTTTCGTTGTTGCTGTTCCGGCTGAGCTGCCCGCACAGACCCTGCCCGTTTTCATTGGCTGCGGGGACTGTTATTGGAGTGGCTGACAGCTGTCTGCCAGGCTGTCTGAAACTGCCTTCCTGTGCGCTCTGCCGCTACTCAACTTCACAGCACTATTGTTCCTGTTGAGCCTTTTTCTTAAAATCTTTCCCAGCTGTATCCTGATATGGTAAACCACTTAAATTAGCTCCAGATTGTTCTGTTTATTTTGTGTTAGATAAGCGACAAAATACAGTCCTAGCAGCCCACTGGGAGGAGGGTGGAAGTGGGGGATGGGGAATCAGGGAACACAAGCTAGGTCTTTTATAAAAAATAGAATTCCCAGACAAAACCATGAAAAGGCACAAATGTGATGCAATCACTAGTCCTGCATTTACATGCGACTCAGTGGGCTGGCTAAGCAGTAACTTTGGATCTGAACACATTTCATTCCAGAAAAGAATTCCAGCATGAAGTCACACTAGGAGGAAGCTGAATTTCCATTATTGGAAATAGATACAGTATCTGTGTCAGTTGGTTGCTTTGTCAGCTTTCCAGGTACTGTGTTTGATTACCTGATTGAGACAGGAATCTCTTTTAAGTTTTTTTTTTAATTGTCTTTCCATATTACAATGCATGGTAGCTGATGGGCTCAAAACTGGCTGAAGTTCACCAGTATCCCTATATGCTTAGCATTTGAAAATGATCTCCTCCCTGCTGTCATTTAAAGCTAGAAATCCAAAGACATTGAGTCATGAGCATAGGTATTTTCCACCCAGCTGCAAGTGAAAATTCACAATGGACTTGGCTCCTATTTGCTTATGCAGGCCATCTGTGCAGCTGCTCTACCCGTGGCCTTTCATCCTTTGTGGTTGTCTGCTCACAGGGGCTCTCCATGCAAAGCCTCTCTGAATACTGAACAAAAAAAATATGTTCAAATAGAATAGATACTGTTCTAGAATTGAGGATACTGCCTTTGTGATTGTAGGAATCAACCCAAATAAAATATGAAAAATAAACTTCCGAATGTTTTAACTCAGCTGAAGCATGAAAACAATGCCAACAACCAGCTGAGTTACAACAATTATTGAAAATTTTGTCTGGGGTAATTCAAGACTCCCCGGGAAAGATCCCATGACTCACTCCAGCCAGACAGGGCCTCCAGTCCTCACTCTGAATCAAGGTTCTGGAAACCCTTTCTATCAAGCTGAGAGAAGGGGAGTGGGTAGAAGAACAGGTTCAGGAGTAATAAAATGCCCTTAGAAACTGCCTCTTAGTTTCCTTTGGGGAAAACAAACTCAAACGTGTAATAAAAAGGGTACAAAACCAACCTTGGAAGAATCATTACCCCATTGAACTTCCTTTCCCTCTTGTGAAATGTACCTTTTCCTCTCCATTAAGGTCTAGCACACAGTCGAATGGCTTCCATGTCACATTCTCTGATTCTCCTGTTTCCTTCTCTCTCTCTCCCTTCTCTGTATCCTTTTTAGTTCTAGTTGTGGAGAATCTTATATTTTTTCCGTGGGCCAGGCTTTCTGTGGATGACATGTCCCTTGAGAGCAGGGATTGTGTATTGTACCTCTGTTGTCTTTTCCCACCGTGCTCACAACAGTCGTGGGTACCTAGCAGGTGCTTAATTAAGGCATTTAGCATAATTGTTTTCTTTTTTATTCTTACCTGACATGAGGTGTCATTCATTCTGCTTCTGTATTAATTCAGGCAAAGGTAAAAAACAACAACCAACCAAACAAACAAACAAGCAAACAAAAAACCCAAGAGGAGGCATTGGCTCATTCTCATTAAAATCATGAGCATGCAATTCTGGTGCTGGGTAGGATGGAGTAAGCCACCTAAAGCCTATATTTCTCATGGATTCCAGCTACAAACCCTGGACAATACAGAAAACAACTACCTGGGGCACCTGGAAGGTAAACAATAGCAGCCAGATGGCGAATGGGAATGAAGTCAAAGCTTTATTAATCCTTGTACCAGGGGTGAGTTTGTAGGGTTTGTTTTCTCTCCTCTGTCTCTCAGCTTTGACCCAAGAGCTGATGGAATTAAAGAACTATGTAGCAGGCCTTGGTAGCAAAGTATCCAGGTGAAACCCCCTATTTTGAACCAGAGGTTTGAGAAAGGGGTCCTTTGCTGGAGAATATAGGGGACTTTGCATTTTATCTGTTACTTTTTCTCTCTTTTCTCTCTCAACCCTGCCCCAAGGCCCGTCCCAACTGAAAATCTGTGTTGCTTTTGGGGTGGGGGTTTGGGCACCTAAAATGCCAAAAGAAGATTCTCTCTGACCAAAGGATCAGGGAAAATGAGCCCCTTTTGTCCAAAGACTGTGGGAGAATCACAATTTGATCTCTGTCTTCATTTTTGCTGCTTTTCTCTCAAAGGCAGCCTCAGTTGTGTGGAAGTTCATGATAGAACAGGAGGCTAAAACCTGAGAGAAACCTGTCTTTATGACCAGGAGAAGCAAGAAAAGGAACCCAAGGACTGGAAAGAGGGGTGAAAGCTGGAGAAGAGGATCCCCTGATTCTCTTTCAGTATGAACTGACTTAAATCCAAGTCTCACCCCCAAGCTCTACCACACAGACATAAAGAAACAAAGCAAAGCCTTGAAGAACTCAACTGTGATATAAACCACTGCCCAAGCCGCAAACTCACCCTTGAGTGGTATACACACTGAACAAACCCAAACAGCATGGCAAAGGCTTTAAAAACTAAACTGGCATTAGCACCACTGTCCGCAGAAGGTAAGACAAAACTTGTAGTCTGAATGGGTTGATGATAACTGTTCTCCAGGAGAAGAAGTTGAACACTCTTGAAATGAGTGGAAAAATAGAAGTTCTCAGCAGAGAAATAGAAAGAAAAACAAAGGGACCAAGTTGAAATTTTAGAACTGAAAAATACAGTATTCGAAATTAAAAATTCACTCTATGGGCCCAGTATCAGAGTGAAGCTGATAGAGGAAAAGGTCATTGAACTTCAAAATAAGTCAGTAGACATTTCACAATCTAAAAAAGAGAGAGGGAAAAAAACCAAAAAAATTGAACTGAGTTGCAGGGAGGGACAATATCAAAAGGTCTAACATTTACGTCCTTGGAGTCCCAGAAGGAGAGAAGAAATATTGGTGAAAAATATATATATGTGTGTGTGTGTGAAGAATAATGTCTGAAAACTTCACAAATTTGATGAAAGATACGTGTGTAGATTCAAGAAGCCCAGGAAAATCCTATCAGGATGAATCTAAAGATAACTGCACTCACATTGTAATCAAACTGCTGAAAAGCAAAGATGAAGAAAAAAACATCTCGAAAGCAGCAATTCCAATCTTGGAGATTTATCCAAGAGAAATAAAAACATGTTATATAAAAAACTATACCCACATGTCGATAGCAGCTTTGTTGGTAATTGCTAAAAATTGGGAAAAACTCAAATGTCCTTCAACTAATGAATGGATAAATGAAATGTGGAACATCTCAACAGTGCGCAACTACTCAGCAATATAATGAACCATTGGTCGATACCACATTAACATGCATGAATGTCAAATGTGTCATGCTGAGTGAAAGAAGCCAGACTCAAAAGGTTACACAATGACATTCAGGAAAAGACAAAATTTTAAAGATGGAAAAAACATCAGTGGTTGCCAGGGATTAAGGGTAGGATGGAGGGTTTGACTACAAAAAGGAAGAAAAAGGGACTGATTCTGGGGTGATGGAGTTGTTCTGCTCTGGTTACATGAAACTTTTTGTCAAAAGTCATGAAATTGCATCCCAAGACAAGTGAATTTTACTGTATGTAAATTAGAAAATAAAAAATAAAAAAACACTAACACACCATTTCATATGTAATAGGATTAATACATCTTCATGTCTCTATGAAATACAGAAAAGATTCATATAATCTCTTTTAACTATTTCGAAGTCATTTTCCACTCGATTCTGTATTTAAACTTGCAGGAAGCCAGAAATGGAATAAACAATGAAGCAGTCTTTTTGTGTACATACAAAAAACTTTCCAAAATGAATTTTGTGTCTCACATGCCAAGCAGATGTTTTGGAGGGTAAACTTACAACAAAAGGGCCCGATGAAAAATTGAAGTATAAAAGTAGAGATCTGTACAAAAGAGACACATTGATTCCAGAAAGGATCTACTGCTGTTAAAAGAAACTAAGTCAATTTGATGGACTGGTGAAAACAAGAACAAAGAACCTGACATGTCCTGGAGGCTCTGGGTTTTGAGAATCAGGGTAGGATTTAGAATGCCCTGTCTAGAAGAATCACATCTGATGTACTGAGGTATATCCTTGCCTGTGTTCTAAATGTACATGGAGTGGGCTAGCTTGGATTATTTCCCTGAAGCAGATGGTGTACATTCCTTTGACACCAAGAAGAGTTTCCCTGAATGTAGAATTCCTTCTTTAACCTACTTCTCATCCAAAGGACAAAAAATGCAGGATCGATGCTTAATTGCGGTGAGATCCCGCCAGCTGACCAGAGCTGCACTTCCCACTACTTATTCTGCTTTTGAAGTTCCGTCATCACTCTACTTCCTCTTACACCATTATGGATCTTATCAATTTTTATACACAAACGTATATCAAAAGTTGGTTTTAAGCAACCTTTGCCTATCCTCAAGTCACAAATATCCTCTTACATTTTCTATAAGTTTTATGGTTTTAGCTTTTACATTTAGATCTTTGATTCATTGTTCTTTTTCTCAGTTTTGTTTTGTTAAAATATAGTTCACATTACCATAAAGTCCACGCTTCTAAAGTGTACAATTCAGTGGTTTTTAGTATATTCACGAAGTTGTACAATCATCACCATTATCTAATTTTCATCACTTTCCCTCAAAATCCTGTATCCATTAGCATTCTCCCCTACTACTCAGCCCCAAGCAACCACTAACCTACTTTCTCTGTAGATTTGCCTATCCTGGACATTTCATATAAATGGAATCATACAGTATGTGGCCTTTTGTGACTAGCCTCTTTCATTTACCATCATGTCTTTGAGGTTCATCCATGTTGTAGCATGTATCAAGACTTCATTCCTTTTTATTGTGAAACAGTATCTCTTATTGTTGTGTATTGCTGAAAATATATCACATTTTCTTTAACCATTTACTAATTAATGGACAATTGTGTGTTTCCACTTTTGGAGGCTATTATGAATAATGCTGCAGTGAGCACAAGTTTTTGTGTAGACGTATGTTTATCTTGGGCATATACCTGGGAGTGGTATTTCTGGGTTATATAGTAACTCTACATTTAACTTTTTGAAGAACTGCCAGATTGTTTCCAAAGCAGCTACACCGTGTCACATTCCCATCAGCAGTGTTTGAGGGTTCCAGTTTCTCCATATCTTCTCCAATACTTGTCATCGTCTGTCTTTTTTATTATAGCCTTCCTGAGTGTAAAGTGGTACCTCCTTGTGGTTCTGATTTGCATTCCCTTGATAACTAATGATATTGAATACTTTTTCATGTACTTATTGGCCATTTGTGTATCTTCTTCAGAAAAATATCTATTCAAATCCTTTGCCTATATTTTAATAGTTTTTTCTTTCTACTATTGTGTTGTAATGTGATCCATCATCAATTAATTTTTTATGTATGCTGTTAAGTAGGGGTTGCTCAAGGTTCTTTCCCTTCCCCTTTAGCTATGCAACTACTCTAGAATCATTTGTCGCAGACTTTTTTCTTCTTTGCTGAAAATCAAATGATCATTTCAGGATTTTCTTGCGAGGCTCCCTATTCCAGCACCATGTTGTCTTCATTGCTATAGCTTTATAGTAGAGCTTTAGTTGGGTAATATAGTTCTTTCAACTTTGTTATTCTATTAAGAAATTGCTTGCAATTCTAGGATAAACCTCACTTGATCATCATGATTATAGTAGGCAGAGTAATGTTCCCTCTCTTCCCCCAAAGCTATTCATATCCTAAAGCCCTGACTTGTGAATATTTGTTATCTATTTTGCTACAATGATCCGTAATCTTTGATGTTGTTGTTGTAATTGTTCTGGGGCAGCATACATATGAGATAGTGACCTTGATAAATCAATGTTGTGTGTGTTCTGACTGCTCTACCAACTGGCTGTTCCCCCTTCTCTCTCCCTCTTCTTGGCCTCCTTATTCCCTGAGACACGACAGTATTGATATTAGGCCAGTTAATAACCCTAAAATGGCCTCTAAGTGTTCAAGGGAAAGAAAGAGTTGTACATCTCTCACTTTAAATGAAAAGCTAGAAATGATTAAGTTTAGTGAGGAAGGCATGTCGAAAGCTGAGACAGGCCTAAAGCTAGGCCTGTTGCACCAAACAATTAGCCGAATTGCAAATGCAAAGGAAAGATTCTTGAAGGAAATTAAAAGTGCTCTTCCACTGAATGCACGAATGATAAGAGCTAAACAGCCTTATTGCTGATATGGAGAAAGTTTTAGTGGTCTGGATAGAAGATCGAACCAGCCAGAACATTTGCTTAAGCCAAAGCCTAATCCAGAGCAAGGCCCTAACTCTCTTCAATTCTATGAAGATTGAAAGAGGTGAGGAAGCTGCAGAAGAAAAGTTTGCAGCTAGCAGAGATCGGTTCATGTTTGAGGAAAGAAGCCATCTCCTTAACATAAAAGCGCAAGACGAAGCAGCAAGTGCGGATGTGGAAGCTGCAGCGAGCTATCCAGAAGATTTGCCTAAGATAATGAATGGCTGCAGGAAATAGTTTTCAGTGTAGATGAAACAACCATCTATTGGAAGCAGATGCCATTTAGGACTTTTCATAAATAAGGAGGAGAACTCAATGCCTGGCTTCAGAGTTTCAAAGGACAGGCTGACCCTCTTGTTAGAAGCTAATGCAGCTGGTGACTTCAAGTTGAAGTCAGCACTCATATATCATTTTGAAAACCCTACAGCCCTTAAGAATTATGCTGAATTTACTCTGCCTGTGCTCTGTAAATGGGACAACAAAGCCTGGATGACAGCGTATTTGTTTACTGAATATTTTAAGCTCACTGTTGAGACCTACTGCTCAGAAAAAAAAGATTCCTTTCAAAATATTACTGTTCATTAACAATACACCTGGTCACCCAAGAGCTCTGATGGAGATGTACAATGAGATGAATGTTGTTTTCATGCCCATTAACACAACATCCCTTATGCAGCCCATGGATCAAGGAGTAATTTCAGTTTTTAAGTCATTATTTAAGAAATACATTTTACAAAGCCATTGCTGCCATAGATGTTGATTCCTCCGATGGATCTGGGCAAAGAGAATTGAAAACCTCTGGAAAGGATTCACCATCGTAGGTGCCATTAAGAACATTTGTGATTCATGGGAAGAGATCAAAATATCAACATTAACAGGAGTTTGGAAGAAGATGATTTCAACTCTCATGGATGACCGAGAGGTTCAAGGCTTCAGTGGAGGAAATAACTGCAGATGTGGTAGAAATAACAAGAGAACTAGAAGTGGAGCCTGGAGATGTGACTGAATTGCTGCAATCTCATGATAAAACTTTAGCAAATGCGGAATTGCTTCTTATGGGTGAGCAAAGAAAGTGATTTCTTGAAATGGAACCTACTCCTGGCAAAGATACTGTGAAGACTGCCGAAAGGATTTATTAGAGTATTATATAAACGTAGTTGATAAAGCAATGGCAGGGTTTGAGAGGACTGACTCCAGTTTGGAAGTTCTACTGTGGGTAAAGTGCTATGAAACCGCATCATGTGGTACTGAGAAATCATTCATGAAAGGAACAGTCAGTTGATGCAGTGAACTTCATTATTGTCTATTTTAAGAAATTGCCACAGCTACCCCAGCCTTCAGCAACCACCACCCTGATCAGTCAGCAGCCATCAACATCACTGCAGGACCCTCCACCAGCAAAAGGATTACTACTTCATGATGGTTATTAGCATTTTCTTTTTTAGCAACAAAGTATTTTTAAATTAAAATATATACATTGATTTTTTTAGACAATGTTATTGCACACTTAACAGACTACAATGTAGTGTAAACATAACTTTTATGTGTACTGAGGATCTAAAAAATTCTAGTGACTTGATTTATTTGCAATATTTGCTTTATTGCGGTGGTTTAGAACTGAACATGCAATGAGATATGCCTGTAGCTGCTATTATATAAAAGAGTAAAGTCTGTGCATGTATCCACAAGTGGATCACATATTACCACATGAACAATAAAAACAAAACAATCACAACAGTAAAAACAGATTCACCTTATGTTTCACCTGCAAAAAAAGTAGCACAGTTATATCCATCAAACATAGGGCATCCAACCATAATACTCTCACAGATGCATAGCAATCACAGACTTTAGTCCACAAACTTAGATGTGCAAGAAGTGTAACTTGCTTCTTTTTCTTGATGCTTTCCCTGTTTGTAACTGAACTTGGTTCTGCTGGGGTCCCAGTTCTTCTGGGTGGAAGAAACCTGGTTTCAGCCAATTCACATTATCATCCCAAAGCATCAGAGCTGAGGGAAGCACATAAGTAGGTAGTTACCATTCCTACTCATTCTGCACAAATGTTTCTGTTTCTGTCTGGCCTCTTGATGTCATCCATCTAGGTCTTGCCGCAACTTTGCCTGCAGAGATTTAAACCATCTCTTGCCACATCTGACCTCTTCTCAATGGCAAACAAAAACCATTCATCTGTGGGACGGCAACCTCTTCCACACTGTGGTATGATGGCCTCTGAGCCTGCAACCATCGCCATCTGTTGCTGCCATACCACACTGGGCACAGGGAAATGCAGGGAGCCTTGCTATCCTCTCCCTTTGTCCCCAGGCTCCACTGGGGGATAAAGCAGTTTATTTCCACTCTTGGGTCCCCATATCTATCATTCTCTCTAGCCTGGAATGCAGTCCTAAGGACAGGGCCTAGGTGCCTTAGGGCTATGCCCTTTCCCTCTGCTTCCAGCCCTCTCTCTTCCCTTAACTGGCTCTGAATGTTTGTTTAAGCCAAACCTATTAGCTCATTGGTCTGCTGACTGTCCCTTCCCTGAGGCCATACAGCCATTGCCCTATTTTTTGGGTGATGAGAAAGTAACATACAGCAATTACTAGGAATGAGGGAAGCCCTGACTTACTATTTGAAAACATTATTACAGTAGAGTTATAAGGCATATGAGGCACCCCGTTTGACCTGTAATCATTTTCTCCCTTATATCCTGTATAGAATTAACTCTATGTCAGGATAGTTTTTGTGTGCTTGTATTTGTAACCTCTGCTAGAAGATGACAGGCGAAGGTGGTCACATTATATTGATGTAGATAGGATCAGTGTCATGAATATGGAATATAAACATTTTCCTAGGTCTAGTTATCCTTAACTATACCATGAGCTTCTTAACTGTCTTGATAATGTAGGGTCACCATTTAAATTTTTTAGTTGTATTATGCTTCATACAGTGGTGTCTTTAATATACATCAATGTGGATTCTTAACATTGGGAAAAAAGATAAATACATTTTTAGTTTGTGTTCTACTTTTTAAATTCATATTCTTCTTCCTTTACTCTTAGGATGATCTCTATAGAGACCATATCCAGCAGTCTGCCTTCCTAATATGCTGATTCCAGCTATGAAACTAGGAAGCCAGCCACCATACATATCATTAGATCTTGTCTGTGACTAAATGGGCCCTGCATTAGCATCTAATTGCAGGGAGTTAGTGATGCCTGTTGTGCTTACTGATGCCTATTGTGCTTACTCAGGGGCATTTGTTTGGATTTGTTTGGTTGTTTGGTCTTGTTTTTTTATCCTGGTTCCTGGCTGTTCAGGAGATACAGATTTTCCCAGATACTGGATCTTTCTCTCAACATCCCTTTGTTTCCTGCTAAAATGCCTGTTTACCTTCTAGCCTTTCATTAGGTGCAGAGACCCAGGCTGCTTCTCACATGTTCACCTGTCCTTCAGCTGACACTCTCTTATCCTGTTGGGATGCCTAGTGTCACATGGTTTCTTCTCACTCTCACGGTACACCCCTTGATCAGAAGGGGGACTGCTGCCCCATGTGGTCAGGAGGACCCAGAGCTCAAGGACTCAGAGTTTGTTTTACCTTGACTTTGGAGTGAATGTCATCTGCAGATCCAAAGTGAATCTTTTTCTTATATCTTTATTAAGCATGCATTCAGTGTTTACAATTCTTTTAACAAACTTCTTAATATTTAGTTGCATTGAGTTCTTTTCGTTTCTGCCATTAAATGTTTCCCTCTTCTGTTGTTCTTCAAAGAGAGTTGTGCTGATCAGTGTTTTCATGACTTTTTTTTTTTTTTGGTCTCTCCCACCATAATTAGACACACATACACCAGTGAGACCCTTTAGCATTTAGCAAACTTTGAGAAGGGCCCTGAGGAAACAAAACTTCCTATCCACTTATTTTGGTTTATTGATTTTTCTGAGTAACCCTAAAAGGTTATCTTGCCACCCTTAAAGTAGGAATTCAATAAAATGTTTCTGCTTCAAGGGTAAGTTTGGAACATTTAACTTATATATTTGGACATGAAGACAAAGTACTTGATGCTTACCCAAATAGAATATGTGAGCATTCTCTAATTGAATTCTCTGAAAAATCATTGACCTCAATTCCCGTCTTTCTCACCATGCAAGTAGTTAGTACATTTATTATTTTGAATCTACAATTCTACTTTCTTCTATCTCTTGATGGTATTTTCCCCTCTTTATTGCTATCCTTGAACCTGCCAGACTCTAAAGCACTTCTCTGATACTTTTTTGATCTATTACTTCTTGATTGTCATTCCTGACAGATAAATAGCTGTCTGGTAAAAAATTAACTGGCCACCTTAAAGATGTTTCGGGTCTGGAAGGGGAGCCAAATATTTTGTGAGTAAATTATGAAACTCTCTCAAGGTGCCAAATAATTTTAGTTTACCAAAAAATTCATAACTTCATTAGTTTAAAAAAAAACAAAAAACATTCTTTTAAGACCAAACTTCAGGGAAAACAAGGAGAGTTTTAGTTGTAAAAAAGGAAAAGATAAACAGGCGGTACTTTTGCTGGCTCTAAATACTCCAAACACAGGGCTTCTGTGCTACTTGTTAGGGGATCTAGAATGTGCAGATCATATCTAGCATTTACCCATGCTTCCTAAGTGAGAGGGACACAACATTTTGTGCTTATAACTTTCAAGAGTGGGTATGCTTTAAATTATAAAAAGAAGTTCAGTTGTTTGCCTACCAATATGTAATAAATCAGGACACTTTTCCAGTTCCTAGTTCCATTTTAACTTTTGGAGACCAAATGTTTTCTATCTCTCAAGACTTTTGAGTCTTTTCATCCTTAATAAATGTAAAAGAGAGATAAAATCCCACTGGTATTTCATCATTGTAAGGAATGACTTTAGTCTCATTAAAATGAGGAAACCTTTTACTATAACTTTGTGTAATCTTTTTCTTTTTAATCCCCATTCATTCCTGATTTTGCCCTTTCCTTGCATTGATCTTCCTTTTTCTTCAGCTCTTTTGGTGGCTATGTCAGTTATTTTGGGCCTGACTGCCAATTCCATTCCACCAGCATCTTTCTAATGCCAGTGCGGCAAGAATGCTCCCTGTGCTAGTGCCTTTAATCGAGGTGTAAAGTCTGATTAGGGTCTAACTGGGAGTAGGGGTCAGAACATTTACCTACTCTGAATGCTGCACATCATTTAAGACCCCTTCAAATATTCATATGAGTTTCTAAATAAAAGTTCCTAACTTTTAATTTGAATCGCAGGCTATGGCTATTGCACCTCTTTATTTGATAACTGATCTACTCATGGAAACAGAAAGGAGTCACTCTGGCTCTGCCTCAGTAATAACAACAAAGCCCCTCACAATTCGCTTTTTGGCTCTCAAATTACATACAGAGAAGAGAATGCAACCTACAAGGGCTCTATGCATAGAATACTTTCTTCTTATGAAATGTAGCATTTTAGAGTGTGTCTATAATACCTACATCTGGTATATGTTTGATAAATACTCAGATGTGAGTGTGTTCTGCCCCACATACTTTGTTGCTACTGCTGGTAGTAATTTTCATTAATAAATAGCTAATATTTGTTGAGCACTACTTCTGTACCAGACACTATATTAGGGTGGATATTGTCGTTATCCCAGTTTTTTAAATGAAGAAACTTAGGTTCATAGATGGTTCATAAACCACAGCATTTAACTCCTATCCCTTGAATACATTTCAGTGAAATTTGAAATATAGTAGTAGGGATGATAGAGAAAAATGACGACAGTCATGAAATAGCAAGACATCTTGTTTATATGTAGTCATCATTCAGCTCAAATTTTCCTTAAGTTTTGGAAACAGTGTTCTTGAGGGCATAGTTAATTTAGTCTTTAATTAAGAAGAAACCTTCCCTTACTATATTAATTTTTTAGGGCTGCCATTACAAAGTACCATGCACTGGGTGGCTTAAAAAACACAAATTGATCATCTCAGTTCTGGAGGTGTGGACAGGGCCATGCTCTCTCCACAACCGCTAGGCGAGACTCTTTGCCACCTCTTCCCAGCCTCTGGTGGTTGTCAGCACTTCTTGGTGTTCCATGGTTTATAGCTGCCGCCCTTCAATCTCTGACTGTTGTCGCATGGCGTTCTCCCTGTGTGTCTCTGTCTTCGCACAGTTGTCTTCTTACAAGGGCATGAGTCATATTGGGTCACCCTACTCCACTATGCCCTCATCTTAACTAATTACATCCGCAATGACCCTATTTCCAAATTAGGTCACATTCTGAGGTTCTGGGGGTTAGGGCTTCAACATACTTTTTTTTTTTTTTTTTTTGATAGAGGCACAATTCAATTCATATACTTACTAAGTCTTTGTCCCTCTTTCCAAAATTTTCTTCTGGGGAAATCCAACTCAGCGTCTAAGGCCCACTTAAATGTTACCTCTTACCCGGAGCCTTTCTTGAACTTCCCTCCCTGCTGCTCTCTCTTTCATGCTCCTAAATAAATTATATCTCTTATGTGGCTCAAAACAAAACAAAACAAAACAAAACAAAAACCTTGACCGCAGAACACCCCACTATCTAATGTGTAATTAGAGCTGCCTCCTTCCTGTGACTGGGCTCCTGACTCTGATGGTGGTTGGCTCTGTTCTGTCATTCTGGGTTCAGCTCCTCAGAGAGGCCCTGTTATCACCTACCAGGAATGGAGAGATCTCTTTATTCTACTCACTTCATGAAAAAGAAGACCTTGTCTGTCTTGATTGCTGCCATTTCCCCTAAACTAGAGTGGTCCCTGGTACACGGTGGGCATTCCAGAAAGATCCGTCAAAGGGGCAAGTGAGAATTCTCTTCCAGGCCAGGACCAGTGCTTCCTCAAATGCTCTCAAACAACCCCTTTGACTTCAGTGCAGATGACCAGATGCCAGATTGGACAAACAATTTTGATATTTGCTTATATCCTCACAGGGTTCCCAGAGCTCCCCTTGCCAATATCCCATAAAAGAAGGAGTGTCTATGTACAGAACAGCTTCCTAAAAATCAAGGTCACAGAGTGGCAGGATGAAGGCTCAGAAAAACCAGTGCAGTAATCACAGTTCGTTTTTAGTGTCTTCAATCTCTGTTTTTGGAGGCCTTTTCTCCATGATTATTTGTTCTCCCACCACTCTCAGATCTTGAGCTCTCTCTTTGGCATTTTGTGCCAGGTCCTGGGAATGCAAAGATAAATGAGACATTGTTCTTGCTCTTGAGAGGTAGAGTTAAAGGGGAAGACAAACCCACGAACAACTGATTAATATACAGAGATAAGTACAATAAATGTATATAAGATACTGAGATAAGCATGATAGAAAAGTGTCTATAAAGTGCAGCAGAAGTACAGAGGAGAAATAAAGACTATCTGGAGGAGTCAGTTCAAAGTCCATAGAAGATGTGACATTTAACCTGGGTCTTAAAATTTAAGTCAGGCCAGAAAGAAGGGGAAGAGTATTTTAGGCAAAGAAACCAACATGTGCAAGGGCGAAGTTGGCATGAACCTGTTCTGACAACAGGGGGAAGTTAGTTCCATGTGACTGAAGCACAGAGTACTTTTTACGGGGAAAGCAGGAGTTGATGCTCTAAAAGTAGGTTGGTCCAGATGTGAAGGATTCTATTTGTGGGGCAGAAGTTTGAACTTTTTCTTCGTTGGAAAACCATTGGAGGTATTTAAACTCGGATGTGTCCTGATGGGTTAGGGGCTTCACAAAGGTGCCTGTGACAGCAACGTGAAATAGTCTGTAAGTTATCTCAGGAGACCAGGTGAGAGGAGTGTCAGACCCAAGGCAGTAGGGCTGGACTGGAAACCCATTGGAGAGATGCACTTTCTAGAAATGAATGCACATTCAATCAGGAATGGTCAAATATGGAGCAGGAGGGAGAGAGAAGAACATCAGGTTGTAAACTGAGTATCTGGGTAGATATTTTCTCTGAAATCTTTTAGTAGAAGATTAAATTTACCTAATCCTTTAGATGACTACCAAGACACATGTTAACTCTCCAATTTACATTTTAATAATTTTTAAAAAATTAGTCTAAAGAAGCAACCATCAGCAAGCAGTTCAATTTTTTGGACAAAGAGACTTCTTGGTATTTGAAATCATGTTGTCTCCTCATCTGTCACACTCACTGTGGTGGCCCTGTTCTGAGGGGAGCCCAGGTCCCGGTGCAAGGCTGCGGGAGCCTTCCCTGCTTTTCCTTTCATTACTCCCAGGTCAGCGTGAGAAGGGTGTCTTGGGAAGCACGGGTCAATAGATCCAGGGGGCAGTGAGATAGAGGTGTACGCTGGTGGTGCAGGGCAGCCTGCCGCAGCCAACCTACTACATTACGTTGTCTGTGGAGTGGTCCTAAAAACTAATGTTGCTGTCACTGGTCCCTCTTAATTTTTATCAGCTGGGTATGGATGAGGCTTCATTGTCATTTACTTAATGCTTTTACTCAGATATTTGGCTAACTGATGTTTTTCCATGACTTTTTTGAGTTATTTTTGCTCAGTAATGAATAATAAAGTGAGATTTACCATCTGTATATGACAGCATTTGTTTTATTTTGACATTTCTTTTCTGGACAGCAAAGGTTTTATAATTAGCTTTTCCCTCTGCCAAAAACATTGCTGGAAAACGATTTCCCTGAAAAAAAAAAAAAATGTTTCATAGCTCCCTTTACTAGTTGGCGTCATCTTATTTCGATTTGGAAATTTTTTCATAAGTCAGTCAGGAAATGAAACAAGAAAAATTTCTCTTGAAAATTAATTCTTAACAAGAACGAAAATTAACTTTTGCCCCAAGAAAATTAGGAGGGAAATGAAAAGAAATATGTTTGAAATGGTGGTGGTTCCACTGTCTTTTTAAAAACTTTTTATTGAGGTAAAATTAGTATATAATAATATATGTTGGTGTATACATATATAGTATAAAATTGGTATGTAACATTATGTTTCATTATAGTTCAACATCTGTATGTACTACAAAGTAATCAGCACCAAAAACTAGTTACTGTCTTTCACCATACAATTGACCCCTTTTAATTTGTTAGAGTTAAATGAGCAATATAGGAAACCCCCTTTCTACCTCACTTCAAATGAACTTGTTTGATTCTTGCTGTTACTTTGATCAATTTTATGTCCAGCTCTTTGAAATACTGGGGAGACTGTGCTAGAACTGATGGATGGTACCCTATTTCTCAAAGGCTTAAGTCTGTGGTGGATTCTGCCCCTTTGCTAATATGCGGCAACCATCAGCCTGGTGCTGCCTGTGAAGATACAACCCCCGCTACAAACACACCCCCCTCCCATTCCCCACATGCTGAATTGCCCTCTTCATGCAGCCAAGTCTAAAGCTGGCTCTGTGACTGGGGAACCCAAGAGAACAAGCTGCAGGTATGTCAATTATCAGTGATTTCTCTCTGGAGTACTCTTGAAAAATGGAAGGAGGAGGTAACATTGATAACAGATGACAGAATGGCTTATCATTGCGAATGGCAAAAACATCACAGTGAGCTAATGGCAAAAGCAGTCACACTGACTGCACCAGCGCCCTCCCCTAATGATATGTGGAAACACCTTCCAGTTCCTACAGTAGGAACAGTGGCCAAATTCTCTTTATAGCCCAGAGTATTTTCCTTTCTAAGTCATACCCAAAGGGCTGCTCCTAGAATCAGATCCCAGACCCAGCCACGCTAGCCCCATCATCTCCACTCTAATTTCCACCACCATCATTATTCAACATTTTTGGATTGAGTACTAACAAATATGTGGAACTGAAAGAGACGTTATATAATATTTCAGAAGTGTATCTATTTAAAATGGAGACAACAGGCGTATTCTGAAAGCATTAAGCCAGTATCATTTATAACAATCCAGACAACAGAGTGAAATAATAGTGCTGTCTCAGCCATTCTTGTTCTCACGGGTAGAGTGTAAACATTTCTTTCCAGTGTATTTTTGTATTACATGATTAGCATCTTCTTTTAAATTTCGACATGTTGGCTATGGGTAACTGATACTCTGTGAAGTACAAGGAGTGTGAAGGAATCCCCTCTGTTTAAAGATGATGCCCCTTGTTTTGAATATACAGACCTGCTCATGTGAAATAGATGTGTATTTCATACACTGGTTTGGGTGACTGGGCCTTAGATTTTTGTCAAGAAATGATGTGGGGTTTAAGGAGAGGTTCTCGTAAGTCTGTGACAGTAAGTGAGGATTGTCACCCACCCACCCATGTCAATACCTAATTGTGTTAAAGAATTGTTACCTTTATCTAATCTAGTTCAAGATTTTTCTCCCCTTCACAGAGTAGAACAGAGAACCTGGGTGTGTTGAGGGCTTAATGAAAAGCCTCTGTGGCAGTAGAGCCTTAAATTTCTTATCCTCCAGCAACAAAGGTGGTTCTCCTATAAAGGGAATTATCATCACTTTGAAACAGCTCTCCTTCTGCTGTATTATAGGAAGAGTGTACACTGTTTGCTGAGATTGACTATGCTTATGATTTTCATAGGGAAGTGAAGCTTTATGTGACCTATAGATATAAAACCCAATATATCAAGGACATCAGGAGCATGGCACTCTGGGAGCAGAAGGCACCTGGGGAGTTATACAGACCTTGTTTGCATCCTCGCCCTGCCACTTATCGATTTGGCTTTTTCACACCTCATTTTTCTTAAGCAACAAAATGGTTATAATACTAGACTCTTTGGGTTAAATATTAGCTATTTCGTTATGCTAAATATTAGCATTTATTGAGTGCTCAGGTTGTAACAGATGCCCAGCCAAGCAATTATTACAAATGGTGTCATTTAATTCTCACCATAATATATGAGGTAGTAGTTATCTCCACGTTAAAGATAAAGAAACTGAGGCAGCCTATTACTCCACGTCTCAGAGCTAATAAGTGGCGTCAGGCTTTTATTCCAGGTCTGTCAGACTCCAGATTCTGTGAGAAGGAAAGTGAAATTAAAGTGGTGCCTCTTGCATAGTAGGTGCTTACCACATGTTAGTTCTCTTTCCTTCCATGTGTATCCTGTGGCTTTGACAGATCTTGGTTTCTGTGTTAGATTTTTATATGTAACATTCTATAGAGCAGGTTTGTCATACTGCCCTCATGTGGTTCATTTGGAAAACAATGGTTTCTAAAAAATGTGTAAGCGAACTATAATATACATGCAAATAAGCATTATTTAAAATGTGTATCTAGTCTCCTAACTGTATGGATACTTTTGGAGATAATATAATTCTACAACCTCACTACACAAGAAATACTACTTTTTACTTTCTATGATCCAGCTGAATTCCTACATCTGAGCCCTAACCAGCTGGTAAGATACTTAGTTTCAGTCACTCTTGTAACTTCTCCTCTGGCTTCACCAGTGTCCTCCATTCCTTCAGTTTTCTTGGGGAAAAACAAAAACAAAAATCCCTTCTCTTCCCTGGCATAGCACACGATGAAGCTTTGTCTTGCCATCCTGTTAAGAAGGGAGTAATTTTTCTTGCAATTATTCTTTTCCACCCGACTGCTCTGTTTACAGAGACTTTTAACCCACTGGAGAAACCTTCAACTTTCACACTTAGGAAAGAATTCACATCACCAGAGAGTAGAATGTTGGTTTAGTTACCAGTTTAAATGTTAGAAAATTTTTCCATGAGTAAAATAAAATGGTCCACTGTCCCACCTATCAGGAACTTTAAGTCACTAAGTGAAACTTACTCAAAGGTTTTCGTGTACCAGGAGGATACATTCAGCCTACCTGGATTCATTCTCCTATGTTACGCCAAGCCGCACATATGCATTTGAAACCTAGTGCGTTGATTAGCACAGGGCTCCATCCCAAGCAGTTACCCTCAGGAGACTTCCTTGTTTTTCAGTGGCCCTGTCCACTGAGGATTTAATCATCTCATGTCAGATTTATGCCACACTGTGCTCTGGTTATGTTTTTGTGATGGAGGGTAGTTGGTCCAGGAGAGGGTAAGGATCTTTTTTTAGTTCTTAAGTACCATTTTGTAACAACATACGTTGAAGCCTTCTGTTCTAAAATTTATCTAAGAGTTAACGATATCTTCATGCCAACACCTAATTGTGTTTCAGATAATGGAGGGCAGACTTTGGCGGGGGGCAATAACTGGCCCCTTCGAGGAAGAAAATGGAGCCTGTGGGAAGGAGGCATTCGAGGGGTGGGCTTTGTGACAAGCCCCTTGCTGAAACAGAAGGGGGTGAAGAACCGGGAGCTCATCCACATTTCTGACTGGCTGCCCACTCTCGTGAACCTGGCTGGAGGAAGCACGAATGGTACCAAGCCTCTGGATGGTTTCGACGTGTGGAAAACCATCAGGTACCTGCTCATCTTTCTCTTTTTCCTCCCGGGACAGGTAATCCTAGAACAGTTTGACTCAACTGAGTTGAGAATGATAGCTTCTCTGTGTGGAAATGATAGCTTACAAATAAGTGATTTTTAAAAAATAGAAATGCCTTTAGAAATATAATTCTATATATATTTCAAATATCTAGATTTGAGATGATGGGCCTGTGTTTTACATGAAGGGGAAGACTGTCTTCAGCAGCTCACCCTCTACAGGAGGTCTTTAAGCAGAGATGTTTCTCTAAGAAGTAGGGTAGTGTATTGTTTTCTTCCTGCAGGAAGTCAGCGGATCTGCCCCATTGCCTGCTGGGAGAATGGAGGACCATGCAGTGGAGCAAGAGCTGGAATGTGAGCCAGGGAGTAGCTGTGCCCAATAAGTATCTAGTGAGCACCTACTATGTGCCAAGCACTGTTCTAGATGTGGAAGAATTAGGGATGAATAAGACAGGCAAGATCCTGGTTCTCATGGAGCTTATACTCTAGTTAGGGGTGGGGAAGAATATATAAGTAAACACATGAATAAGCAAAATAACTTCTGGTAGTGATAAGCACTATGGAGGCAATAAAACAGCGTGTGGTGATAGAGCTGGTAGATGCGAAGGACATACAGTCTGGGGAGCAGAACCCAGACTCAGGTTTGAAAATGGTGGGAACCTTTTCCTCTTTAGCCACCACAGTATGGAACAATGACCCCAAAGTGGGGAGGAACACACCTTAGAGGGTGCAAGAAGAAAACTTTAAAACTTGTGTTTATATTTAATTTTATGTCATCTTTTTTAAAGTATATGTTTTTTATAAGGTATATAATGTATTAGTAGATTAGTATATATGTCCAATTTATAAATGAATGTACATATATTGGAGATATTGCTTTTACTGATGGAATGACAATTGTCTAGTCCAATCGTTTTCAACCACTGTTTGGTGTTACAGCAAGGGGTAATGGCTGACCGACTGGTCTCCTAGTGGCCAGGGGAGACGACCTCCTCAGGTTTTCCCTTCTTCATTCCGCTCCAGATGCCTCACCTCAAAGATAGGAGTTTCTGTTCTTAGGAAATACACAACGATGTATTTAGGTGTAAAGGTATATGCAACATACCTTCAAATGGCTCAGAAAAAAGTTATGTGAGTATGTGCATATATTCATATTTACATTTGTATATATACATTTTTAATACAAACACACCATAAGTGTGTGTGCACAGAAATAATACAAATGGAGTCAAATATTAACAATAAAATAATCTCAGTAAAGGGCTTCAGTGTTCTTTTACTATTTTTTATTTTTGCAACTTTCCATAAATTTGAAATTATTTCCAATTAAAATGTTTTTGAAAATAGGAAAGTCTGGCAGCACAGGGCCTACATGACCACAAAGCCAACAATTGACAAGAATCAATCAATTACCATCTTCCTTAGATGAAGCATTCACCCTTCAAATCACCAGGCCCTATTGCTCTCAACTCCCAGTGCAAGCTCACGTCACTCATTTATGCAAATTCTACCATATGTATGTACCTTGATATACTTAAATGTTCCTTTAACTTAGATTGATTTTTATTTTTTAAATCAATAACACTATAATGAACAATTTCTTCATAAAATCTGTCTACATTTTGGATTTTTCCCTTAGATATAAATGATTTTGAAATTAAGTTATGAAGCTAGAAAAGGACCATTTTATTTTATTTTTTAAATTTTCTCTCGCTTTTTTGTTCAGAAAGCTTTATCTCAGCCTGAAATGTTGTTTATCTGAATTTCTTCTAAGTGTCATAGTTTGATTTTCTTCCATGTAATTCTTGAATTGTTTGTTGCGAGATGATTGTGTTATGCAAGGTGGATATCTAAATCAGAGGAGTAGGCTTCTTTTTCAGGTCTTTGAATTTAGACTTCTTTGAGACTGAAAGATCTGAATTTAAAGGGAAAAAAAGTACCTGAACATATGCAAAAAAATTTAGGTAGAATTTATTTTTATGATATTAGACCTTGATTACACTTTCTTTTCTATGTGATCGTGTATGTAACGTACTATTGAGTCAGCTCTGACTCCTGGTGACCCTATGAGTAATGTCCAAAATGTCCTGTCCTCAACAGCCTATGGCTTCTTTTATGGAGTCAATCCATTCCCTATTTAATCTTCCTCTTTTCCTGCTGCCTCCTATTTACCCCAGCATTATTGTCTTTTCCAGACACCTCTGCCTTCTCTTGATGTGCCCAAAGTAGGACAGCTTTGGTTTTGCCATCTTTGCCTCCAGCAACATCTCAGGCTTAATTTGCTCTAGGACTCACTTGTTCGTCTTTCTGGAGGTCCAGGGTATCTGTAGAGCTCTCTTTCAACACCATGTTTCAAGCGAATCAATTTTTTTTCCTGTCAGCTTTCTTCGCTGTCCAGCTTTCACATCTGTATGTAGTAACTGGGACTACAACAGTGTCGATTTCTTAGCTTTGGTCTCTAATGACACATCTCTGCTCTTTATGCTCTTTCCTAATCCTTCCATTGCTGCCCTTCTGAGTCTCAGCCTTCTCTTGATTTCACATAGAAAAATATGGGAAAAAAAAAAAAAAACGAACAGTCTTTGCAAACCTATGCCTCTCATTCATTTTTAATCTAAAAAGTAATACCTACTTTATGATAAAAAGGAAATAAAACAAAAATTTCCAAGCAATGCAAAACTTGAACTTCAGTTCAGCTTATCACCAGCTTTCAATGTGAAAGTTCTTGAAATTTGACTTAAAGAAGTAGGAAAAAGTTTGAAGTGGATTTGATATGACAACATATGTATCATGCAATCAGTTTTTATTTGTGTTTTGTTGTGTTTTGGTGGCAAATGTGTTGTAAACCCTAGCTTGGAAAGGCATACAAGCAAAAGGAATCAAAGCTCTGTAGTACCATTTGCCAAACGAAGGTAGGCTTGAGCTGAGAAACAGTTAAATTCATTTTAAATCATTTCCTCTGCCCCCAGTTCAGTGAGGTTATTACCTTTGGCAAAGTCCAAGTGATTGATGTTCATCCATATCACCAAATGATGGGTTATAAGTCCACTTTTCAATCTTAAGATTATCTTGATCAGAAGTAACCTTTAAGAGTTTGGCACATGTTTGCTTCTGCCTGCAGAAAAATTGCAAACGGTTTGGTCCCCTTAACTCCAGATTGCAGAAGGTCTTTCCTCAGTGTTAGAAGAACACTGAGCTCCTAGTGACCGATCTCTTACAGAACAGGGCCTCTCTCTTAAGCCGCATACATAATATTGACTGCAGGGCTTTAACCAAAAGATATGGCCAAAAATATTGTCCAGATATGCTAAACCATGAAAGAGTAGATGTTCCCTTTCTATTTTTTAAAAACTAAAAATTCTGCCCAAAGTTTAATCAAGTACTTTAAGACTTTCTTGTGGGAATCTAGCAAATCTTCAGTAAGTAACGATCCGCTCTCATTCTGAACCCATTTCTTGTTAAAAGATCCTGAAAAATGATTCATCCCTCTGGCCCTGATGAAGTTGATGCTTCTCACAGGATTAGGCAATCTTCATTCAGAATCAGTGGCAGAACATTTGGTGCCCATGCCCGCTGACATAGAAAGCGATCAGTCAGATTGACATCTGGAGCTTTTTTCCAAAGCAGCAAAAACAAATGGATAGCCAAATGCCAGAGACACTTGATCTGTACCCAGAGTTCCATAACTGTTTTCAGTCAGATATTTACTTGGAAATTCTATTTTCAGGGTGATGGTAGTTTTTGAAAATTTCAAGAGGGCCTCATGAAATAGGAATACCAGTGATGGATGAAAAAGAATTGGCCGTGCTGAGGGCATCAGAGGTTTCACTAGTTGCATAGTTATCAATCTTCCTAGACCTGCTTCAGAATTTTAAAATGATAGAAGAAATAACAATTCTGGAGTGATGACATTATTTTCAACAGAAACTCCTTCAGCTCCTTAAGTTTTTCCTGTTTCAAGCCAAAGACCATGTTTGTAATTTCTAGGAGACATAACTCCTCCAAGCTCTTTCCAATTCTGTATGTTTTTTCTGCTTTTCATCTCAATAACCAGCGTAAAGGTTATTTGAAGAAATTTCAAGGGATTCAGACTTTATAATGTTTTTTAAACTTATTTTATCTTTAAACTTAATATAAACAAAAGCAGAGCCCCTGATCATAATGATGGAATGTTTTTTTTTTCTTTCTCATCAATGGGGAACTCTTCTATATGTTACAATATGAAATATTATCTGATGATGTAAAATATCTTAAAAACAATATGACATTATAAAAACTTTCCCCCCATGGATTAAGTTCCAAGAAGAAAGTTGAAGGCAAAGTACTCACTATTCACCCCACTTTCATAGAATCATGAAGCCCAATGAAGCATAGTAGTCAATGAGTCAAAAGTTAAGAACCTCTGAACTAAAAGGATACTTTATTCCAAATATTACCAAAATGATGCAGACTGATTATTGAATAATTATTACTGAATAATAATTTTGTTATTATTGAATAATATTTCCTATTTAGTGAAAATTTTGTGGTATCACTTTAATTATGTTTTCAGTTCTTACTAGTACTGTGATCTGCCTTGGTGCCATTGTTTTAGTCTACTGACTTAGCCATTCTCATGCTAGCTAGCACCTCTCCAATGGCTGGTAATCATTGTCTTTTTAGAGTATATTTAAATACCTGGTAGAAGTAGCTATCTACCTCTCTCCATTATATTTCCTTTACAAAATTTAGCTTCACGTACAACTGATCAGTGCTCAGCTGAGTATTCTAAGGGGACCCTTTGCAAATCTCTTTCTGTGTAGCCTTCTCCTCTCTGGTACTTTGTTACTCTGTTGTATGAACTTTAACTGCCCTGGTCTCACTGGACTCTCAGCTCTGTCTTCAACTCAGGGAGTCCACTGGGCTATGCCTCAGTTCCTCAGTTCCCCTTTCTGTACCAGGGCTTAGAAACTGTATCAAGCTAGGGCAATGATAAGACTCAAGATGATTGATAGATAGATAGATAGATAGATAGATAGATAGATAGATAGATAGATAGATGGATAGATAGATAGATAGATAGATAGAAAGAAATGTATAGATCTATGTTTTATTACCTTTAATATTACCAACACTTTTTATTACATATCTTCCTTATTCTTCATTTCCTAATTTTAATCTTTTAATTGGGTGGTTACTACTTTAAAGTAATTTTCAGAAGAGGTATGTAAATCGTAAGGTTTTTTTTTAATCTTTGTATGTGAAAAAATATCTATTACCTTAAAACATAAATGATAATTTGACAAAGAATTCTTGTCAAATCTTTTCTCCTCAACGTTCTATAGACATTGCTGTATTGTCTTCTGGTAAACACTATTACAGCAAAGTATACCAGTTTTACCCAAAAATAAAAAGGATAATTTTTTTCTTTATGTATTTCTTTCTTTTTATTTTATCTATATTAGAAGACAGATGTTAGCTGAACCTATTGTGTAGTCATTTTACAATATATAAATCAAATCATCATGCTGTATGCCTTAAACTTGTACAGTGATATATGTCAGTTATTTCTGAGTAAAACCAGAAAAAAATTTAAAGCCTTAAAAAAAGAAAGCCGAGATTGCAATCTTGGCATCTGACAAGGTAGAGTTCATGTCAAAATTGTTGGAGAGTATAATGGTAGGAATGGTACAAATGGTGATTTATTTTTTGACCCATGTATTTAGAATGATATTGTTTAATTTCCAAATATTTCAGGTTTTCTCTGCTTATATTGATTTCTAATTTAATTCTGTTTTGGCCAGAGAGCATACTTTTTATTTTTTCAGTCCTTTTAAATTTGACACTTGGCCCCACATACAGTCTTTCTTGGTATCTATGCTATGTGGACTTGAAAAGAATGTGTACTCTGTAGCTGTTAGGTATAGTGTTAGATTTTTTTTTGTGATCCAGTCAGAAAATATTTTATTTTAGGAGACGAGTTTCTATATATTGCTATGACTGGTATTTTTATTTTTAGCTTTGTCTTATTGTTTTATGTTATATTTACTTTTATCTTTTGTTTGTTAGTTCTTTTATATTTAGAATGATTTATATTCTAGTGTTCACCATTATACTAATATCTACATAATTTTCTTAGTTTATTTTTTTTAATTTAGGTTCTGCTATGTGGTTTGTCAGCTTTAAATGGCATCTTTGACTACCATTTAACCTATAAGAAAATCAACTAGCTTATTCCACTTTACTCTTTCTTGCTTTTCTCTTCCAGTTTTATTTTTAGTTGTATTATTTCTACTTTGTCAGAGCATATAATATATTATAATACTGTTCTTCTATCCTTATCCACAGTTTTGTTTTTGTCTTAGATCTATAAAATATTACATGCTAACCTCTTGCCCATTTCTAAAGTGTTCTAAATTATCTCTTAGTTGGAGGAATTCATTCTTTATTAGGTTTCTCAGGATTCTTGGAATTCTTTTATGTCTATTAAAACGTTTTCTACAACCTTGAGAATTGAAAAACAGTTCAACTGATATAAAGTCCTTGTGTCATACTGTCTTTCCTTGAATTTCTTGAAAATGTCACCCCACTCTACTTGTTTTGTATGTTGCTGTTAATAAGTTTAATGTCAACCTGATTTTATTTCCTTTGCAAGTGAATTGGTCTTTTTGCCTGATGGCCCAGATTTTTATTATCACTATTATTATTATTTAAAGCCTAAGACTTTTACCAGATATATCTCAAAGGTGACTATGCGGGGTCACTATTCCCAGATACACAGTAAGATCTTTCAATCTGTACATTCAGGTCTTTTATTCAGAGATTTTTTTAATTGTAGTTTTAAATATTATGTTCCATTGTTTTGTGTTTCTTCTTCAGGGACTCTAATTACAGATAATATTGAATCTTATTTATATATCTTTTGTTTCTATCAGTTTCTCTCTGATCCTTTTTACTTTATTTTGTTATTTTGATTATTATATCTCTTTTCATTTTTATTCACATACTTTCATATACTTTCAGTAATATATAATATCCCTTCGTTTCTGAAGGTTTGTCTTTTCTTTGAGTCGCTTCCTTTAGTTTGGTGTCAGAGCTTTTAAATTTTTGATTCACAATATTTTTTTTTATATTAGCAGTAACTGGTTCAATTATATTTAATTCATTGCAAAATAATATGTAACAGTTTTCTTCTGCTTTGTGGCTTTTTCCACCCCCCATAGCAAGGGAACATTTTCATTTGTCAAAAGTTTTGAATTCTCATTTGCAATTTTTTTAAACTCATATGACAGCTTTGTTTAGATCCTTGTGTTTTCTGTTGTTGTTGTTTATATTTATGTATGTTAGCTTTTCCTAGACCCACAATAACAGGTGGTCTTTAGGGGTAGAATTTGGAAGTTTAATTTTTAGTTCAAGGGCACCTTCTTCTATGGCTGCGATGAAGTAGTTTCTTTAACAAGTGCTATTCCTTTCTGGTCTGTCTTCTTTTGATTCTATGTTGATCAGGACCCTGATCTGTTGCCTCTTCCTCCTTTCCCTTTACCATCAACCTTCCAAAAGACACTCTGACTACTCCTGTCAGAACTGGTGCCTGCCCGATTTTGCCATGCTGATCCTGCACACTTTCCAAGCCACTTCCTTTTGACTTCCCAGTAGCCAGCCCTCTGACCCTCCAGGTTTCAGACGTGTATCAGCATTTTGTTATTCAGCTTTCTGGGGTTTATTTTACCAAACATGATCCCCTCCTGTACTCCTCACCGTCTTTTGCATAATCCCAACCTGACTCTGTCCTGAATGAGCACTAGCACCCGTCCTTCAGGTCTCAAGTGGTTATTTTCTCATATCCATCCAGGGTTTAAATATGTTCTGTCCCCTGCTTATGTCGTAGGCTCGGGTGTTGGGTGGATTTACTTTCTTTCTTTTTTAATATGTTTTTCAAAAGAATGTTTGAAGAGGTTCAAATTTAGATGGCCACCAGTATTCCATGGGAATTTCAAACTCACATGTTCTTAGGCTCTTGCTCCAGTTTAAGAAAAACAGCACTAGAAACTGTAGATGAAACATTATAAATATGGTTTATGAAATAAAGATGATAGGGAACTCCAACTAGTGGCTCTGCATTCAGAGACTGCCAAGTGAATACATACATACGTTAAAGCAAAATATTTAAGGAATGATGTGTTATTTTTTGATTCCCTACTTCACCTTTTTTGACAGAAGAGCTTCTACCCTATGTCCGTAGTATGTAGCGTTCTGCAGGTTGTTTCAGATAGTTTCGTAGTCAGGTGCTACATTCTAAAAAACTACATATCATGCTAGTCTCTTCTGTTTCCTTCCATAATGTCTGGTGTTTGCTGCTTGGATGGACATAGGGAGAGATGCTGCTGGGGGTGAGGAAGGAAAGGCATGATGGGCTAGCTCTGAAGACAGTTAATGAGAGATCATTGCCCATTTTTTGTTTCGTGCGGCCTCTGAGTCCTCTAGCTAAAGGTAGATACAGTGAGACATCTTTTCCTATTTTCTTTGAGATCAGGTTTTGATGCTTATAGTAGAATCCAAGAATGTGTTGTTAATCTATTCAGCATTGGCATTAGTGAGAATCCCCTTGGGACTTTGGCATCTGGTCTTCTCTTTAGTTTCCAACACTGTTGCCAATTTTCATCTCTTTGTAATTCTTTATGGGTTTTATAATGGAAATTAGAAGAAAGGCATATTAGGCCCTGCTGGTCCACCCAGATACTAACCCAGAAGTCCTAGCAGTTATTTTACAGTAATGAGTAGGAAAAGATCATATGAAGGGTATGATTCCATTATTTTTTATATTCCTTATTTCTTAAGTAGCCTAATTTAAAATTTTACTGATTCCTTAATAAAAATGTACATGAAAAATTATCTCCCCAGGTATAACTATATAAAATGAATTTAAGTTACATATTTCCTCATCAAATTTCATCAACATTTTGTCATTTCTATTCCTAAATTCCTTATTTGTGATAAATGTTTTCATGTTAAAATCATTTTTCAAGGGGCATGGGATTTATGCAAACCCCATATCACCCACACCCAAGTAAGAAAGAAAATAAGTACTCTAAGGGATTAATTTCACTAATATAACAGTTAAAAATGTGAACTCTGTGGTTAGATCTGGTTCAAATCCCGTCTCTTTCATTTATTATTTGTGTGATCTTGGGAAAGTTGCTTAACATCTCTAAGCATCAATTTCCTTGTATGTAAAAATGCACTATTAGTGGTACCTGCCTCATAGGCACTTATGTGAGGATTTAGTGAAAGAATATGTGTAAAACACTTAGCACAGTGTCCAGAACATAATAACAGCTCTGTAGCTTGAAGTGAAGATGAAAATGACGATGAAGATGCTTACAAAGAGTTAACAGGATGCATGTTACTCTGTGGGTATTTCTTGAATTTTTTAATTAGTGACTTTTTTGTTAAAATTTTATCTCAGAAAATATTACCATGACTATTTCTATTTCTAAAAATTTGATACTGCCTTCCAGGGTGTGTCTTATGACAGATGGTCAGCAGCTAGTGGTAAAAGAAGTATGGAATGTAATAGCATTTCATTTATTTATGGGAAATGTTTTACTGCCCCACCCTTCAACTAGTTGGAAAATTAAAGTCAAAAACTGGAAACTCTATTTATAAATGGACAGTGCTGTGATCTCAGTGTCTGAAACTGTAGACTTTTAGAAAATATTCATAGCATATTGGAAACTAGTCACTGATCAGTTTCTCTTTTCCCTATTTTTTTAAAAAAACTAATCCAGAAAATAGGAAATTTGAGGTAAATTAAAATTTAATACTTAAGTATCATCAGAGAAATTAACTGTGTACTATTTTATATCAGTCATTAAGAGGATGGAGAAAAATGATTAACTCTTATTAATAGAGGTATTTGAAGTCAATAGAGCTATTTGTTAGTGCCACGTTAAAAATAAGCTAAATGAGTGAAAATATAACACATTCAAGAAGACAGGCCATGTCTACATTTCACTAAGGAGACAGTTTAGCATAGTGGTTAGGAGTAGGCAATTTGGGAGTCATTCTGCCTGAGTTTCAAACTCAATTCTATCACCTGCTTAATCACTTGTAATCTTGTAACTTACTTAACTGCAGCATGCCAAAGTTGTGTCTATATCATAATGTCAAGAGTTAAATGAGATAATACACGTAAAACATTTAAAATGTGGCACATAATAAATGCTCTGTAAATGCTAGCCACTATTATTCTAACTAGCCTAGCCAAGCCCCCAAATATCTCCAGTTTGGTTGTCATAGACATGCATGAAACATGCCCATTTCACTGGTTTAGAAGTAGGTCTCTGTTAAGTGGTCATTGTTCACTTCTTTCTCTTTACTTAATTCTTTGTCTACTGACTACTCGTAGCCATTAATGTATGCTGGGGCAGGCGGTGAACACTGCAGTAAGGATCCTCTAACAGTCTCATATGTGCCTACCTTAAAGGAACTAATTAGAGAGCTTTACTTTGTTTCTATCAGCCTGCAGCCCAAACATTTGCCATAATAAAAACACTCCTTACCTTGATTCACCTTAAAACAAAGAACTCGTGTGATTATCATCAGTCGTTATTCAGAGATTTTCATTTCACAAACAGAATCAACAGTCTAGTGAAGATAGTGTTGCATGTACAGCTAAACAATGCCATCTGCCTAATCCAAAAAATAAGGAAAATTCCTACATAACAGATTGTAATGTACCGTTTTTATATGCAGCTCATAGTAGACTGTGTGACTTAGCTATATTTGACACTGATACTTTTCTAAAATGAGACTCTTACATGGGAGAAAGTATAATAATATGTTTTAGAAATTAAAGTTATAGCTATATCAGTGTATTTCGTAAGGGGAACTCTTGCCAGCAAGAAGAATGGATAGAATTATTAATGTTCCATTGTGTTTACATTATTATTCTTGTATCTGTGTCTTGGGTTTTAGTCTTGTATCTGTGGTTATATTTTTTCCATGTCTGCTGAGTCAGGATCCACATTTTGCAGTGGAAGTTGTTGTTTTTAAGAGACCAGCCATTCCGCATTTAACTTATCCTAGGCACTGTGTCAAGTGCTTTACGTATGTTGTCTCATTTAATTCTCATAACAACTCTGTAAGTGGGTACTTTAATCTATAATTCGCTAGTGAGAAAAATAAGTCTCAAGTTTATATGGCCAGTAATCTGTGCAGTTGAGATATAAACCCCAAAAGGCTATGCCCTTCAAGACGATGCTGTTCAGAACATGAGAGAGTGAGGCCTTTGGAACTGGTCAGAAGTAAGACCATAGACTATTGAAGCAATTGGCATTGTCCTCTTTTGTTGTACGGAAATGAAACTTAGGAACAGTATAATGTACAAAAGAATAAGGAAATACTGCAATATTTGTGTCATTATCTAAAATACATAGATATGAAATACAGACACTAATACATGTTGTAATATAGCAATAATCAATCACATAATCATTTTATGAGGTTGATAAGGTCAAAATTTATTCTACAAGTGATCACACCGTTGATATTGCTGAAAACTATTTTTTGAACATACAAAACACATTTTTTTTCTCCAACCCATGTAGATACACATACCTTTGAGGACGAAAATTGTATTATATGCTAACACTTTTGTTTTGCAAATGATGCTCTCAAGAAGGCATAAAGACAACCCACAGAATTGGAGAAAATATTAACAAATGCATGTGATAAGGGACTTGCATCCAGAATATATAAAATAATAGTAATGGTAGTTGGAGTTTTTTTTGTTTTGTTTTTAATTAATTTTATTTTAACATGTCTTTATTTGGCAAATACAATGTTGCTAGTCACGACCCAGATTTTTTGAAATTTTATGGTCCTTAAAATTCCAAACCTACTGCTGTAGAGTTTGTGGTGTGGGTATTTGGCCACCTGAAAACATGGCCTCTTGGTTATATCAGGGGCCTTAACTGGTTATTCAGATGTGTACAAATCTCAGGGTATTAGCAGTACTTGGCAACCTTCTCCTGGACTGTCAAGTTGGCCACAGTACTCTCCCAATGATTGAGATTGTATCTAAGATCTTCTATGAGGCTGAGTGTATACTAGCAAAATGAACTGGGTACTTCATGCATACCCCACGTACATCTGATGCTGTTTGTGCTCTCAATTTTTTAAGAACACTATTTTGAGAGTCACACAACCCATTATTTGGCCAATACCTTACTATGTTATCTGTAACATGAGGGGTTTGGACTAAGTGATCTCTAAGTATTTTTTCAGCACTAATGTAAGTTGTGATTGTATTTGCATGTACATTTTTTTTTTAATGCTGAAGAGATATAGCTAATTAACATGTCTTTGTATTAAATATAAGTTCCATGTTACAGATCTGGATATGGAAGACATTAATTTTTCTCATTCAGTCTAGTATTTAAAAGGCATGTTGCATCTGTAATATGGATGCTGCCATCTTGGCAGATGCTCTTCATTTCTCTGCGAGGATTCAGTATGCAGTTTACACAAGATGACTTGAGTTCTCATTTTACTGCTGTGAAGAGTGGTCATGTTTAAATATAGCCACATTGTTTATTACAAAAAGTCATAAGACTCATTTTTTTAAATTGTTATTTTCTTGACACTGAAGTTCTTATGTAAATGTTCAGTCATTGCTATAACGTAGACAGATGATGACTGCTTGAAGATATATGCGCCAACCAGATTCTGGAGACCTGAATTCGTGTTAACTAGCAGGTTTGTTATTGCCCACAAGTACAAGATAGGAAGTATTAAAATCATTCATACCCATTTGAGAGAGGAAATTAATGCTTCCTTGAAAAATTCTTTTCTAGTGAAGGAAGCCCATCCCCCAGAATGGAGCTGCTACACAACATTGACCCAAACTTTGTGGACGCTTCTCCATGTGAGTACCTTGTTCACTGCAGTTAAACTGGATCTGCTTGGCTCCCAAAGGTAGTTTTCTCACCTAATGTGTCTCTAGCCAAGCTTTCTCTTTTTTCACTTGACTTTGCTATAGAGGTAAACAGTTCTCCATGGCAACTGTGGTCCTAATCTCACTGTGGCTTTGGTGCCACAGAGGGTGAATTTTAGTCTTGGCTCTGCTGCTTACTAGCTGTGAGACCTTTAAGCCTTTTCACTCTCCATGCTTCAGCTTTCCCATCTTTAAAAGAAGAACCCGTGAGATCTCAGAAGCTCCTTCTCACTGTAAATGTCCTGTTGTTGTTCTGTTATTTGAGAGCTCCAGGCTTCTAGAAGACTCAAGGTTTTCTGGAATGAATAAGCTACATTATCTAATTGAGCTGCCAGGTGCTGCCGAGTACCTACTGTGTCTCACAAGTGGGACTTACCCAGACATCCTGGAAGTAATTTAGTTTGATTCTCTCTACTGCCTAAATCAACCCATCAGGAGCCCTATTAATTCCAGGGAAAGA
>NW_006436298.1:12500594-12536860 GCF_000325575.1 Pteropus alecto | reverse complement strand
AGGCCATTTAGTGCTGTCAGATCATAGCAGGTTGTAATGGTCCTATATAAATACCAAGCTAGTGGCCTTAAGGCTCCTAGCATAGTGAGCTTGGGCCTGAAAAGCATTACCTATTAACTGCCTTTGCTCAGGTTCCATCATAATGCCTCATCTTAAGACTGTCTTCAGAAAATAGTGCTCTTACATTCCCTTCATTCACTTGGGTGCTCACATCCCCTCCTTTCTAAACAGTGCTACCACCCTTTGTTCAGGCTCTATTTTGTCTTCTCCTCTGTGCTATAACCTACCACAAGATTTTCCTATTCAGAGAATGACTTCATGGTAATTCTGAATGTATCATCAGGCATTTGAGGCCCAGTTCACCTCTCCAGTCTCACTCCAGGCACCTCTTGCCATCTCGCCCTACTAGACGTTTCCCATGTCTAAGGATGCAGATCGGCATACTTATATCTTGAATATGCTTTTCCCTGTGCCTGAAACACCTTTCCCTGCCTCTGTACCATTTTTCCTCATCCCTTAAAACCCAGCCCAAATGTCCTATCTCTGTGAATGCTTTCCAGAAGCCCCAGAAGCAGCAGTCATTCCTTCCTTGTGCACTCCTTTGTTTGTATCTTTGTATACCATTCATCAAATTCTCTTATATGTGCCTTCATTTTCCACTAAGCTGAGAGCTCCTGGAAGTCAAGGTCTATGTCTTATTTATCTTTTCATTCTCATAAGTTAACACAAATACCCAGTACTTGGTAGGCACTCAGTAATGACTACTTGACGACTGAATGAAGGAGAGTTGAGATGGAATAAAGACCAAAGTGGAAGCATTAGACTTGAAAAGGAAAGAGCCCTGGGACAGGTAGGAATGGCTATAGTTTGGAGAAGTTTCTATTTCTATTGGAGTAAACATGTCAGTGAGAGAGGCAAGGGTAGTTTAATGTTCAATATGGTAGCCACCACCCATATGTGGTTATTGAACACTTGAAATGTGGCTAATTGTGGATTGAGATGTGCTGTAAGTGTAAAATACACATCAGATTTTGGAGACTTAGTATAAAAAAGTAAAATATATCATAATATATATTTACTACTTGTTGAAATAGCATATTTTGGATAAATTGAGTTAAATGTAATATTAATATTACTTTCTCCTGTTTTCCTTTTTTAATATGGCTAATAGAAAATTTTAAATTACCTATATATTTCTATTGGTATAGAAGGATTATTTTAGAAGATGCTAGGAAATGATTTGATCAGCTATGTAAGAGGATCATAGACCATGATAGTTACTGTGAGGCTACTACATCAGTGGTTCTAAATTTTTCTCTACCCCAGCACACCTAAGTGATATGAAATGTTCCAGTTCGTAACTGGCCACTAGAGCGGTGATTCTTAACCAAGGGCCAGACATACCAGAATCTCTCAGGGTGGCCAGAAGGGAATAGAGGGAAGGCAGGGATGGTTTTTAAAACTTCCAAGTAATTTAATGTACTGCATAAACCCAGTAATAACATCCACGGATGCGCTGAATATGCTCCCACGATATCCTGGTTATAAACTATCCTAACCTGTTAAGTTCTATCTACAAATGAAAAGCCTTAAGCTCCCCTTACTCACTAAGATGCATTTTGTTCTGGCATCACAAAGGGGAGCTTATGAATTCTACTCCTACTTAAGCTGGCCATAATGCTACTTGATGCAGGGTTCTTGGTATAACCTACGGTGATTTTTGCTGTTTCTCCTAAGATGTCCTTAGCATGAAAATAAGAATAGAGAATCATCTTACTTTTGCCATTTTAAACCGTAAGGTCTTGAGCAAGTGCCTTCACTTTTCTTGGTGTCAGTTTCCTCATATTAAATGATGGGCTCACTAAGACCGTTTATTGCAGTCACAAATTCAGGGACACTTTTGGCCTTCTGCTCTACCTTCCTCCTCCTTGAAGCTCACTCCAGGCCTTCCTACTGGCCTTCCCTGCTAGCTTGGGACTTTTGATGTGACTCCTGAGTGTAATGAGGGACAATGTGAGGTCTTGACATTAACATAGACCCGCTTTCACTGTTGGTCCATAAAAATAGCATCCTCTACTGTCTGTGCCTGCAGGTAGCAAAGGGCCACCTCTTTCTCATATACAGGCAACACTGTGGGCCTTTTCTCCTGGTTTTTATATTCATTTCAATCTACTGTGCTGCATTTGAAAAAAGGAGAACTATCTTTGGGGACCTGCTTTTTTATAGGATGATGAAACAAACCCTTTTTCTTCCTGTGCAATTAATTCATAGGGAAAAAAATAAATTCAGCTGTAGGAATATATGTATTTATAGGACAGGCAAGTCTGCAAATCATATTCATAGAATCTGATTTATGAATATGTTCTAGAGGCTTTCGTGGAATAAAATGAGAAAGCAGCCAATCTAGAGTGTAAATTAAGGATTGACAATTGAGTTTGTGTTATCTCTGAAACATTTCTTTGCTTTCTAACTCCAGCACTTCCCAGGTTATAGGTACCTGTTTATAGCAGAAGAGGATGGTGTTCCATCTCCACCTTCCCTAAAGCCACTTCATCAGTTTCCTCATCTGTGAAATAAAGAATGAGTTAAATGATCTATAAAGTTCCTTCCAGCTTTAACATTCTGTGGGTCTCTATATAAATAGGTCCTGAAAGGAGCAAAGCTGTTTACTCAGTTTCTCTCCTTTTTCACCCTGCTGGAAAGGGTGCGCTCGTTAATAAGCAGTGATGTAGCCAGAGGCATGGTCGTAAATAGATGAATACAGGTGAAAATGTTAGAAACATCGAAAGTGCTAGAGTAATTTGAATTAATGTGTGATTTTGTTATTATTATATCCTGCCCACCTTTCTGATCCCTGTTCTAAAACATCACTGAATCAGTCAACTTTCCCATCTTCTCTCTCTCCTTTCGTGGGTCTTCTTTGGTTTGGTGGTCCAGTGTCTCCTCCTATCATGAATTATAGTAATAGACATTAGAGGTTTCCTAGAGAGGCCCAGGTCTCCTCAAGGGCTCGCCTCTTGGGCTTTAGCAGCTACACCACCTCGCTCTTATTCTAAGAGTATAAGGCACCCAGAGGCTCTTCTTACTGGTGGAGTTAGGGTTTTTTCATGGCCACATACCCTCGGTAGGTTGTGGCTAGAGTACCATCTGTCCTTTTTCTCCTCCAGCGAAAGCAATAAAATGTACATATTCACTAAAAAGAAAAGAATATAGTATTAAGGCATTTAAGGGACATTAAAATTACATTTTTTGTAGACTATATCTTGATCTTTCAGAATATTGTTCTATCTTATTTTAATATATCTATAGCCAATTTGTTCATATTTTATGTTAATGGTCACATAGACCAACTGGCTAAAAACCACGAACAAAACAAACCCCAAGTAATGTAAGCAATAATTGGGTCTCCCTAGACCTGCTTGATAGAAAAATATATATTTATAAAGGCCCGGCCTGTGGGTTCAGCCCAGCCGCTGAGTGCTGGGCGCCGCCCCTCTTCGTGCCGTTCTCTCTGTGCTCCTGCCTTCCTGGCAAGTTCCTTTCCATTGTTTCACTGGTCATTAGTCTTCTCAGTGCCTCAAATCCGACTCTACTTTCATCTCCCCTACCCCTAGCTCCCATGGCTAGTGTCACACCTGTGGGCTGCAACTGCTTTCCTGTGTACTTTGAGGAAACTTTTACTCATCTTCAGAGGCTTTGTTTTGAGGTAACCTTGGATAGACATGTTTTGGGCTCTGTTCAGATAGTACTCTTTTCTCTTTCCTCCTTCCTAAGAAGAGAGCCTGAGAATCAGTAACTCCTCTGTTTCTTTCTAGCAGGCTGATCTAGACTCAGTGTCTTTCTCCAGCAGCACAAGTTGGGCTGTGGAGGAATCCTGTGAGGGAGCCCAAGGAAATGGGATGATACCATTTAAGCTGATTTATGGGGAAGCCTGGAAACATCCACAGTGGTGGAGAGTAGCCATGATCCCAAGTGAGGCCCTGAAATCTTGCAGGTGCGAGTTAAGCCCTATGTGGTTCTAAAGAGCTCCAGCTCCAAATTCCATGCCTCCCCTAGGTTCTAGCCAGCATGCCTCAGACTAGGAGGAAAAATAGTTTCAAAGGCATTAGACCAACCTGCAGGCCGCAGGCCAGATCTGGGGCATTTTGCGGCAATGGGCCTACTCTGTCCACGAGCACAACTCACCTTGGCAGTCAGATATGGCATTCTGTGCAGCATTAGAATTCTCACCTACATCCAATTGCATAACATACACATATATACCCGATACACATGCACACATATAAAGCACTCAGATTCTGCTGATAGAGCTTGATTAAAGATGAAGGGCATTGACAGATGTTAGCATTTTCCATACCACCGAAGGCCAAGTCTTCAAAGCGATTCTGCACAGCTTTGTTACTATTTCATTTAAAGGGCCTCCTCTCTTTAAAGGTTATAATGAGACGTTATTTCTGCTCATGATTACAGGGTGAAAGAACGATCTTCCCTCTCTCTCCTCTCTCACACATGCATTTTCCGTGGTAAAATTGCCAAATCTATACTCAAGATCCAAGAGTCTGCAGGTTTGCGTGCTTGGAGCGACTCCTTGTTTCCTCTTTAGAGCAACGTTCAAATCTGTTTCCTGACACGAGGTTGCCATTTCCAAGATTATTTATTCAGTAGATACTGACTCCCCACGACATGCTAGGTACTCTTGTAAATACTGGAGATCAGTTGGGTTTTTTGTTAGAAACTGGTCTGGAAAAGGGCATGGACATAACCTCTCATATCCCTGTTTGACAGCTGTTGGAGGGTCCCAACTGCTCATAGCCACGTATAGACTCCTTAGCCCGCTTCCTACAACTTCTGTCATTCAGCTGAAACACCCCCTCAGCACCATCGCAATGCCCTCCTTCAGGCACCGTCATCTTCCTTTGCTTCTCTGATCCTGGTTTAGGGCTCAGTTCACATCCCTCCTCCTCCATGAAGCTCTCCTTGATCTCTCCAAACTTGAGTCTCTTGAGTTTTCTCTGGAGCATCCTGGGACACTGAGCTCTTGCTACCTCATATTGCAGTTATTTATATTCATTTGTTTTTCCTATCCAGAGCCATACGTTCCAAGGAGGGCAAGATTTCATCCTTACAGCTCTCTTGATGCCTTATATATCAGAGATTTACACATACTGAAAGAATGTATGCTAATAAAACAGTCATTTAAGTTGGTTATCATCAACTCATTGAATTCGAGTAAATCTAGCCAGAGTAATAATATTATACATTATTTTCAAAGCACTTTCATTTTTTTTTCTGGGCATATTTGAGAAGTAGCACTACAGAGGCAACTTTCTACCTTTCAGCCTGATATTAGATATTGAGCAGAATTCAAAAAGTTAGGTGAGATGCATGAGGCCCAACTCTCGATGGTAAGATTGCATAAGATACCAGAGGGTAGAAGGCACCTTGCATTCAGTTCGTCCATCACCTTTATAATCCTGAAAAAGAAACTGAGGCATTGGTCACACACAGCTAATAAATAACAGTGAGAACTCAGGGCTCTCCAGGTCCAGGCCTCACATAGAAATCACACCCTGCTGATTTCAGTGGTCTCTTTGCTTTCTGTTCTACACTGGTTTTGTGGGGAAAGGGCACCCAGATCTTATTACAATCATCTCACTCAGATAACAGTGTGTTGATGGAGCATTATACACTTAAATGAGGTGGGAAAAGGGGTCTAGTAGTGACAGACTAGCCTTGCAGTTGCACATATAATCTGACTATATGGATGACAGCAGCTTCTGGGGTTTTTTAAAGCTTTTTAAAAAAAATAATTTATTTTTAATTGTAAGTGACATACAGCATTATATTAATTTCAGGTGTACAACATTAGTGATTCAACATTTATATACCTTACAAAACGATCACCATGATAAGTTTAGTAACCATCTGTCACTGTACATAATTATGTCAATGTTACTGAGTGTATTCCCTGTGCTGTTTATAACATCCCCGTGACCTAGCAGCTTCTCTTTGTAAAGCTAGTTGTGGAAACCCTGTCGGTGCTTTGTAGTAATTACATTCGAGGATGATGGGATGAGGAAGCAGGTATAGGAACAGAACAGTGTACCTAATGGAACATTTAGAATGCTGGGATTTCAGAAAGACCTGGGTTTGAATCCTAGCTTTAATATATTTCCTGTGAACATGTGTATGAGTTCTATGAATTACCCGTTTCATCACCTATAAACTGAGGACAATTATAGCTATCTCCTATAAATAAATCCAAACAACAGTTAACAGCAATTATATTCTGGCTGTCAGGATTGGAAAGGGTATCTGTACTCTTTACTTTTTGTATTTCTGCAGTTTTAATTTTTAGTAATGAGCACATATAACTTCCATAATCAAGAGTACAGCCAAAATTATTTATTTTGAACAACTATCTCAGGGGGTTCTTGTGAGATTGTAATATCTGTTAAGCTGCTGGGTTCTTAGTGAGTGGAGTTGGGGCCATACTGAAGTTCCTGCTCCCTGTGCCCACCTGTCCTGGGTCAGAGAAGCTCGTGTGTGACAGCATTTCTCCTCAGCTGTCAGCCCCGAAACCTTGACTGTCTGCATTGCAATTCTTTCTCTTTATCAGTGGCTCATTTTACAGCTTGTCACAAAGTGAGCAGAATTTTGCGTCTTCTCTAGCTGCCAATATTTGTCTTTAGTGGCTCGTCAAGTTTTCCTTGGTGTGGGTTGGTGCATGTCCTCATTTTCAGAGCCTGCACACAGATAACTCTGCTCCTTTTTAATTTACAAAGGCTTTTATTCTGCCTTCTTCACTTTGGGGAGTACTAAAGTGTGTTTTGGACTATGGCCTTTTTGATGCCAAAGGCAGTCCCACAAGCCTCATAGCCCATCCACCCCACTTCACGCAGTGCATCTCAAGTAACATACATCAAACCTTCGCTGTTAACACTTGGTGCTGGCATACTGGCTTTCATCCTGAGAAAATAAATAAACCAAACCAAACCCACAGCACTTTAAAAACACTAATTAATCCTCACCACAGGCCTAGGCTACACAGAAATGACAAATCCCACTGCCCCAACTTTATGTTTGGAGAAATCAGGGTAAGCAACTTTTTTCAGGCTACTCAGGGCCAGATAACAGATGCTAACTTGAAGGGCTTAGGCTGGACCTGCCTGGGAGAAGGGCATCTGGCCAGGGCCAGCTGCCTCACTAAATTCTTTTCTGCACAGCACAATGCGGTTACTTGCCCGGAACTCCATTTACACATCAGCTTTTATATTTTTCCCCCAATGTTACGATAATTCCAAGTTCTGCCATTTCCAACTCACTACTTATTTATTTCCTTTTCATTAATTCCGGTAGAGCCTAGAAATTTTAGCCATGGCTTCCAAGAGTAGCCTGGTAATTCTAGTTGGTTAAGGCCTATGCTGACTTGACATGCAATGCAAAAGTTGATTTTCCTCCAAATTGTCCCTTTCAGACCCAGCAGCTGTGCCCCTCCTCCCTCCACACTGGAGCTACTTCATACCCAGGTCTGTTCAAGATTCGGGGATGTCCAGACTCCTCCCTTTCTCTCCCAGTCTACACTAGACATCATCCTACGCAGTTCCCCAATCTGATAATCCATAAGGATAAATATATACACCTTTCTTGAAATAGTCAACTATAAAATTCTGGAAACACATAAAAACCTCACTAAATTTTATGGGACATATCTAATAGAATTAAAGTATAGCAAGTTTACTTTCTAAATATTTATTAATCTGGTCAGATTTCTTAGGAGCTTTAGAGTGCTTATGTGTAAGGCAGAAATAAAACTAAAAACAATTCTAAGTGCATGGACTGCCTTAAGTAACCCATAAGGTAAGATGTTAGGAACAGGCATTTGTAGACTGAAGTCTGTTACCTCTGGCAGCAAATACGTGCCCCCTGCCTCTTAAGAGCCTTCTGAATCAGTGAGGAAAAAAAATATATGCCCAGGAAATGATATTAACACAGTTATAAAATACACAGTTGTAATAACATAGTTAGAAAATAAAATAGCAACAAATGATAATTGAATACATAAGCACTAAGGAGAAATGCAGAAATAATGAGAGGTATTTGGGAGTTAGGATAGACTTCCTCAAAAAGTATAGTTTTACATTTGTCTATTATCTCTACATCGATTTTATCTTTTCTTGATTTTAATGTGAATGAAAGAAAATAATATTTAACACTATTAATTTTCTACCATTGCTGGAACAAATTACCATAAGCTTAATGTCTTAAAACAATACAGATTTATCTTACAATTCTGTAGGTTAACAGTTGGATATGGGTCTCACGGGACAAAAATCCAGGCTGTCAGCAGGGCCGCATTCCCTTCTGGAGGCTCTAGAGGAGAATTCATTTCATTGCCTTTTCCCACCTGGAGAAGCTGCCCACCCTGCTTGGCCCGTGGCTTCCTTCTATCCTCAAAGCCAGCAATGGGGGGCTGAGTCTTTTTCACAGCACATTATTCCAAAGTTGCTTCCATCATCACATCTCCTCTGACTCCCTCTGCATTTTCAGGACTGTTGTGATTATATTGGGCCCACATGGGTAACCCAGGATAATCCCCCTATTTTAAGCTCAGCTGTTCAGCAACATTAATCCCATCTGCAAACTTAATTGTAGCCTAACATATGCACAGGTTCTTGGGATCAGAACATGGACATTATTGGGGGCCATTATTCTGTTTACCTCAGATATCTACTCTGTTGCACTAGACTTTATGAAAAACACCAAGAATAGCGTATTTGGAGGGAAGAACAAAAACACACAAATAGTTGAAAGAAAATCAAATAACAGTTCAAGACATTGGTGGTAGAGACATTACAAGTTATACTTGATTAGTTGCCAGATCATTTTCATAGAGTCTGACAGGGAGCTGGTGTGAGGATGAAGGAGGGCTGAATCACACCGGCTAGTTCATGAAGGGAAGGGAGCCTTGCTGTGAACCTGGAAGTAAGAGTTCCCGAGATGGAGAAGGCCATCTTGGGGCATAGAAGAGTGTGAGTAAAAAGGCGTGTGTGTAAGCCTGTTTCATGGGCAAAGGGAAGGCAGGAAAGATAAATGAGAAAGATGGAAAAGATAAATGGGAAAGATAAATAAGGATAGTATGTAAGACTAAGGAGATTAGACTTGAACTTGTATGCAATGGGGAGCTCCCTGTTTGTTTTTTACACATATAAGTAATACACAGGAGGGTTTTTGTGTAGAAATTTTGAAAAATACAGAAAAGCTTAGAGACAAAGATAAAAATCGCTCTAATCCCACTGTATTCATCATGCTGTACTTTTTCATCTTGTAATTGAAAGTTAGTACCCTTTGATTACCATCTCCCATTTTCCCTATCCTTCAGCTCCTGGCAGTCATCAGTCTACTCCCCATTACTGCGAGTTCAGTTTAATATGTAGTATCAGTTAAAGAACTAAAGTTTTTTGTTTAGCGAATACTTTCAGTGTCTTGTGCTGATCTATTTATTATTGTTCACTGCCTTTGTCTTAGTTCACAAAAAGTAGAGCATGAAACAAAGACTTGCACATAGTCAGTTTACTTGAGTGCCGGAGTAAAGAACAGATTTAATTTTATACAAATTACTTATAGATTTCTGTGTTTAGGTTCTTTTATTGTAATTTCATCTTGAGATAGAAATATTCTTTTGATTTGTTCATTTGTTTGTTTGAGTATATCTTTGAATTATCTTCTTTCCATGGAAATTTCCTGGGTAGTGTGCCTTCGGAGGCCTTGTATATTTGAGATTACTGTATGTCTTTCTGTTATACACGTAACGACAACTTTTGTTGGGTAAATAATCCCAAGGTCACAATTTTTTTTCCTACAAAATTCTGTAGATATTGCTCATGGTCTCTGGCATCTATTGTTGCAGAAAAGCAAACTCAGTATAGCCTGATATCCTTGCTTTGGCGGTATCCAGTTTTTTCTTCCTGCCTAGATAATTGTAGTATTCTGTCTTTGGTACTAATAGTGTATATGTATATATATACATTCAGTTATTTTGAATTTATTTCATCATTTTTCCTGGTGCACAGTGAGCACTGCACAATTCAAAGTTTTTCTTCCAAGGAAAATTTTAATTGGATATATCTTTGGATTTTATCTCTGTTAAATGTGCTCTGGTCTTTTGGATAGTAACGCCACTTACATGTATGTTGGGTATCCTTTGTCCTTCATATATCTGTTCCTTCACTTCTCATTTTTATCTCTTTGCCCTTTTCCACTTTGTTGATTTTATTTTTTTTACAGATCTTATTTTGTTTCTGTTTAGTGTTTCCAGTGCCATTTCAAAATGTAGTGTGGCAGATCCCTTTTCTCACTACTTTTCTAGTATGGGTACCTTTCCAGTTGTTTTTTTTTTTTATTAATTTTATTATTGTATCTTTTACCTCTTTTGTTTGCCTCTTTTTGCTTGATTGTATTAAATACACAAAGTTGATCTTGACAGTTTTTTTTCTTCAGGAAATAGTGCTCAGGTATGCTACACCTCTACCTCTACAGTTATATGCTTACCTCCTTCTTGTATGTTGTGAAATATTTTTATATTTCTGTATATTTTAGTATTTCCATACTGGCATTATTTTGTTACTTAGTAAATTAGCTGGTTTTTGCTAAAAATATCATAGATAGATTATCTGTAGGTCCCATCTTTGCATGCTGTGAGAATAATCTCAAATATAAAAGCAGGAAGGCTAGTTTACATAAGATATATAGAACTAGTTCAGTGGTGAGTAGCCTGTAGATGAGCAGAAATGTCTGGTGCAGAGGGCCATCCTAATAAGGGAAAATAATTTCTAGATGGTCTCTCTGTATTTGATGGAGCTATTGACATGGAACCAGTTTGATGGTCCCCTCTCATCAGCCTGGACTCTGTTCTAGACTTGCAAGTGACTGTGCCCAGTTCCTTTCCTGGTGCTACTGTACCCTCATGTTAAAATGGACCCTCTGCATGCAGTCTTTCTGTCTAGTGTGCTGGAGATGCTCTCAGGCTTCCTGGCATAGGTGATTCCTAATATTATTGACCCAGAGTAATCAGAGGTTCTCACATAGAGACTCCTTTCTGTCCTGTGACCTGCCATGATTTCCAAATTAGGGATGTTTGTGAAAGTCAGCTAGTGTGTTTCTTACTTATCTCCTAGGGCACCATACTGATTTCCTCAGGAAAGGAGCTTTCACTCAGCTTTAGCTCCTCCTTTTAACATATGAGTTATGTTAGGTACCTGTGCTAGTTGCCCTCTTTCTGAAATGTTTCTGCATAAGCAGTTTTGAACAGCATACACACAAGATTAAATAAGGGAGTTGAGAGAAATCACATGGAGAGAAATCAAGAAAAGAAATGCTGACAATGCACTGTGTTCTAGGCACAGTTTGACCACTGCCCTGCCCCTTATACCAGCATTACTTTTTTTTAAAATATAATCATCTGGCATGATTATATTTTAAATATTTAGTTGTTTATTATCTTCCTCTCCCATTAAAATATAAACTTCATGAAGGCAGACTTTTGTTTTTTGTATTTGTTGCTATACCCAAGCATCTAAAACAGTGGCACAGCAAAAAGCAGTTGTAGAACAAATGTCCTTCTTTATTTAAAGAAAAACAGGAAAAAAAAGGAAACACTGGAGAAAGACTTAAACAGATTTTTTTTTTATTTAGGAAATATTTTATTGTACAAAATTTACATTTGTTGCCTATAATGAAACATGGCAAAAACAACCTCTTGCTAATCCATTTTTCCTTGAGATATTCTATGAAACTAAAGATTTAAGTTCTAGTACATTAGATAATACAACTTTTTATGTAGTTGTTTAACAGCTGTGTTGGCAATAAGTGTCTTGGTATATTGGGTATAAAACTGAAAACACATCAAAGAAGCACAGGGGAAAGACCACTGCCAAAGAGTAATCTCCAAGAACTTGGTATTTTCCACGGCAAGGCAGATGCCATGGGGTCGTCACACTGTAACTGTGGTTTGATTATCTGAAGCCATTCATTAAGATACTCAACAAGGCCTAATGCTTCTGGGATAGTGTCTCCTTCCCAAACAAATTTCAGCAGAACCGCCATTGGGATTTCTTTAGAACAGCCTTCATCATAGAGTGTTTTTGTGATACCTCCTCCAGGAATACGAATACAAAACTCAGAACTGTGTGTTTCAGGGTTTCAGGAAGGCATTGGCTTTTTTCCATCTCTTCCCAGTGAAGGCTCTTTATTTTATTTTGGAGACTTTTTTTGCATGGAAGGTATAAGAAGGTACCTGCAAGGAGTACTGCGAAGCTATGGAATGATTGCTTGAAAGAACAATAACTTTGACACAGTTACTACTTTTTACCCAGGAAATCAGTTTTTCACAGAATGGCTTTGATTTATACTTAATAAAAATGGAGCCACTAGCTTCTTTGAAGGTAATGAATACACTTCAGCATTTACACTGAGTTCTGCTGAATTTTCTCCTGACGTTGCACATGGATTGTTTCCAACCATCGGCACAGAACAATCAGTATAGAAGTAACCGATCTTACACATAGTCAGTGTAGAAATAATCAGATCTATTGCAAGCTGGCCAACATTTCCAACGGATACTGCTGGCATCAGGAGGGTGAAACTTGCGAGGTCGGGGACCAACTCTCCATAGGGAACAAACATGGTCACACCAAAGTGAGAGAAAAGAAATAAGTGTGGGTCTGGGAGGAACGGGGGCAGCAGGGACATGAAAACTAAGTGCTCACACCATGTGCACCCTTGAGTCCCTCTTTAACAGATGTTTCAAAAAGAGATTCAATAGATGTCATAGGTACTCGATTTGTGATGGCTAATGTTTGTTCATAAAGGAAGGCAGAAAACAGATTTGGCAAGTTTGAGACTTAAGTTTGACACTAATATAACTTAGAGTGACTTAAAAAGGAAGTCACGGTTATTTTGACTATTTACAAAAGTTCATTTCAGAGCCTTTTTTATATCACTAGATTAAAAACTCCATCTAGAAAATAATTTGCTAAATCTCTCTCAGCTCCTTTCTCTAAAGAGAAAATAAGAATAAAAGAAGAAGGAGAAGTTCACCTCAAGTTCCACCCTCCCTTATAATCTTTTGCCTGAGATATAAGAATTATTTGTAATAGATATATTTCATTCCAACAACGTGGAGGGTTGGATTTAGATTATTTCTTGAAAAAGTTAGAATATAGTACCTGATTTCTAACTCTTAGCAACTAATGTTTAAAATTTTTAAGGTTAGAGTCTGAAAAAATCTAAACCTTTCCCTTTTTCTAATTTCATCCATATTTTCAAATTTATATGAGTTTATTTTTTCTTAATCTTTCCATGAATTATAAAGAGCAGCATTTATCCTACACTGAGCTCAAATGAATATACATCCTTTTAAAAAGAAAATATCGACAGTGGAAACCAAGTTAGAAAAGAATGGAAAGAGATGTACATAAATCACCAGACACTTGGAAGAGCATGTAAGCAAATCTAAGAACGGCATGTTTTTCATAATTTTACATTTTCCCTTTTAAGAAATCACTTTCCAAATTGTTGATGGTTTGGCAGCTCCAAAGATGACATCAACCCTTCCATTGTGCAGTATCTGCTTTCTTTTAGATAACTTGACGGTGCTTCATCAAGTTTTGGTGATCGAATTGCATTAAAAACCAACTGGGTTTTAGTGTAAACTTTCTTAACTGCTAAACCAAACACATTCTTGACCTTAAGCATGCTTTCGAGCACTCCTGAAATTTATATTGTCCATAGGCTTCTTTATTTCTAGAGGTGAGCAAATGAGAAAACAAATGAGATTTTTTTTTAAAAAAAGCACTCTTTAGAGTTACTACTCACATGTGTCAAAATGCACTGTATTATCAGTGCAATATTCCAGCTGTTCAGATACTCTCAGCTCAATCATCCCCTTTTCTCTACCTTGACCTGACCCCAAATCAAGAGGATGATAATCTTGGCATTGTTTTACTACTACAGAAAATCTCAGTCAGTTACCTGAACTGTAGACTCTCTCAGCAGTCAGAGGCAGATTCTGATCACCAATGAGGTGACGACGAAAAGATAATACTAGAAGTTAGGCTATTAATGGAAGAAAAAAGCAGTCTGTGAACAGTACTAACAGCTTTCCTGCATCTCCCAGGAACTCACCAGTGGCCACCAGGTGAAACCCTTGCATTTTAAAGGTCTAGTCTGTCACCCTACTGTAAACCAGTGCTTCTCAAACTTGAATGAGCATATGGACAACCTAATTCAGTAGGCCTGGCTGGGACTTGAATTCAGCATTTCTCACAAGCTCCCAGACGGTGCCAGTGCTTCTGGTTCTCTGCACACTTCGAGCAGTCAGTCGCTAGTCTAGAAAAGACTTTCACCCAATTTGAAGTTCAAGATTTAAAATTTAAAATGCAGATCCCATCTTTTAGATTACAAATTAAATTATTCAATACACTTATTTGCATGAATATGTAAGACTAATTATTTTTGTGAGATATGCAATTAAAGAAAGAGGTACAAGACCTTAAATTTCAGAACTGTTTTATAAGTGTTTATAACCTCACCAGCCCCACCTCGAGTTCCCACTTAGGCTACTTGGATGGTAATTTACATTATCTTTCTCATTATCCAAATGCCAACTTATTTTCTGATCCTAAGGTAATCTGGTGTTTGATGAAAAAAAATCAGCATGTATTCAAGTCAGCAAGGCATGAGGATGTTAGAGCTCGCCTCAGAAGCTTGGCTTCTTTTTCTTTTTGTTTCTGATGTTCTCTTTCTATCAACATTCAGAAAGAAAACCCAAGCTTCCAAAAAATGGTCATGAACTGAACATCTACCAGTCAAGAATGCGGGAGCCCACTTCTCCTTCTATGCAAATTCTCTGAGACCCTACCTGGGTTGTGAGTTCTGACTTCTTTCGTGCAGAGTATTGGGTATCTCCAAACTCCAACAAGCCCCCAGAGAGAATAAGTGGAGAATCTAGGGAACTAAGAGCATTACTTCATGGTAGAAAAGAGGATATTCCCCATGCTCATGCCTCTGAAATGGCTGAGAGGTTATTCTGGTGTGGGTTGACTTCCATGAAATCCATTTGGCTGGTCAAAGCAGTAGCTGGGACACCTGTTGTCAGTCACTCTGTCTTTGAGGGACACCAAGCATCCTGACCGAGTGTCATTATGTGAGCTCATCTTATATCGTGTACTCAGTCCCTTTTCAAAAATGAAGACATAAACATAGCTACAATTTCAGAGAATATGAAAAATTGATCTAATCACCACATTCAGAGGGAAAATGGTAGAATTTGATTTTGCTATAATATTGTGAAGAAAACCTATTCCTTCTTTTTTCCCCATGAATTAGTGCCTTTATTCAGAACATCCTAAGAGGACTCAGTACAGGTATCCTTTAAATATTGGAAACAAAATATTATATGTAATATTTAAATGGAAAAAAAACCACCATATAAAATTTTATATTCAGTATCATCTCAATTGCATAAATGATATAGACATCAAAATAGGATTAAAAAGAATAAACCAAAATGTTATGATGGTTCATTAGCTTCGAAGAATGAGACTATGGGTGCTTTATATTATCTTTTTCATTCTGTTCAGTATAGGCCACATTTTCTACTAGGCTATATTACTTTTACATTAAAAAAAAAAAAAATAGAACAAAAACCAAAAAGGAAACAAAGCAACACTGTGATCAGACTAAAAGTCCCTGAGTCTTTACCTTCTTCCACCAAATGTGTCTAAATCTCTGCTCAGGGAATTGGGTCTGTAGTTAATTGTTTGATGTTTTCATGTGGTGTAGATCTGTGTACTGCCTCAGTGACAGAAATAAATTAGAGTGTCTTGGTAAAGACCAAACTCATCAATTTTTCCAAAATCTGTATTTGATTAATCCTACAAAGGTCCAGGTCAAAGTTATTTCTCAAACCTTATTATTTTAATAAAGAAGGCTAAAGTTTCCACATTTGTCAGGAAATTCATTATCACTGCAAAATAGCAAAAGATCACAAAATGTCTCCTTTCACAGTCAAACAGCATATAAGAAAATTTTCTTTTTCTCAACAATTCATTACCCCAGCTGAACCAAGAGAAACCTCTGACATTTCAGATCCTTTTACTTCAGGGGAAATAAACGTTCCATAGATCATGGAGAAAAATGACAAACAAATTAATGAAAAACAAATACACTCTTGCAGGATACCCAACCATGCCAGACCAAACACAAGGCAGAGTGAGCTTTTATTCTCAGGTCTTTCTGACTCTAAAGAGTGACAGTTTCCATAATGGCATCAGCACTTTAGTTACAGAAAACTGTACACACTCCAAAGAAATACAAATTAAAGAAGCATGCAGTGGAAAAACAGAACGAGAAATTCTATCATTTTATGCATATTTAACTGTAATGGGAAAGTCATTGCTGGCAGAGCATTACTGAAATCTTGAGCTAATAAGTGGAAGCATTCTAGAAGTTCTTCACCCCTTTCCTCATAATGCTTTATACAAAATTGTAACTTGACTGAATTTAGCACAATTTTCCCACATTCTAAAAATTCCTTTCTTTAATTCTGCCTCATTCTGGCCACCTTTCTTCGTCTCCAAACTTTGTCAGGGAGTATTTTACATGTGCTTCGTCCATCTCTTCAACTTCCACTCATTTACAGGCTTTAACACCAAGTATATTTTCACTTTTATTTTTTAAAAAACGAACAGTATAAGTAAAGCCAAAATTCACTATGACTCCCAGCCCTAGTCCTGTTTCCAAAGATGACCACTGCTAATAATTTGTCTTTTGGCAATTTCTGGAGACATTTTGGTGGTCACACTCTGAGTTGTAGTGCTGCTGCATTTTGTAGATAGAGGCCAAACACCCCACAGTGCACAGGATGGCCCAAGACAAAGAATTATCCACCTACAATATCAGTCCCATTTCAGTCCCTGTGACTGGCCAACCACCATATCCTGAGCTTTTGCTGTCTTCCAGGCACTGTGCTGGGGACATGAAGATGAACTGTGGGAAGGTTCTTGCCCTGGAGACCCTCTGGTTTAGAAGACAAGCACATTCATGAGTTGCGCAAAGTGAAGTATGCCTCAAACTGAGTGCATGTGGTTTGCTGAGTGATTGAATAAATGATTAGATATAGTATCAAGGATTTTAAAGGACAATAGGAAATGTTTTTCCTTCATGGCTCAGAATTTACTGCATATTTTATCTTCTTGACTACTTCTCTCACAACATACATTTAAAAACATAAATCAAGAAGAATGCTTTCCTCACGTTTTCCCACCACCTTCTTTTTTTCCGCTTTGAAACAGCAACAGCATTGTTTTACTTTTGCTCTATAGGGAATGCACTCAGCCTTGGCCAAGGCAGAGAAAAGATCAGTTTAGAGAAGCAGCCCTGCTTCTGCTGGTGGAGAGGTGGGAAGCGAGGTTGGCACTTCCTCCTCTCCATCTGGAACTTCCTTCCCCTCCCTCTTCTTCTCAACCTCTTGGGATTGTGGGACCATCACCTCCATGGGGGATCCCAGGAGTGGACTGAGCTGCAGCTGCTGCCTGGCCCTTGTTTCCCTTAAGATCAAGGGACCTTAAGCCCTACCTGAAACCAGACAGTGAAGAAAGTCTCAACTGTAAATCCAACTCCTTAAACATGTACTGCATGCTCACCAGGCAGGTCCTGGGGAGATACAAAGATAAATGGGACATGGCCCTGCCCCCAAGAAGCTGGATGGAGCTGCGGGGTGGGGATACATGTAAATAGCCACGTAGGTTATAAAACAGAATAAACCTAGCCCTATAAAGAAAATTGAACAAAGTTGCTTTAGGAGAAAGGGGGGATTAGCTATGATAGGGGATCAAGCAAGATACTTGGAAATCATTTACCCTCTGGGAAGTAAGAGCAGCTATGTTTGATGGATTCTTTTGATTTAAACACAAAGAAGGGAGGATTTCTGAAAGGAAGAATGAAGTATCAAAAGAGCTGGATTCTAGAGCACAGTTCTAAGGTAAGGCCCTGGACCTTAGACAGGAGTTTTTATCTTGGATATTGATCTTGGGTCTCAATAAAGGCATCCAGGAGTATGGCTGTCTCAGTCCCAACTGCTCAAGTCTGAGCAGCCCTTGGTTTTGTGTCAAGGATCTTAGTTTGACTCATTTCTGTTCAAGTCCATTTTACGCAAGACAGTTATCTAATTCTTAAAGACACACCCACTGATTGCCCCAGATCTGTGTATAGATGTTCTGCAGGGTCTATATATTTTTAATTGCCTATGTTAAAGCTGGCTGAGGTCCTGGGAGCATAAAGGATCTAGCTCAAGCGTAGAGGCTTTTCCCATAAACTACAAGCCCCGATAGAGAACAGAAAGGAAGATTTGACAAATGTGTGGGATGGAAGAAGGCAGTGCAAATAGCGGAGAAAATGAAGCAGTTGGTTGAATGGGTCAGTGAGCAGGGACAACAATAATAACTGTAGCTATTATTTATTTTTAGTCTACTAATGCTTATTTTTTGTCTTCTCAAGTAGAGAACTGGTTGAACTTGAGTTGGGAGGCAGGTAGAGTATTGCTACCGGCATTCCCAGAGGGCTATATTCATTTCCTGCTGCTATATAACAAATTGCCACAAACTTTGCAGCTTAAAACAACACTCATTTATTATCTCACTGTTCTTGAGGTTGAAATTCTCAGCAGGCTGTACTGGGTGCTCTGCTTAGGGTCCCACAAGGCTGCAGTCACGGAGTCAGTTATGCTGGGCTCTCACCTGGAGGCTCTGGGGAAGCATCTGCTTCCAGGTTCTTCCAGGTTGTTGGCAGAATTCAGTTGCTTGTGGTTATAGGACTGAGATCCCTGTTTTCTCCGCAGGGACTGCTCCCAGCTTCTAGAAGCTGTTCCCAGGTCTTCGCCCCATGATCTCCTTCATCTTGGAGTCAGCAAGAATCTTCTCTTGCCCAGTTCCTATCACATCCAGAATCTCTCTGACTTTTGTTATGAGCCAAAGAAAACTCTCTGTTTTTGAAATGCTCATGATTAAGTTTGGCCACCCAGATAATTTCCCTGTCTTGAGGTCACTGATTAGATCTGCATCACATCTGCACAGTTCCTTTTGCAGTAAGTCACATAGTCATGGGAGCAGACCAGGGGTGAACGCCATGGGGCTTAGAGTTCAGTAAACAACAGCTGCCCAAGGTATGGTTCCATCTGACCTTTAAACGACACCTGGAGATGCAGGGGTCTCTGCAAAGAAAACTGTGAGTGAGGTGGGGGTGGGGGCAGTGCGGGGGTGGAGGGGTGGAGATAGAAAGTTGACACAAGGAAAGGAAAAGTTCTTCAGGAGCCAAACAGAGAAGGACTTTGGGGGGCAGAGTCAGGTGACTGAGCTGAGGAATGAAGCTTTTTTTTTCAAAAAGCATTTTGTTGAGAAGCTTCTTTGCTCAACCTCATGAGCGTTAGAATAATGGAAAACATGGAGTGCCTGCTCTTTAGGAGTTCACAGTCTAGTGAGATAATAAGATACCTCCTAGACTGGTAATGCTGTCCTGATCAAATTAGTACCCTGTGAAATCTACATATCTTCAGAAAAATCATTTTACGTATTTTGTAGACTGGCCTGAGTGCCTCCTGCTATTGTAACTGCCATCAACTTTCTACTAAAGAAGATAACTCAGGCTATAGAAGCAAGGACTTTAGAGCCAAGGTCGTGGTTCTGAAAGGGGGTCTCAAGGCCTCAGAGGTCTCCAGCAGAAATGGCAGCAAAGGCAGGTACCAGGAGCCCAGCATTGTAGGAAAAGTGCCTTCACGGAGAAAGAAGGGGCCTCCAGGAGGCCACCTTGCTCAGATCAACCATAAACTACCAGATGGATCATTCCTCATCGTATTTCAGAACCTCTCCAGAAATGAAACTCCCTCAGCCTCCCTCATAGCCCACATTTCTTAATTTTACCTTTTCCCAAAATGTAAATTATTTTTTTTGTTCATTCTTTTGTGGAGAACAAGTCCTTCACAATCATCTCACAATAAGAAGTCACATGAAGCTTTCTCATAAGCTTTCAAATGACTAATGTTTGGATCTTCCCTTATTACCTAATAGCATCTGGACCTGAGGGAAAAAAAGAGTAAAATCTGAAAAAACAGAGATCTGGAAAAGCCATCTTCAGAAAAATGTGGGAGCAAGGATAATAGGCTCAGATGCTTTCTTCCACCTTCTTTGACAGGCTGCCATGCATAGTTTCACAGGTTGCCAACTGTGCAGGGCACAGCCTGTTCTTTATTTGCCAAGTCATGCTTCTTGGCACAGAAAGGGTGTCTTGTTCTAATTTGAATAAGCCACTCTGCAAACTTGTGGGGCCCTGCTCTTTATGGCCTACTCTCTTCTTATCTTGACCCTGTGAGTCGTAGTGAGATATATGAAAAGCAATCAATCTCTTAGATAAAAGGCAGGGAAGGAGCAATAGTGACAGGGAGGAAGGGCCAAGGGAAGCGTTCTTTTGGAAAGGAGGTAGCCAAATGACCTCCTGATTAGGAGTTTTAGGGAGATGGCCTGCCCTATTCAGCAACCATGAGACTAAAGAATAAGCATTCTCTTTAAAATAACACTTTGTATATAGTCAATTTCATGAGAAGATTATTTGGTAGTGATTCAATTTACAGATCTAAGATTAAACCTAATATGTTTAATTTTATACACAGGTTTTTGTCTGGTTGATTTGTTTTTGTTCTCATTATTTTTGTTTGGTTTAGGGATTTTTGTGTTCTTTTATATATTCCATAAATACTTCTTGGTACTTTTGTTCACAATAGTCCCCTAGTTCTTTGTATATGGTGGACCTCAATCTCATAAAAATCACCTGGGCAGCATCTTAAAAACGCAGCTCCCTGGGCTCTTCCTCCGTATAGCTTCAGGATCTCTGAAATGCTCTTTCCATCAAACACCCACGCAGTTCTTAAGATACAAGGACTACACTTTGAGGAAGGTCGTTATAGAGATGGAAAGAGTATAACGCAGCATTCCTTGTCCTCGAAGAGCATATAAATGAGTCAGTGAAATAAAATGTAGACATATTTCAAAATAACTAATATACAACAGTGGATGGTGAAGAGCTAAATGAGTAACAGAAAAATAGGTGAGATATTAAATAGAGAGAGGAAGAATGTGCCTAAATAGAGTTCTGAGAAGATTTCAGAAAAGAGATTGGACTTTAACTGGGACTTTAAAAAAGGAAGAAGACACTTCAGGTGGGGAATATATATTAATAAAGGCATTGTGGTCTTATGTGGTGGCACACAGCTCAAAGCCACCTAGGGGGACACTGAATTGTATCTCCTCGTTTCTTCATTGATGATCCCTCTTGAACCACAACCTCCTTCTTCCTTTTTAGGTTGCTTTTGAGACTATTTCATAAGAGATTGCACACGTACATGTAAAGAGAGATTAATCACGGTCGAATTACATGCAGAGTTATATATAATTTCAGCCTGATTTGTTTAAGCAACTATACTGTTGAAAACTGTATAGACTCCTAGAGGCATCTGATTATTAAATTCAGATGCCAGAGCCTTTCATGAACAATAAACATTCTTGCTCTATATATTTTCCTTCTGAAGTGAGAAGCCTACAGACATCTCGATCTATACTGCCAATCAGTGAAATCGAAGAAGTGGTCATGAAATTAATTGTGAAAATACTCTAGCCACCTTTTGCAATGTAGAGCCATTGTTTATTCATATAACCCATATTTGGAGCTTGTTCTTTTTAAATGGGTTGCTACCTATGTGTTTTTATTGGAGAATGTTTGATACTTCTCTTTTATAATTCTTTTTCTCACTCAAGCAATTTCGAATATCAGAATACAGTTTCAGAAAACATATTTAGTAAAATCAGTAGAAAATGAGGACATTGCTCCCTTTTACTGATACTCATAATAAATACAAAATGATAAAAGTACCAATTTGTATAGTACTGCGTGATTCTATGATTTAGAACAGGGGTCCCCAGCCCCCGAGCCACAGACCCCATGGCCTGTTAGGAACCGGACCACACAGCAGGAGGTGAGCAGAGAGGGAGTGAGCAAAGCTTCTTTTGTATTTGCAGCCGCTCCCCATCACGGCCTCAGCTCCACCTCAGATCACCAGGCATTAGATTCTCATAGGAGCACCAGTCCCTGGTGCCAAAAAGTTTGGGGACTACTGATTTATAGAGTACAAACCACTGCTGTGGGGTTTTTTTAAGCGATAAATAAATGCTGTGTGACTTCAGAGAGAGACTGTAAATTTAATTTGTATAAGTGCATAGTGGAAAAACTGTCAGTGAAAATATATTTACCTATTCCTCTATCTACACTCATAATTTATAAGTTTTTAATCATCGTCAATTATTATTATGCTCATGTGTGCCCAGGACAATTCTGAGTCCTCTAAGCTTCATCTAATGCTACATTGTGTGTGTGTGTGTGTGTGTGTGTGTGTGTGTGTGTTTGAACAGAAAGTTCTTGTGACTTTGTTTCCATAATGTGACCATATCCAATATTTGAGGTTATTTTAATCATACCAGCATTCATTTCTACTGAATTGATCTTGACTGTTATGTTGCCATTCCCAATCTATTACATACATATTTTACATGTGCATCAAATCTGAAGGTTCCTTGAACAACTTTCCCAGCCTGGGTTTAGACTGGTTGCTCACAGAGGAGTTCTGCTGCACCCTCTTCTCTCCTCCCTACTGTAAATGCTCTTCTCTTGGGCGAGGTGGGTGCCTCCAGGACGCTGCGCCTTCCTTCCTGACTCAGTGCCTGTGTTCTTGTTTGTGCTTCTCTCATGCGGTTCCCAGGACCTAGCAGACAGCTGAGCACTTGCCCACTGCTCTGTAAATACTGAGCCACACCTCCAGAGGGGCAGCTTTGTGCACTTCTCTATTTCTAAACTGATTTGCTGGTGGTTCCCAATATGCAGACACATGTACATATGACCCTGGTGTACCCTTTCCTGATTACAAGGATGTGACACTTCTTCTAACAGCTTGAACAGTCAAGTGGATCTGAATTCATATCTTCCATGTGGCACTTGGCCAAAAATTCTCGATATTTAATCTCTGGTGCAGGGTTAGTTCAGTTGGCAGATAGCCTTTCAGCTTAAAAAAGAATATGAGTAAAATGTGAATATACTATTGTTTTCCATATGCATTAATAATTAGTATTTTCCAGATATTAAGTCTCTGCTTTTTATATCAAGTTTTTAGGGACATAGTGTAGTCAAGATTCTATATTTACTGCTTCACACAATATATAGTTCCTAAAATTACTATATAATTCCAAATGTTGATACACCCAAAAGAGAGTTTGCTTTTTTCTCTCACACATCTGTTTTGCTTTATATAAGAGAAACTTCTCATGCCAGAATGGCTTTCAGTGGATATAGGCAATCTGCTTTATGTTGAACCTCTGCAGTTCACAGATGCAAATGTTTAAAAAGCAGTGAGGTTAACACGGTTATTTCTTCATCTGAAATGTCCCTGGTCACTACTTTTGTCCATTTTTCTTTTATAAAAAAAAAATTATTGTGTTATAAATCCATTGTGTGTAATTCTTATAGCCTTGCCTCATAATTCTCATATCAGAACTGACTTAACTCTTTAGTGGGCTCCTAGGAGGAATTTCTGGGTCCTGTAGTTTATATTGCTAATTTGATTGTGTCTTCTTGATAGAACTTTGGCTCTCAGAGAGGGAATGAGGGAAGCAGTTTCACTACCCAGAGCAGAAGCCCACTGACCAAAAGAACAGAACCCGCCCAAAAGTTCTAGCCTACCAGTGTGTGCCCTCAACTATTTAATCAGCCGATGTTAGTGGACACTCATTGTTTCACCCTGCTAAGAAATGTGGGCAAGGCAAGGTTAATATATGGATGCTAACCTCAAAAAATGGGCAGTCCAATTAGACAGATGGGACCTAAAATAACAATAGGATGGCAGTGTGTTAAGTGTCAAACCGTGCTCTGCACTATGCTCTTGCTGCCCCACAAGTAGGGAGAGCCCTCAGTTTATCACACCCACAGCTCCAGGTACTTTTTTTTCAAATTTTGCATTTAATCCAATGCTTTAGGAGCTGAATCTTCCACAGAAATTTACCTACCTTATATTTCTAGGTTATGTTATATAAAGCCTTCTGTATAATAAAGAAATTTAACTATATTAACAACGCTAGGCCAAAGTTTCTAGGCCTTTGAGTCGAGAGAAATCTAACCACAATGTCATTATTTTCTGAGACAGCTGAACTTGAGAGTCAGTGGTTGGAAGTTCCTGAAACGCTCAAAGCGTAGGAAGGCCAAGTACAGTTCCTGGTTGAAGATGTTTAACTAACGTGGTCCCCAGTGGCACTCACAATTTGCAGAAGGAAGGCCTTGTATTTTCTGAAAACGGGTCCTAAATAAAAACTCAGAAGTCAGTCGATATTAATTACAGGTTGTGACTGAAGGTGCAGCTCTGTTGGTGTCTAGAATTAGAACTGTAGTGTGTCCCCCAGTAATGAGTTCATGTGGCAAAAGTAGACAAAATCTATCCCACTGCCAAGCTGATGTCAGCAGAAATCTGGTCTACTTTCTGAAATGGAATGTGGGTTTCCAGATTCTCTCCATAGCCTCTTTCCAAAGCAAATGAGAAACAAATAACTCATAGGCACCAACTTCATTTTTCCATTCAAAGCAAAACATTTTCACCGTGTTGCTTCTCCCTGTCTTTTTGCTACTGATTTCTTCCTGTAATACTTGTACCAATAGTAGTGGAAATTCATGGGATCTGAATGCTGATTTTGAATATAAATTTAATCACTTCCATTATATTTCCCCTCTTTTTCTGACTCCTTACATTACAGGCTCTCTCTGTCTGTGTCTGTCCCCAAAGAGAAATGACTGTCCTATTCTAAACACCTGAAGAAAAGACAGATTAACATTCTGCCTTGGTAGGGAGATTTGAGGGGTGACAGGAAGTTTGAGAAGTAAGTAGAGATTAGGAAAGCTAAGTTTGCTAAGAATAAGCTGGGGAGCAGTGCTTTTTCTTCTGGGACAACAGATGGGCCACGCTCCTAGATCAAGGGGTCCAGTGAAGGGCTCACCACATTGAGCCACCAGACCAAGGTTTGACAGGGCCCAGAGATGGGCCCTGCTTATACAGTCTATACTTCCTGCCAACATTCAGCTGCCACTGATTCCACTCTGAGACTTGGGGTCCCAGGGTCAGCCAGAATCAGGGCCAGGCAAGCAGGCATGTAGCTTAAACAGTACGTCAGTGGGATAAGGTTCAGGTCCAGGCCTGTAGGCCTGCTGTGGGAAGAACAAGCAGGCCTGGCCCAGGTCTAATGGCCAGGTTGCCAGGATGTGGTTATCAGAGCAGGAGCACAGGCAGCGAATGTGGCCAGATGTCATGTACCAGACAGCTGCAGAGTTGCTCCTGCCTGGTGTCAGGCCTGGTCCTGGGGATCTGGATAACATGGATCTCCCAGCTCCGATCTCTCAACTCTAGCTGAATGGCAAGAAGTGCTGCCTACTCTGGGAGCTGAGCCAGACCTGACAGTCCCTACCTTCTTCCCTGAACATGCTCCAGAATAATCTCTCTTCTCATTTGTTCCTCACTCCTCCCAGCTCCTCCATGGGACTAGCTTTTGGTGTAGACATAGGAGAGAGTCACTCATGATATGTGCCGAAGGGTCTGTCATGAGATGCTTTTCCCACTGGCTGGAAGTGGGCCTGAAATCCTCTCCATAAGCGTTACTGCCTGCTTAGACTGCCTAAAAGAGTGCCCAGTGCCTGCTCAGGATAGAACTGGAGGCCCTGTAGAGGCCTTGCCCAGGCCAGGCCTAGCCAAGTGGTCCATCCCCACTTCCTGACCCTCCCCGCTTCACCCCTTAGCTGGCTCTCGTGCTCAGCAATGCCGTTTTCTTCTTATCCCCTAAATATGCCACATGCTTTCTTGCCTCTGTGCTTTTCCTCATGCTATTCTTTTTTGCCTTTCTTGCCTTCCTCTGCTTGGTAAACCCTGGCTAATCCTCTGAGATCCAGTTCAAATATAAGGCCTTCCCACCTTTGTAGGCAGAATTTAATTTGTAATCACTGCTTCTCCCTCAGTGACCACTCAGCATTTTATGGCAGGCTTATTGTTAGATTCCAAGCCTCTAAAACACAGGGACTTGGGTATATATCTATTCATCTTTGTATCTCTTCCCAGCAAGTGCCTGGAACATAGTCTTTAATTTATATATGTCTGTACTGCAAATCTGGCACCTTAAATGGAAGCCTTTAGCACTCAATAACAGGTTAGCTCTAACTAGTTCAGAAAGTCAAAAAGCAGGGCAAGGGGAATATCTAACATCTATTGATGCCTCTTTGTGTGCTATCCCACCTCACTCCACATCCTACAGAATGTTAGCCAGGATATAGTTGGAGGTTAGCCAGGATATAGAGAGCAGGAGGGCTTGAGGGGGCCATCCTGGTTCCCTCTTGTGACACTACAAATAGGGCAGAAGCATCAGCTGATGCTGAGTACTGAGCCATCCTGAATGCGGGTGTATGATTGGTCCCTTGCGGCTTTCACAGGTATTTGGCTTTTGAAGCTGCCTGTGGCTCCGGAAATCAGGGAAATGCTTTAATAGGAATACTTCTCTGTGCTGGGAAGCGTAAATGCAACATGAAATGAACCTCACTCCACCCAGTCCAGGATGTGTTCTGCTAGCATGCTGGGCTGCCCTGAGCCAGCTATGTGCCCTAGGATCATGTCCTCTCAGCCACTCACAGAGTAATGCAGGCCTCATCAGAATCGTGTCTTAAAAACCATATGAAGGCAGACATTTGAACGCTAACTGGATGTCTTAGTCCATTCAGGCTGCCTGACAAAATACCAGTCTGTGTAGCTTATAAACAAAAGAAATTTATTTCTCACAGTTCTGGAAGATGGAAGTCCAAGTTCAAGGTACTAACATGGTCACAGCCTGGTAAGGGCCCACTTCCTAATTCATAGCCAAGGCCTCGCCTGGAGCCTCTTTTATAAAGGCACTAATCCCATTCATGAAGGCTCTACCCTCACAATCGAAGCACCACTCAGAGGTCTCCTAGTACCATCGTCTTTGTGGGTTAGGATTTCAACATATGAGCTGGGGTGGGTGGACTTAAATATTTAGACCATAGTGCTGGATATGTGATGCTGTGACACTATTAGGGAATTACTGCTAATGTTCTGGGAAACATTGCTTATTTTTGCTCATTAAATCACTATTAATGTGATAATGGTATGGTGATTATGGTTTTTCTTTGAGGAATCCTTGTCTTTTAGAGATGTGTACTTAAATATTTACAGATGAAATGTTAGATGGCTGGGATTTACTTTGAAACAAAGTGGGGAGGAGGGAAAGGCAAGGAAAGATAGAAAAAGATTAGCCACAAGTGGATAATTGTTAAAGTTGAGTGTTGAGTACCTTTGTGTTTATTATGCTATTCAGTCAGTCTACTTTTGTGCGTACTTAAAATTTTTCATAACAAGATGATTTTTAAGTATGTGGGAAAGAAGGTGGAAATAAGGTTATTTTATTCTCATCCTCTTTATTCTTGAATTCACTTTATTGTCTCTTTGCCTCGCACAAGGTCACCTCTAAGGATCTCCTACTTAGGGAAGAATGTCCAAATTATTAGCACCTCTTCAGCAACTTCTTAAAAGACCATCTCTTCAGGTTCCTCAAATATGTTTAAAGGGCTTTGAAATAAGATGTGCCTCCTCTTATTGATTCAGGTAGAGTGGGGACAGCCTGAAGTCCTGGCAAAGCAGAGCTGCACTCCAAACTCTGGCTTAGGTTCCTTCTGGGACAAAGCACTTGCCTCTTCCAGTGAGGAGTCACTGCCTCCTTGATAACAGATTATAGAAGACAGATGTGCCATTTTCACTGTGCCTATATCCCAGGGAAGCTGCCATGGGCACATTTTAAAAGGAAGGATACTTTCATGCGGTTAACTCTTCCTGGAAGGCGACTGATGAAGATGTGTTATGATAGCGCCTGGGGACTGCGAGCCAGTTAGGCACACACACTGTCGAGGTTAGGCTCCACTCTGAATTATCTCATCTCTCAAATGTTTCTGTTTAATCTACCACACAGACTGGATGCTGTGAAGTCTGTTAGCTGAACATTTTCCAGAGTAGATATTCATTGGCCTCATTTCCACCACCCTCTTGTTTCCAGAGCACCCTCACCCCCACCGTACCTCGCCATGGAATGAATGCTCTGTGCTCTCTTTATTGTCCTCGGCACTTTTCATCTTCATGGCCCATCTTTCTGCCTGTGCAGACCACAGACAGGGTTGCAAGAGAGTTGAGAAAGAATAGCTAATTGGAGGTGACAGGGAGTGGAGGAGTAAGCATGGCAAGTACGTGCCAACTGGTGAAGTCTTAAATGGAACAATTTAAGACTTTAAGAGTTTTCCTACAAGTTAACATCTTGTCGAGCTTCCTGTGCATGTTCCATTTTCTAGTAGTGTGACTTAGAGGAAGCTACCAAAGCCATAGTTACCACATTCCAGATGCCATAAGAGCTGTGGGTAAGAGTGAATACAGTGGATGACTAAGTCAGGATCCCGGGGCTGCTGACAGTCAGAGAATAATGAGGCAAATCTAACAGGTTGGAATGCGGTTAGGGTAAATGTAGAGTGCTGTGCTTGGGGCCATCGCAAAGAGCAGGGTAAGGAGGAATGGCTGACTGGGAACTTAATATGAGGCAAAGGTAAGATGTGGCTGCACGGACCTACAAACAAATTTTTGAAAATCCAGTTGCATAGATAAAAGAAGTTGAAAGCTTCAGTACTGTAACATAGCCAGAAACCACGTTTGGTTTCCTGCAAGCCTGTGAAGGAGGTCATCTCAATAAATGTTAGCTGCTATTAGGAAAGGTATTCTTACCTCTCCGAAGGTGCCTAATCCTGTGTGTTGCATGTGGAAGACGATCGGTAAAGATCTCGCTTATTAAGAGCCTCATGACATGCTCCAGATGTGAAATTGTTATGCATGTCAAGGGGACACTGTGACTCTTGTTTTTTATTTCTTTTGGGTACCAGTTACTTTTGTTGTTGTATCCTTTAAGTTCCTAAGTTGCACAGTAGGGTGGGAGAGAGGAGAATAAAGCCAGAGGAGATTGTATAATCATAATAACAATTACAATAAAGACCACTATATTTGCCCTCTATTTTGTGCCAGACACTGGCTCAGCATTTTGCATTGGCCCATTTAATCCTCACAGAAACCCCAGAAAGATAGGTGGTAGTATTATTCCTGTTTTACAGAGAAATAAAGTAAGTCTTGAGTAAACTGCCCAAGGCTGCACAGCTAGAAAGTAGCAGAGCTGGGATTCCAGCTTCCTTTATCTCCAGGATCAGGCTCTTAATGCCTATGCAGTGCTGTCCTTTTCACAGCAGTAAAGAACTGTTCTCTCGAAGTGCTCCATGTGGGGTTCGGTGCTGTGGCACGTACCCAGACATCAAGTCTGGCCATGAACGTGCATCAGAGCTCACAGAGCTGGTCGGTGCACCATCAGTAATAACCAAAAATTTTTAATTTGCTTCCAATGGACATTCCAGATCAGCCAGCCATTTTCCAAATCAGAGGTACAAACCATATATTTTTCCTTATGTAGTGCCATTCCTTCTCTTTTCTGCTTGCTTTTCTAGTCAAGGTCAGAGAGAACCAGAAAAATCTGCTAAAAAGAGTGAGTTTTGCTTTCTCAGAAATAGTTCTTACTGCCATGGAAAGCAGAGGAAATATTTGCATTAGCCTCTTCACTTCCGTGGTGGGAGATGGAAATAAAATTAATGAATAGAAACAAAAAGATATTTTTCTTCCTAATAACCTCACTTTGTCCTTTTTCTAATCTTATTAAATCTTCATCACATATCTGTATAAAATCACTGATGAAAATGTAAGTTCTAATAGTGTAATACTAGTTGCCTATGGGCTTTGCTGGCTTGATTCTGCTCTGACATGTCACTAATATGTCAGATTAATGCTGCATGTAAGTGGCAAATGCAGAAAGTCACTCAGACAGCTAAACTTGATACGATTATAGGATTAAACCTGATGCTTGTTATGTGATTCAGCAATTATTAAAGAAAGGGTTTGGTATTTTTAACTGCCTCTCTGCAATGTGATTTATAATTTCGTCGGGGTCTCTCACTCTCCAGTGTGCATTCCTTTGAGTAAACCTGTGCGGAACTTCCTGTTTCTAAGAAACTGGGCGTCGTTCTCACAAAATCATGGAAGCCAGTGCTGAGACTCCACCAATGGTGTCTGGTCAGCAGAGAAAATGTTGCAGAGAAAAATCAGTCACTTAACAAATATTTATGGGGTTCCTACTGACCTAAGTACTAAGTAATTTAAAAGGAACTGAAAGGTATAGTTCTTGCCTTCAAATGGCCTTGATTTTATGGAATACTTGACACAGACCTGTCAGGACACATAAGCACTATTGTCCCAATTCCTGAAGAGTGCACAGGCGTCAGGGCTGCTATCTAAAAAACAGGGGGACTTGCGAACAAGCTGGAAGGTGGGAGACAGGCAGACAGCTCCAGCCTACCCCCCTGGGGAAGGGAAGGGCCAGTCTCTAGCGGGCCATCAGCATCCGTAAACGTAGGAACAGCCCACTTTTGTCTCTTTTCCAGGATTCACTCTTTGAAAGCATTTGGGTAATTACAGCTTCCATTTTGGCCTTTGGTTGTTAGTTTTAGTGTATTAATTATCTGCCGTGTCGAGAGATTTCCTCTGATCCCTCTGAGGTCTCACACTTTTCCTCCCAGTGGTTGTTTCCCCCTTGCTTGATAAGTCAGAATAGTTCCATAAGTGAGAATAATTCCACGGTTCTTCTGTATCCCATGAAAATTAGGCAGTTCTCAACCTTCCTCTCCTCTCCAACTTACCATCCACCTTCTTCCTTAAGAAAGGCTTATGCGATTGACCAAGTCCTCTACCTCAGCGATAGGTGGATTTAAACAGGGTGGCAATGTAAGGAGAGGAATGAACTAATTTTGATAAAATATTCACTCTGACCTGGAGTAAAACACTCTTTTTCTTTTCATTCCACATTTCAGTTACATCTATATGAGTAATTATTAATCCTAAGAGGTAATCTCTCCCCTAGTATGTCTCTTTCTTGTTGCAGGAATCTAAATCTACATGCATCTTATGTGAGGTCCTTGAAACTAAAAGACTTTTTTTCCTCTCAAAACATTAATGGCAAAAGACTTAGAGCCATTCAGACACGCTGCTTATACCCTTGACTCACCAGGACTGCCAGTGACCCTGTCTAGTTCTGCCTGGTGTCCTCAGGTGGGGGAATAAGGGCACTGAAATAATGAACAGGCCCTTCACTAGACCGAGACCTCCTTGACTGCAGGGGAAAACACTGGAGCACAGTTCCCAGTACTTAGTAAGTACTCAATAAATACTCATTGAATGGAACAGAACCAGTTCCTGGTATGGCACAAGGTACAGAGTAAATGCTCAATAAATATTTGTTGAAATAAAAAATAAATTACTGTATTCCATGGGGAAGAATTCCAGTCTTCATAGAGCTTGTTTCACTTGAACCTCTGGAAGGCGTTTAGGCTGGATAAAATAGGAAAGCGGCCATAAGCAGGGAGGCAGATGGCTGATCCAAGCCCTCCAGCTGAGGAGACCAGCACGTTTCTGTGGGAACATGGATGCTCTGACCTCATGAAACCTTGCAAGAGTCAAGTGGGATAGTCCAAATCCAGGGCTTTCTCTGCTCACTTTGGCAATCTTACAGCAGCACACAGTTTGTGTGCCAGGCCCCAGCTTCAGGGACTTTAACAGCCCAGTAATTATCTGCTGATCAAGGGAGGCAGGGATGTGTATAGAAGTCACTTTTCAGTAGCAAATAGTTCTATTGGAAAAGCCTCAGTAAGCTGCCAACTTTCTCTCAAGTGTTCAAAAGATACCAGAGGTCTGACAGGCTAGTTTAATTGTGTTAATACAGGAAGTTTCCCCAGTACAGAGGGACGTTTATCATGGTGAATTGTCAGTTTCAGAGCTGAAGCTCCATCTCCAATGTGTGAGTGAAAACGTTCTCTATGAGGGCAGATGAGTCACACAAGGGGAGGAAAAATGCTTCTCTCCAGGTGCCAGGATGCCTGCTCTTCATTTCTCTGAGGAAGGTTCTTTATCTCCTGCAGATAAGTGTTTCACTCACTTGGGAGAGCAAACACAACCAAATAAGGACCTAGATATCCCTTACTCATGCTTGCAAATAGTCCCACTTCTCTCTGACTGTTGAGAGAATGGAATTAAGATCTGGAGTTAAGATTTTAGGAGGTATCAGTTCATTTAAATCCACATGAACATCAGAGATGCCCCTTAGAACTAGTTGTGGGACCACAGATTTATCCTGGCCACAAATTTAAAATTATATTTCCTTTTAGCTATCAATGCAAACAAAAGAATCCAAATTTTTTTTAGTATGGCCTAATATAGGGCTGGATACCTGACCAGCACCTCCCACCTTGGACCCCTCCCGGCTGGGTCAGGGAACTTAACTTCCCTACAAAGGGTCAGGTTACATGATGTCTAGGGCTCCTGGGGAGCTCTTACATTCTTCATTCTATAATAATTATCTCTTTAATTTTTCTGTTGTCTTTTCTCTAAACCTTCTATGGTGACCCTGTTTGGGGGTGTGACATTAAGAAGTGTGTATTTCTCACGGTTGTGTCTCAGACCGCTGCTCATCTCTCTCCGTTTGTCCTTATTTAGGTCACTCTAAAATCTACCGATAGTCCTGGAGCCTCAGTTCGTTGACTTATTCAGCAATATTGATCAGATATCTACACAGTGCTAAGCACTGAGTATACTATATACCGGTGAACGAAATAGTCACGATCCTGCCTTTTGGGGATCTTATACCTTTATAGGGAAAAGTTAAATAAACAAAGAAATATACAAGTGCAGATTGTAATATGGGTGACAAAAGATTAGCAGGGGTTGGCCTAATTTCATTTGAGAGGACAAAAAAAGGCTGCTCTGAGGAAACTCTGAGACCTGGAAAATGAGTTAGGCAAGGAGCTGCCAAAAGTGCTCTCAGTAGAGGGAAAAGCAAATACCAAGAGCCCTGCAGCAGGGAAAGGCCATAGCAACAAGCAGAGCTTAGAGTGTCTGAGGGCTGAAAGTCAACTGTGTGATTGGACATGCGAGGTGAGGGGAGCGTCATGAGATGAGATGGAGGAGGGACGCATCCGTGAAAATCACACTGGCTGCTGGAACAAACCAAAACTGTGTAACCATCCGAACCACAGACATTTTTTATTCATAGAATATACAAAATGGGTATTCCTGAGCAATGAACAGCTCTTGTCCAAGCCACGTTTTGGGGATTACAGCTTCTTCCATCTTGCGGCTCTGCCATTTTTAATGAGCTGCCAAGGCCAGCATGTTTGTCTGCATGGAAGGTTGCACGTGAGAGGTTTTTCCAGGCCCAGATCCGCCTGGGAGTTGTGCTTCCACTTTATTCATTTTCCATGGGCTCGTACTTAACTAGGGTGACCACTACGAAACGTGGTAGGACTGTGATCACAGGAAGGAGATGGAGCAGATGATGCAGGCCCTGTGGGCCATGCTGCAGAGTTTAGGCTTTATTCCCGGTGCACTGAGGAAAGTGAAGCGGGAATGCACCTGCGGTCAATCCATCACCACATCTAACCCTACGTGATCGATTGCTCATGTCACACAACATGTCTAAACTAATTCATCAACCCCCTCAAAAAGCAGCATCTCCGCTCAGTGTTTTCTTTCAGTGATGTCGCTCCAGACCTCACAGTCATTTTTTTTTTCCTGCTCTATTGGTCATCTAGATTCTCCTTCTACATACCTTAGGAATACTCGCCCAGCGATGGTCTTTGATTGGTTTCTTTCTGCTCTGATACAGAATGCTAATTTACACATTTGCAATGTAGAATATTCTTTCCCAATGACAGTTATCTCTGGCTGTGATGTTTTCACAGTATCATGTCATCTGGTAAGCTTAATAATCACAGCGCAGTGAGCATGGAGATAAATCTTTCTAAAACAAGGCTCTCATCCCTGGCCCCCCCTAAAAGTTACTGGATTTTAATGACCTACTGAAAAAAGGTCTGACTCCTGTAGTTTGGGGAAACCTATTCAACCAGTCCTTTCTACACCGTCCGTACTCCGTCTCCCTCCAGCCAGCCAGGATGCTCAGGTATCCTCCAGAGTTAAAAACAGACTTGGTCAATCCTCACCTTAAACTATTCCCCTCTGCCTAGGACATGCTATTTCTACTCATCACCCCTCTGGATCCTACAGATCCTTCAATGCCAGTCCTTTCGTGTCATCCCCAAGTCTTGCCTTTTCTGGAAATCCTGCCCTTACTCCACCAATCAGAAATAAGCTTTCTGTCTCTGGAGTTTTGTAATACTTACTCCCCAAAGTGTTTTTGCACAGTGGCTTACAAATCTAAGTGCTCAATTAATGCTTAAATTATTTGAATTATGTCTTACGATTCCTTTGGCATTTGTCTTGTGTTGCCTTTTATTAACATTTATCTTTCCAATTTATTCTAAAGTTCTTGAGTAGGGATACTTTTCCCACATCTAAAACCTGGCACATCTACAAAAAAAAAAAAATTTAATTAATTAATTATGCTTTTCTGTAATTCCTGTGATACCTTGCACAGTTCCTTCAACAAAGCAGATGTTCAAAACATTCTTTTTGATATATTACTGCTGTTTTAATATATGATTCTTTCTAAAATTAAAGCCTTAGTTAAGGGGGAATGCTTTGGCTGGGAATTCAAGCCCCAAAGGAAGACCTTTGGGCAAAATACCCGGTGGGGAGTAGAGATTGCCCTTTACTCTCTAGTCCTCTGTAGGCAGCGTCCTACTTTGCTTCTGCTCATTCAGGAAGCCAACTTTGGGTTTGCCGTGGAGTGTTTAGTTATAAGTACTACCACTTTCCTATTTACAATGCTCTTTTCCCCAAGAAAGATGTTACAAAGGGTAGGGGGGTTGCTCTGGGGTGGTCTTCTTTTAAATTTTCCATGTTGTCAAGATTTTTCATGTGACAAACTGTACTAGAGCCAGGAAAGAGCATCAAAGCAAATGACTGTATTTTCAAATTTTACCCTGGCTCTGTGGGAATTTGATTACTTAAACCTTTGTAGATTACCACCCTCTAGTAAATGAACCCCTGATATGATAGTAGGCCTCTCCATTTCATTTTCTAATCTGCCTAAAGATTCTCAACATTCTTGTTTGTGTCAGATGGAAAATTCAGTTCTTTTTTTTTTTTTTCTTTTTCATCTTAATTGGTTTTCCATATGCAGGTCTCAGAAGTGGTGTTTATCTGTCACATCATCCCCTAATGTGAAAGATAATACTACTGTCAGGGGAAATAGTAGTGGGTAGATATGTAGAGCTGAGTAGAGTTGAGTCCCTCCACCTGCTTTGGGCTTCAAAAACATGGCAACATGACTATTGGGGAGAGTGTCTCTCCAGAGTGGGCTGGCCAGCACAGATCCAGATTCTGTCCCTTCTGTGAGCCATTTCATGAATGTGTATGAAGTGCCTAGCAGCTAGCATTCCTCAGGAGGCACATCGGGGATTATGGACGTGACACTTAACACAGGATTTTTAGAGAGAGGACTAAGCCATCAGGAACCTCAGATTGTCTGCCTATTGGACTCAATAATCAAACTGCGAAATTCAGATAAGCGTCTATAAACTCATGAACACTTAACGCAGGTACCTTCTGGAATCGAACTTTTCAAGTTGATCTGAAGAGTTGCTGGCACTTCTTTAACTCTGCATTCTCTAAATCATTTTAGGGCAAAGACACCATCTTTGCTTACTGTCTCAGATGTGTTTCCAGTTTTCCTTGGAAAGAGCTTGTGTTCTCAGTCCTGGGTTATGTGAGACCCTGATAGGCTCAAAATATAAAACAACCATAATTTCAATTGGGCTGCTGCCAAAAACTAGGGTAGGCTAGAAGGAGTTGTCTGAAATTTTTGCTTTTTTACCTTTGGCAAGCAGCACCTAGTGGTCCTCATTTCAGTGATTATAGGGTTTGTATAACATGCTGGGGTGTGGGCCGTGGAATAGCGATGCTGTGGAAGGCTGTCCTTGGAAGAGTGCCAGCCAGCTTCAGTTTTCTGCACTGTAATTGTTGCCACTGCTGCGCCAGTGTGAGCTCCCAG
>NW_006436298.1:12422895-12500361 GCF_000325575.1 Pteropus alecto | reverse complement strand
TCACTAAATGCCATGTTGTGGGACGGGGGAGTCTTTCTTCTTTTATCTCTAGCCAGAGAACAGACGACTCGGCCTGGTTCATGCTCATCATCTTAATCACAGGCTGAAGATGAATATTTTTGGTTAGTTTCCCTTTTTTTTTATATACACAGTATCTATTTATAGCCATTTGCTGACGGACTCTACCAATTACTTGAAAAACTTGTATTTAGAGAGAGACAAACTAAAAATGTGAATTCAAAGGATAGCTGTAGTTCTGCATTAGATTAGCCTGTTGTGGGCAGGATCAGAATGGAGATGGTGGTTGGCACACGAACAATGATGTCATAACTGGACACGATCATCTGTTTTCACTTTAATTGGAAGATGATTAGAAAAAATACCCAGTCCTCTATCTGTCTTTGTTATTGTAAGCTCATTGTTATGGGCCTTATGTTTCAAGCCCAGTGAAATTGCTGTTTCCACAGTCATCAATGACATCCTATTTGCCAAATCCAGTGCTCCCCTCCCTGCTTTCTCATACTTTCCCTCTCTTCAACAGTTACCATTTTCTCCACGGAATATTTCCCATGGTTTCTGAAACATTCTTCTAGTCTAGCTCCTCCTCAATCTGCTGGAGGCTCCTTCCCCTCTGCTTTGCCTTTCAGATGTTGGTTTTCTCCAGGGTTCCATCCTCTGCCCCTTTCTCTTCTCGGTCTGTGTGTTTCTACCACTTTAACCACAACAGGAAGCTGTGGAGATGAGGCTCCCGGCTTGGGGCGCAGGGCTCGGTAGTGCGTGTGGTACATCAGAAAGGAGCTGCCGAAGCTGTCCGGTGGGCCGTCAGGTAGACAGGATTGCTCTGCCGCTGCCCCCTACTCTTCACTCCGGGCACGGGGCTGAAGGAAGACAGGCCGGCTCACGGGGGCAGCAGAAAGGTGGTGAAGCCAGAGAAAGTCCATAAACTGTGAGGGGTAGGAAAGTTCCATAAGGAGATGACATATTCCAAAAGAGAGACACTCCTCCTCCCTGGACCATCTTTGTCACGCTTTCTTTACCTGTCACGTTCATCTAGTCCTTTAGGGCCCAGACCAGTGAGCATTACCTTCCTGGATCCTCTCCCAGGCAGTTGCTCTTTCCTTGGGAATCTCCTCGTACTTTGTGCATTTTATTCACTCAGCCAACAGATGGGCATTCCACTATTTTAGAATTTATGGTGTTTTAATGAAATTATTTTATTATCACCTGCCGTATTCCAGTTTATTCACTTCGAAGATTTAATATCTAGCTCATAAAATGATCAACAAAATAAATATTTGTTTAATAGGCAAATGAATGAGTAATATAAAATAGAATATTTATTCAAGACTCAATTTGAACTAAAGTTTTAGGAGATAAAAATGCACTAATTTACTAGGATAGTCCTGAGTTTAGGATTCACCGAATGGTTGTTTTCTCTGTTGTTTTGGTTTATGCTACTCAAGTGACACTCCTGGCTAATGTCAGACTTTAACCAACTGTTGAAGTTCCCTGTAATACAGGAACATTCTCTGAATACTTATTATGCACGATTCAATAATGACTAACATTTGAACTCTGTCTAGGCTGAGCAAGCCACATCAAAGCTCCTTTTTCACTAGGACTTTTAAAATATCAAATATGGACTGAATGAGTAGGTGTCAGAGAGACTGACTTTGTAAACTGAAAATCATAAACCTAGATTCATTTGAAATATGTCATGTGGAGTGCATATATAAAAATTATGAGCATTTTGATTTTTCCCTTGTAGGTAATAAATAACATCTGTAATATTCCTCCTCACCTTTTTCTGATTAGCCTTATGTCTGGCATATTTTCCCCAACACTCCTGTTTCATGTTGTAAGGATTTCACCAAGGAGAGACAGGATTCTAAATAAGTAGTGTGGGTATAACAGAAAACTTGGAGCAATCAGGTTTAAGACTAGAACTAAGGGGCAGGATGAGTTTGGGGGAAATTTTTAATGGTGTTCAGGCCTCCCTATTTTCTCCTCCAGCAGAGTTGCACAGGTTCTGAGGGGTGGAGGTGGCCCTGAAGGGCAAAGGGCATGTGGCCCACTGTTACCCAGACCCACAAAGCAGTACTACCATCCCCCAAAGCCAACATGCTCCCCAGGCCCACAGGCCTCTTCCCGCTCCACACCTGTGTCCACATGGGTGCATGCAGCAGAGTTCTCTGGCCACTGGCTGTCACTCTGGGGCCCATGGAGCTTGAGGAGTCCACTGGAGACTGCCGCTAGTGAACCATTGTGGAAATTGGACGACTCTGCCTTTAGCTGTTTTGTATGATGGACAGCTGCATAGAGTTTGGAGGGAGGAACTATGTCAAGACCATTGCAAGCATAATAGAGGATGCTGCTAAAGATGACAGAAGGCCAGGCAGCCCATGATGGCCAGGCTGGGCCAGGCAAGAGGCCAGAGCTGAGCTGTGCTGGGCACAGAGTTAAATACTGGGTGACTGTGCAGATCAGGCGATCCCAGAGTACAACCTTAACTGGGAGTTCCTGTTCTATTTCACTCTGTTCTATTTCAAACTCGTTTTTAACAAGTTTGGCTAGCTCTTTGGTTTAGTATATAGAATTTAGGTAGTATTGTCACATTTTTTTCACGTTACTTTTTTTTTCATTCATTTTCAAACCACTTTATTAAGGTATGATTGTCATACAAAGCTATATATATTTAATGTATACAAATTGATGTTTTTTGAGATAAATATACATGCATGAAACCATCACCACAATCTATGCCATAAACATCCATCTCCAAAAGTTTCCTCTGCCCCCTTTATTATTATTTTGTGTGTGTATGTGTGATAAGAACACTTAACCAATTTTTAAGTACACAATACAGTGTTCACTATGAGCACTGTGCCATACAGGTGATCTCTAGGACTTACTCATCTTGTATAACCGAAATTTTGTGCCCTTTGACTAATACTTCCTCGTTTCCCCATCCCCTCTCACCCATGATTTTCTTATAATACCTTGTTCCCTTGGCCGCTGGTTCGGATCTCACAGTCGTTTCAGAGTTGGGCAGTCGATCACACCTTGATTTTGATGGCTATCAATCAAAGGCCATAGGTTCACCTAAAATTGAAATGATTTCTTTCAGTTGGTCAGTCTGTTTTGTCACTGTACCCTGTCCTCTGGCAACTTCTGTGGGAATTCAAGAGACCTGTAACTGAGATTTTTATACTTCCAGTGCACAGCGCATTCACCACACATAGCTGTAATGTCATCCTTACAGTCATCCTGTGAGGTAGGCATTATTTTTATTCCCATTTTATATATAAGGAAACAGGCATTCGGAGTGGTTAAATCACTTAATAAGATAATAGAAAGAGATTATTCTAAAAGCTACTAAAATGCACAGTGGTTTCTCTCAGTTCTTTTGCAGAACTTGTGTCCTAATATAGTGAATTCTGTTGCTAATTCCTAACAGTCTGTAAATCCCAGCTTTTAAGCTGGGAGGGCTATGGCTGTTGGGGGCTTTTTTTTTTTTTCCATCTCTAAAATTAAGCAAAGAGGGTCAGTGAAGCATCAGCTCAGAGTGCGGGGGTTCTAGCCAGTGTTTGCAGCGGCGGGGACTATTTTTAGAGAAAAACTTCTATGTTTAGATCCAGAATGATTTTTCAAAGCAAGAATCAAGACAGCAATGAACACATTCACATCTGGGTATGTCAGTCTTTACCACACAGAGAGATGAGAAACGGCCATGGCCTGAGCCCATTAGAGATTTGATCCACATGTGCACCAAGCACGTCTGTCCAGTCAGAGCCCAAATGCACTATGTTCTGGGGGGACAAACAGGCTCAGACTAACTGGCACAATAAGGAGCCTAGCAACTTGAACGTCACTTTGAACATGGAATTCTTTGAACTTTTCTTGGATTGAGCCATGAAGAAATGATCAGCCAATCAAATGTTTAATGTAAATAAACTCTAAGAGATATATTGAATCACATGATAAACTAACAAACAAGCTGCTTTCAAGAACTTTCAAGCACAAAAATTGAAGGTAGTTGTGCTAATTAAACCTAAGTCTTACTTGTTTGTTAAAAAAATCCCTGACAGTATTATTCCATGTTAGGAAACACCTTGACAATCAAATACCTGGAAAAGCGGGGAGATTTTCCCCACTTAGCCCAAGTGGGTAAATTTTGCTATAAATAAATATGCATGTGCCATTAAAGTATAAAGATGGAATCACACTAGCAGGAGCAATAAATGGATCATTAGAGGTAGAATAAAACTTTAATCTTTGTAAATTATAAAAGTAATCAGAAATAAAAAGAGCTCAGTGGAAATGAACAGCAGGCCACTCAGCAGGGCAGATAAGAGACTAAGCTCTAAAAGTGGCAAATTAAAACTTTCACCATTGACGCTTTTCCTCTCTAACCCTGTTCAAACTCTAGAACATGAATGCGGGAGCAAATGTAGGTCCTCTCCAAACCCAGACCACAGAAGCGATTTTTTTTTCCTGGTATAATAATGACTTCTACCTACTTTTCTTCTCTTTGTAAGGTCTTGAGTAAAAGAGGATATAAAAGAAAAAAACATATTTTACTGGTAGTAGCTAACATTCAGTAACAGTTATTGCCAGACATTATTACCTCTTTCATAGAGCTGTTGAAAGAATTAAATGAGTTAATATACTTAAAACACTTAACACAGTGTTTTATCTTTGTAAGCATACAGTAAATGCTTATAAGTATTAGCTGTTATTATCTTTAATGTTGACAGTAGTCTTAAAATATACCAGATACTAGGCTAAGTACTGTATGTGCCTTATCTCACTTGCTATTGTTATACTAATTTTATAGATAGTAAACTGAGGTATGGGAATTTAAGAAAGTTGCCAAGATTGCACAACTGTTAATAATAGCATTTATTGCACACTTACTATATGCTGGACATAGTATTAATAAAGATTTTCAATGTGTCATCACATTTAGGCCAGAAAATAATCCTGTGATATAGATAATATCCTCATTTTACAGATGAGAAAACCCAGGCCTAGGGAGATCAGCTAATGCCTAAGGCCACACAGCCTGTGAGTGACAGAGCTGAGATTCCAACCCCAGCAGTCTGGCTCCCAAAGTGCATGTTCTGTACTGCTGTGCACCGTGGCCTTCTGGGGGTGGGGGGAGAGGAGGCTTCACTTCAGTGCCACAGCCATGTCCTCGTCATCCTCCCTAGCAGTGCTTTCCTCCCTGGTCACAACATTAATTCTTCCTAAGCCCCATTCTCCAGCCATGCCCAACTCATTCTGCTTGAACAACATTCCAGAGAGGAAGAGACCCAGACGGTTTGTTCACCCCTGCACTGATGCTTGGGACGCCTCACTACTCTGCCCAATTTTCTCTTGGCATGAGAAGTTTGTTTTCTATGAACTTACCTCTTCTTATTTGCAAGTCAACTAATGTGTTTATTTTATCTAAGCTTTGTGTAGTTAAAATTCTCAAGGATTATACACCAAAATTTATTAACAGCAGCTAATAAATTTACTGGTAATTTTAATTTTTCTGTTCATACATTTTTGTGTTTTCCAATATGTATATAAAATAAACATATAAAGTATATAGTCATAAAAAATAATATATTTCATAAAATACAATTATAGACTATGTTAGACAGCAGTTTCCAGCGAGTCAGGAGGATGCATCGTACAGCGATGAGAGAACATGGTTGCCTTCACCTGAACACCAGAAGGTCAGATGTATCCTCAGGCATCCTCCAGTTCCTTCCCCGTTTGGTAAATCTATCACCTATCACTAATTACTGTCTTTCAAATTATATTTTAGCTACACATCCTTTCTTCCAACAAAAAAGAGAAGTACGATATATTTAGCAAATACTACAGATTCTCCCTTAAGGGTTAAACCAGTTGAGATGGAGATGGAGAACCTGGGCCCTGTCAACTAACTCACCAGCCCATCAAAAGACAACTCTCAAGGAGCTTCTGGAACCGCTTCTGGCTCTAGAGAACAGTTCTCCACTGGAACCATTGGTCTACCTGACTCTGCACATTTGGACTTCATATTTCCCGAGGTTGCACAGATAAGGAGCTCTATAAGTTTACTACGTGTTATGTAACATAATGATTTCCTTCATTTGCCCTAAAATTTTCTACTGATCTCCTTTTTCACATCCAAAATCAATACACATGACTAATCCAACTTATAACTGAATAGTTATGTCTGGCCAGAAATCCTTATTATCTTAGAGGAGGCTTTCAGCTTAGAAAAGAGAAAGATTTGTTTGTTGATGCTTCTCTCTAAACTCCCTAGTTTCTGCCCAAAGGTTAACAAATCCAGTGCCCTTCTGTCATCCGTCAAGTTGATGAGCGGAATATTTGGTAGTTCCGATTTACGGTCTGAAACTCTCTCCTCTCTTGACTTCTGTCATGTCCCGGTCAACTGGTTTTCCCCCTCATATCGTTTTCTTCTTCTCTTCCTTGTTTGCTGACAGTTTCCTTTGGCATTCAGTGCTCTTTCTCTGAGCTACTGCTTTTCTCTTGTTTCATTCTCCAGACAACTAATCCATTTCCAGGGTTCAATGATCACTGCACTGTAGATGGTGCTTGAATTGGCGTGTGCTTCGGTCTCTCATACAGGGCCCGGTGCTTTCGCTCCAATATGTGTGGATATTTCTACCTTGACCTCATTCAGTATGCTTAGCTCCAGAATCACATTATCACCACTAATTCCTGCTCCAGCGTCTCTGTTCTGCTATTGGCAACACTATTTTCCCAATCGCCAAACTTGGAAACTTGGAATTTTATTTTTTATAACCTTTAGTCCCTAAATATTTTAGATTTTACATTCAGAACTCCTCTTCGTGTGTCTTTGCTTATTACTTCATGCAAAACAATGCCTTCTTACCACATACTTGTTAATCAATAAATACTTCTCAAATCTGGATCTACTCCAACTCTGTCAGAGAAATTCCAAAAGTTTGTTAACATTCTAAGAAATCTCTTCCTTCTGTCTCTCTTCTCGATAATCTATCCAATATACTGTTGATTTAATAATGAAAACACCAATTGAAGTTCGGATAGCAGCTACCGTGGGGAGAGGAGGATAATAGCCAGGCCAGCATGGGTTTCTGGAGTATCAGGAATGTTCTCTTTCTCGCGTGGGCTGGTGTTTACAGGGGACAGTGCACTCTTCATCAAGCATGATTTGCGTACTTTTCTCTACGAGTATTATTAACGTATGTTTGGATCGACATAAAAGAAGAAAGACGTTCTTGCTGATCGAGTGATTTTTAAAAAGATGAAGATTCTCTCCAAAATTTTAGATAGGCAAAAAATCTTAATTCCAAAAGTATCAGGTATAGGATGCGAGAAATGGGGCTATCACCGGAAGGAGGGCCAATTAGTATGTGTTGTTAAGTCGGAAACGTGTGCTCCTAACAAATGGACAGTTCCGCTTCCAGAAACATACTTAGGGAAACTTTTGTACTTGTGTGCAAGGAGATGCGGGCAACTATGTTCCTTGCAGGACAGCTTACAGTAGGAAAAAAAATTAAAGCAACCTAAATGCCCATCAACAGGATGTGCTATATAAAAAAATGTGAGTTTTTTATATAACAAAATCTTAAACAGTTAAATATATACATTTATAAATACAGAGTTCTAAAAATATAATAGTGGATGAAAAACAAGTACAGAATATTTATAACATAACACTGCATACATTTTTTAAAGTATATGACAGTACTATATGTATTATTCTTTGACACATATATGTTACTGTATTTTTAAATGGCTGAAGGGAACACTACACTTTAGTTGTGAGAGCAGCAACCTCTGGGGGAGGGGATAAAGGGACGAGGATTGAGGATGGGGACAAAGGAGGCTGTCGCTTCATCTTCATTATCTTGTTTTTTTTTTAAGCAAATGTGACAAAATGATAACATCTGTTCATTCTGGGTGACAGCTCACAGGGTGTTAGTTATGTTGCTCCTTGTAATTTTCACTTTTGTTGAATTTCTGAAAATGAAAACATATCGTTGAGATAACAGCATCTTTCATCATTTAGTCTTACTTATTATTTAGTTATTTTATGTTCCCGTTTAAGAAAAATGTATATAAATATAAATATGGCCGAGATAGCCGAATTTCCGTTTTTTGTTTGTTTATGTGCACAAAGCAGGGTTGTTTTATTTAACATTCTTTGGTATCAAAATGTGGCCTTTATACAAATTTGTAAGGAGTAAATCATGAGGGCTCCCAGTTCTACCACAGTCTGTATATTAAGAACGTACTTCCTGTGATAGACTGCTCATAAGTCTTGATCACTGGAAGCATCCGTTTTTATTGGAGCCAAAATAGCCACAAGCAAATAGAGAAACAAGAAGTCAAAAAGATTTCCTCTTTGGTGCTAATGATTTGTTGGTATATGATTGTTAAGACTGAAGATCTGAAACCACCAGTGTTTATTGGCTCAGTCTCCAGTATGTCTCTTCCAAGGTCATTTCCACAAAACTGACAAAAGACGGGGACCCTGCCTTTTCCACCACTGACAGTGCTTCCTGCATTAAACCCCGAGCAGCACAGAAGCCCAACTCTGGCAGGAAGGAGCGTGCTTTCAAAATCTATTATAACAGGATGGTGGACAGATGGACTGACCACTATGATGGAGAGTGCACTTTTACAGACATATCACACACACCACGGCTAGTAGTCCTTGGGTGGGTAGTCTCGCTGCCTTTGGAATTACACCCAAAGTGATTGCTGTGACCATATTTGAAAACTCAACAGATAAATGTAGACTTAAAACAGACTAAAAATTATACAGTTAGGCCCTAAGTTGAGGCTTTTAAACATAGACAGGTAGGAGTGAGGTGGGGGACCTCCTTACTTGCCCTCAGGGATCCACAAGGATCTTCAACTAGAGTAGAATGCACGTTACTCACTCCTCCCCACAAGCGGGGGACAGAGGGAGTTACCCCAGAGAAGCATCTAACATGCTCAATTCAGACCCTTTTGTCTCTCGTTTTGGAACCAGCGTGTCCCCAGGGTAGGTGGAAGCACTCTGGTTTGCTCTGAGCCGTGCACTCTGAGGGAGCCCGATGGGCGTCCAGCAAGATGAGGGATGGATGTTTTAGTCTTTCGAAGTCAAGGGTCAGTTATTAGCAAGGCCTCTGCCACAGATCTGAAACTATGCCCTCTCCACCCAACTTTATCTGTAACAAAAGCAACGAGTTTGGCTTTTGTTTGGCCTCTACCTCTCAGTTAGTTCCAAACTCAGCAGGGGAAGGGAGATAATATTAATTGTTCCCCTCAAAAACCTGTTTGATCAATTAATATAAGACCTCAAGAGGATTAGTGAATGTGATCCATAATACCAGCCAATAATTTATGGACCAGATTCATTCTTGCAACCATAATCATCCTGTCTAAATAGTTGGCTGAGAGTGCTGCTTAGATTTCATACCTGTGGTTAAAAAATTATATGTGCAATTTATCATGGCATGCTTGAACTCTCATAGCTTGAGATAGACTCTGTTAAAGTGAACATTTTATAGTGTATTATATTGTCTACATAGGTATAAGTATATGCAGCAAATGTATTTGTTAAACTTTGTCATTTAACAGTAAAAACACACATGCACAAAAACAACCCACCATGCTATAACAGAATACTTTTCTACATATGGCCAGCTGTACCTTGGCAGAACATAGTGATTTTAAGGATGAATTAGTATTCTAATCTCTTTGGGATTTCTTTTATATTTGTGGTGGTTTACGACTGATGTTTAATGGAACTATAGCTCTGTTTATATTTAATAGAAAATTCATGTCTGTGGCAGGGTACGCATTTACACTCCACTGTTGAATAAAAGCTACTATTCTGTAAGATGGACATAAAATGTTGATTTACAACGACACATTCCAATAACGGTGATCTAATTCTCCCAAACTGTTTCTTCCCAGGTCCTGGGAACAGCACGGCTCCAGCAAAGGATGATTCTTCTCTTCTAGAATATTCAACGTTCAACACGTCTGTCCATGCTGCAATTAGACACGGGAGCTGGAAACTCCTCACAGGCTTCCCAGGTAGAATGCTCAGCATTTCCCAAAACGTGGCATCATAACTTGGGGGCTGCTGAACAATGCACTGAACAAGGAAGAGGCGGGAGTAGAGTGAGCTACTAATCCTGACCCTTTCCCCCTCACCAAAATAAAAAAGAAGAATTAACTAGGAGGAGTAAAAGGAAGAGATGTTACTCTAATGTATCATGGAAAATAAGGATTTCGAATATGTGTGGCTCCCAAGAGACTCTGAAAGCAACATCCTAAACCGATGGTGTAGCTGGTGGGATGGGAGGAGGCTGCTTCCCCTGAGTACATTCTCTAAAAGTGACATCTGTTAAATACTTTTTAAATATGTGGCCTGGTGGTTAATGCTGTGATGCAATTAAGCAGTGTTTATAATGAGGATGTTCTTGGCATTTGCAGCAAGACAATTCTTCATTGTTTGGGACTGCCCCATGTATTGCAAGACATTTTAGCATCCCTGACTGCTAAATGCCAGTGGCACCCCTCCCCCGGCAAAGTTATTGTGATAACTAAAACTCCCACCTCCACACACACACACACACACATGCACACACGCACATTCCTGGGCGCCCCTGGTTGTGAAGCACGGGACATGTCTAGTTGAAGTACCAGAAGTCAGAGTCTGAGACGGATCTAGACACAGCATCAGGGACCCCGTCTTCCTTGTGTGCTCATGCCCACAACCCAGCTCAGCTTTGTCTCCCAAACTCCCTCCTCAAAATTAGAACCTGCCTACCATGCCTCTCCCAATAAACCGTTGCATTTCTTTGCCAGGCTGTGGTTCCTGGTTCCCTCCACCATCTCAATACAATGTTTCTGAGATACCCTCATCGGACCCACCGAACAAGACCCTCTGGCTCTTTGATATTGATAAGGACCCAGAAGAACGACATGACCTGTCACGAGATTATCCCCACATCGTCAAGCAGCTCCTCTCCCGGCTTCAGTTCTACCACAAACACTCAGTGCCCGTGTACTTCCCAGCGCAGGACCCCCGCTGTGATCCCAAGAGCACTGGGGCTTGGGGCCCTTGGATGTAGGATTTCAGGCAGCCTGCGGTGGGGGCGGGGGCTAGAAGACCTTTCTGTTGCAAGTTGGACTTTAGGCCTTTACTAGTGTGACTCTTGTCTCATCCGTTCTCTCAACCTGGGTTCGCCGGGTTCACCAGGCCACTAAACCACACTGAAGTGTCTAATTTCAATCCCTCGTGTATTTAAGAGCTGATAAAATCTAGAACACTCCGGTTGTTGGCTGGGGTGTGTGACTAAAGGAGAGGGTGGCTGGGTCCATCCCGTTTTTCCTGAGCTGTGGGACAGCTGGGAACTTGATCTGGAATAGGAAGTTATTGAGTCCTGGAGGCTGGAGCAGCTGGCTCCTTTTGCCTCACAAGTCAGATGTTAGATTTCCCTCTGCCAATAGCCGGTTTTATTAGAGTGACTCACATTTCTTGTAACAAATGAAGGGAGCAGACAATTGTTAATGGTTCTGCTGGCCAGGGGTTCTCCCTGTCTGTGAGACACAGTGTTCGGGCATTCTGTGTGAATAACCTGCCTTGGTTCACCCCTCGCTCACTCACCTCGTCACTCCCCCATCATGCAGCATTTCGTTGTTAAGGCCAGTATTGGTGATATGCCTACTCCATGGTTCTGATTTTTACAATAAAGAACTATGTTTTTATCCCCAAGTTTCCCCCTCCGCCATCATTCATTGTCTAGAGTTCCTGCTACTCCCAGCTCCTCGTGGTTCTCTTCCTGCTCTTCCTTTTACCTCAGGCGTCCTGTGCTTGCGAAGGCTGCTTTGCTTCTCCCCTCTGAGCACCACTGGTTTGGAAACACTGCTGAGCCCCGCCTGCCTCTTGCCCCTATGCTGGAGCAAGAGCCCTGCCCAGAGACAGTGGCCAAAGCCTGGACGAGTGAGGTGAGGGTCTGTGTCATCTGTTTGGTGAGGATTTTTCTAATTGCAGGGAGTGTATCATAATGAGTGTGGCTTTGTCTCGTATTACAGTAAGAGTTGCACTGCTCTACCCCAGCAGTGAGGAAACATCCCCAGAAACGAATAATACTGTTCTGAGACGATGGAAGTGGGGAACTTGAAAAAGGAAATGGCCAGCATCTGGGACACTGGGCCTCGGTGAAGCCAGGCGGGCACATCCACATTTCTCTTATTCTCTCAGTTTTCCTGCTTGTTTGAGGTTCTGGGGCAGGGCACAGAAGACCTAGCACAGTTTGTCGTGTGCCCGCCCTTTCTCAGTCCCACTTATGTCCTACTGACGTAGATCAGCCCAGATTGGCTCCAAAGAGTAATGTATGCAAAAACTATACACTTTTTTTTTTTGCATTAGCTTCACTGTTTCATTCACTGCTTATCACCAATGCCTGGATCAGTGCCTGGTACATAGAAAGCACTCAGTAAACTTTAAAAAAAAAAAAAAAGAATAAAGGGACAAATAAGCAAATGAGAAAATTTCGCACCATGAAAAGTGCTAGTCCAATTAGCTGAATATGCAGGGTAATATAAATCTCTTCCAACCATTGCTTTTTTCCCTCAAGCTGCCCTCCTAAGGGAGAAGCATCGTCTGCTTATCCGGGTGGTCATAGCACATGCCGTAGTAAATTGTAATGTCCTCTGGTGCGGATATGCCTGCTATAGGCACACTTTGACAATAATCCTCAGTTCTATTTTTCATAAGACCACCAAATAATATGATAGAGGTCCTGGCATAGCCATCCTTCAATTCATTATCAGTATTATCTGGTATTAAAAAACGATGTTTGGAAGGAAATGGTGCTAGAACTAATGACACCAGTTACCAACCTGTACCCCGCTCTTGGGTTGGCAAACACCTGGCCAAAATGCTATTACCTCTCACTCCCAAGCCTGTGGTAGATATTATGAACTTACCGAGAACAGATGTTTCTTCTGGATCTTTTTAATCCCAGGACTGTAGGTAGCTATTAATACTGTCAGATTAGGGGCCGTCACTATGTGACACCTCTTTGCAATCCCTGCTGTACTCACGGTAGCTGTCCCCACTTCTAATTCCTTGATTGCTGTGTACAGTGTAGATATTCGGCATTCAATAGCTTTTAAAGGAATTTTAAAGACTAATTTTTATAAAACTTTTGAAATTTTATTTTATTCATAATAGAATGTATCTCATTAGATTTTCTTTTTTCTGTACCAGAATGCGAACAGATTCATATGTTGTTATGAGAGGTATTAATGTTATTTCTTTCTAAATGTACCGTTAAAGAAGGTTTTTGTTTATTGTTTTTTCTTTGTTACTTGACAATTGTTTTACGTTTAAGGGACAAAAAAATTAAATTTATCTTTCAGAATGTATCATCAGTGCGGGGTTTCCATTTGGGTGATGAAAAATTTCTGGAACTAGATTGTGGTGATGATTGCACAATAACATGAATGAACTTAATGCCTCTGAACTGTATACTTTAAAATGGTTAAAATGAGAAATTTTAAGTTATGTAGTTTTTACCACAATTTAAAAAATGTGTTGTCCCATTTTTATTATGTTTCCTAGTCACCACTGATTCTACTTTTTGTACAAGAGAATAACCATTGCTTATGTAGACTGGTTCATTTTCAGGCCAGCCTGCTCCCCTGCTCACCTGCTCACCTGGCGATCACTCTTACCAGTTGCTGAGAGCAGGTATGTTTAAATGGCATGGAGGTACCCACCACACCTCTTTGACCTTTGCTCCGTTGCCATGGAAGCCACCCCCAGAGGGCACAAAGCAGAGGCGAGTGGTGGCTTGGTTCAGAATTTTGTGACCATCGGGAAACGGGAGAGGGAGTTTCATTCTCAAACTGATTTGCCCAAGTAATCAATCACTGAGCTTTTAATGTATTTAATAATTTTTTTATTTTTCTGATAATAGAGATGTCTCTGTAACAATTTTAGAAAATACAGAAAACTATAAAAGAAAATTAAACAATTCATAAACCACCCACCCAGGGATAGCCACCATTAACCTCCTTTCATACCCCTTAAAGAGAATAATTAAGTGGCCCACTTCCCAAATTGGTTTTCAAATCCCATTTTGCCCAGTCGAGCCCTCATTGGAGACTGAGGATGGTAGATAAATAAAATGGCACCTTTTCTGGAAATCTTCATTTTAATCCCATTAATGAAGTATAGATGTTTGCAGGATTTTTACTTCAAAGGGAGGGGCATGGTTTCGCTCTCTCTCTCTCTCTCTCTCTCTCTCTCTCTCTCTCTCTCTCTCCCTCTTTCTCTTTCTCTCTCTCTCTCTCTTCCTCTCTCTCTCTCTTCCTCTTCCTCTTCCTCTTCCTCTTCCTCTTCCTCTTCCTCTTCCTCTTCCCACCCCCTCTTACTCCTTCTCCATGGGCCTTAAGAGGGGCATGGGCACTGAGGAGCCAGCTTGCAAGCAATCAAACCAGTAAGTAGGCACCTGCCTCTTGTCCACAGCAGAGTCTTGCAGAGTAAAGGAGATAAACACACGCTCCTCCCCTCCTCAGGTAAACGGGACTTATTGTGCTTTTATTTGCAATAAAGTGAATCAAAGCCGGGATTTGCCCTCTATGCCAGTGTTTTGTAGCCAGGATCATTCAAGTTCACACTATGCACTGGGGGCAAGGACGAGGCAGCTGACGGCAGCAAGTGAGGGTACATGGGTACATCGGATCAGGCCTCGCTCCTATGGGCTCACGTCAGGGAGCCCAGCAGACAGGAGGTCCCGGGACAGGGCAGAGGGGAGGTGAAGGGGCTCCTGAGTCAGAGGAAATGGAGCCTTGTGCCCTGCAAAGGAATTCATTTACCTTAAGTTTTGCTTTTTACTTTGGTATACCATGAAACCAGTGAGTTCTTTCCGTATAAGCTATTTTTAAAGTTAAAACCTTTGATTAGAGGATCCTGTTAGGGAAGCAGCTGTTTGGTATGAAAATGTTAACTTGTGGCTTCACAGTAGCCAGCGCTTGAATGCGAGTGTCTTGAGTTTAAGGCTTGAAGGTAATGGAAGTGTGTGGGCCCCGCATCCAAGACGCCGAGCCAAGGAGAAGGGCCCCTCTTAGTGGGGCCTGCATGTGTTCTGTCACTGAGGTCCACAGATCCCCACTTACCCCCCAAAAAAGTGGGTCGAGCTCCCCAGGCAGCAGGGGCCAGGAGGGTACCCCAGCATCCCATAGCTCCGCAGGGCCCAACCCAGACCTCTGTGGCTCACGTAGGCCCTTTCGCTACTGGGAGTCTTAACATGGTGCTTTTCCTTAAATTTACATTCTTTACTAAAATAAGTAATTTTAAGGAACGATGTTTTATCATCATGGCAAAGGGGAAACTAGTATCATTGGTAATCATGAAAATACCCACAATGAATTTAAAATTGCTCTTAAACTTGAACTAGGAACTGTTCTTGAGCTGGGAGGAAAGAAAAAAAAAGAACGAATAACTTTTTCACTAAATGATTCGTTATCACCAGTGCCAGGGCTGTGACTCCGGGACACCCCGATGTGAAGATAAGGAAACTCCTTCCGGGCAGGCACACCCCATCTTCAATGTGTGCCCAGGCCCCACCGTGACAGTGCCAGGTGGCACTCCATGGTGACTGGTGACTTTACTAGGTGATCTAGATGATGAGCTTTTGTCCCCTCCATTGCCCGAATCACAGCTGCTCTTTTCCTAACAGTTTGTTTTGCTCGTGTGCCTGTGGACCCTGAGGCTAGGGACACATTCAAAATGAGTTAAATGTGTAAACATAAGAAGAAACCAATATACACATCCTCTGCAATACAGTAGAAAAATCACAGAGGATTCAACCAAAGGAAGAAGCCAGGAAAGTCAATAAACAAGTTGGTGGAGATGCAACATACAGAGAAAAACTGTTCGGAAGAAATAAACACTGAGAGGAGGAAAAAAGAGACAACATGGGCGTTTCTTGGGTTAAGAAATTCCCTGAGCCTTAAACTCCAGGATTATAATCTATGGTCTCAGAGATCGTAAAGCCACCCTCCCAGAGACTCGGTGTCACCAGTGCTTAGAAACTGCTCCTACTCTTTTGCCTCACCAGCCAGCTCATTCCCCCTAGGTGCCCACGTGGACCTCATCTGGCCTGAATCCACCACAACCTCTTGGGATATTGTAATTTAGCTCATCAGGTATGCCATATCTTGCTAATTATAGGGGCAAGGCAAAGAATTAACCTTCACTGAGGACATGCTGTACGCCAAACACCATTTGACTTTTACAACGGCTGCTAAACTCACAGTAATATTTAATCATTGGATAAATGGTTTTACCATTTTAAAAATTATCTTGCATGAAGTCACAGCCAGGAGAGTTGGAAATGGAATCCAGATTGCTCTTAAAAAGCCCCGCTCTCTACTGTTCTCTTCAGCAACGTGCAGTCTTGGGCTTCCTTCCTTTTGTCCTGTGCCTTTAAGGGCAGAGGATAGTTTGTTGGAAGTCCAGTTTTTACAAATAGGACCCAGGGAGCCTCCGGAGTGAACATCAACCTGGCAGAGGGCCTGGGCTGAGTGGGGGCCGGGGAAGCCAGTGAGGAGGTGAGTGCAACAGTTTAGCCAACAAGAAATGCCAACTAAAGAGGTATGCAAGTAGGAGGATAAAAAGCTAATGGGAGGCTTATAAATTTTAAAATAAGTTGAAAGGAGTTGGAATTACTCAGCCTGGAAGAGACTTTATTAAGATCGCCTTTCCACACACAGGTCTCGGAGGCTAGTGGCCATCTATACCTTTGTCTCAGTGAATGCAGACACAAAACCGACAGCACAATAACTGATATGAAGGAGAGGCAAGATTTTCAGGTGGGTTCTTAAAGCTCACTGCAGCTTTTGATGATGGTGCTGGCTTCAAAATTTATTGTTGTGTTCTTGAATAAGCAGTTGGCATCAACTGGTCTTTAATCGTTAGTTACAATCAGTTACCATCTTGCTAAATTCTGGAGGAGGTGGTGGTTCCTACCAGCCACCCTGACTACACTTTTTTATACAAAATCGGTAGAACATCATTCGTCTTCTGTGTTTAAGGCTCTGAGATGAAGAGTAACAAACGCTTCAGATCCATAGACTATCTCTTAAAGTTCTATTTGTAATGATTTATCTCTGAAGATTAGGATGAAATAAGATAATGCAGAAATTAGCCTGTATGTGTGGACTTTATAAGGAATGTTGCTTTGTGAGGGTCTCTCCTTGAAAAGAGGAACAAAAAATGACTGTGTATAGGTTCAGATAGTACGTTTTCATTTAAAATGTTATGTAAATTGGAGAGCTTTGTATTGGTCAACAGGACCTGATTAGAGAGATGCTTTGATTTCTATAGTTGGTTAAACTTAGTTGCCTTAAATATAAAGTTAAGTGGCTGAGCCATAGGAATTATGCCTACAACTCATCTTTCTGATTGGCAAGGGAAAATGTCAGTGAGAGAATTCTCTGCTTCTTTCAAAACAGCCTGGGGGGTTGCGGTGCGGTGGGGGTCTGCTCCCTAAGGCCAGATCCGGGCTGGTGCTACAGGAGGACTGTGCTGCTGTGGTTTTCAGACTCGGTCATGCCAGTGATTATCCTTGTGCAAACCCACCTGGTTACCGAGCAGAGCAAAGCCAAGGTCTAGCTAATCCATCCCCAGCAGGGAGACAGCTGGTCTTGGGGACCAGGATGGCAGAATGGAGAAGTGAGAAATTGGTGCCGTTAGTTGGTGCCTCCGCTGTGCTTTCACTAAGGTTTTACACATAATACCATCCGTGAATAGAACTTGACCTTACTTTGTATCAGTACTTAAATTATACAACTTTTAAAATTGTGCTGGTTTGACAGGCTTTAAAATGCTACATTGTTTTGTATTTCAGTGCCTGGAGATTGGATTTTCCCTATATTTATTGTCCCCATGGCTCTTTTTTGAGTGGCCTGATCAGCCCTATCCTCCCTCTGCAATCTAGAGCATGGGACGGGGTAGGACAGGAGCCCCAGCTGAGAGAGTAGTGCAGGAAGAAGCCCAGCCTTTGTTTGGACCTGAACCATCATCTCAGCTGGGGCTGCCAGTCCCTCTTCCAGGTGGAGCTTTTTGAGTGGTTAATTGCCTCTGCTTTAATTCAGCCTTTGGAACTGTGGCAGGAGGCAGGGAAAAGTAAAGAGATGGAGAAGGAATAGGCAAGGTCCTTCCCCTTTCTTATGGACAGGGCCAAACTGAGACATGTGAGCCCTCTGGGTAGGCTCATAATTTGGTGCTCCTTCAAAGCGATGGTTTTTTTTCATATTGGAATATTAATCTGAGAGTACTGGGGGAGGGGTAGGAGACAGCTGGAAAGAGAAGGCAGCCTCCCAGTCATTCCCCTGTGATCCCAAACTCAGCAAGTCTGGTCCCAGCTGGCACTGGGGCACACCCCACTTGGCAAAACAAAAGCCCTGCAGGTAAGTGACTCACCCTTCTTAGAAGCAGTTTAACAACCACTTACTTCTTACCAAGCAGAGCGCTTGGGGTGATCTCATCCTGAAGGACCCATCCTTACACAGGAAAGCAGTTATGATGGCCACAGCTGCCTCTTCCTGGTGACAGTGCTTTTATGCTTTGGGTCCTTATACACTGGCTGGCCTCTAACAGACCCCTGCCGCCTCTTTCTTCTCAAGCCCCCTTAAGTAAGGAGGTCATTGCCTTCTGTATAAACAACTTATTATAACTAAAAACTTTTACTTAACTTTGAGCTTTTCCTTTTCCCGTGTGAATAATCCCAATGCCTTTCGTCTGACATCCTGCACACTCCTTTCAGCCAATCTGCCAACGCGCTCGGGATTCTAAGCGTTAACACAGGCTAGTCCCTTTGCATAATTTCTTCTTCTCTTTCTTCTTTGCATGACTAGCTCATCCTTCAGGTCTCACCTGAAAGGTCCCTTCCCCTGGGAAGGCTTTCCTCACCTGCTGAATTGGAATGCGGGTCTTGACTTGCACAACTCCTGTGAGAGTGGATATCCTACCGTGTTATTGTTCATGTGCAAATGTCCGTCTCCCACCAGGTGCAAGTCTCATTTCTGATTTGTTTAATGGATATCTTTGTCTCATGGAGCAGGGCTTGGCACTTAAACTATACTTATTGGGTGAACATTCGATTTGTTGAATTCAAAGAACCTAATCACTCTCTGATTTCAAGATGCCTTTTGAGTCCCTGATTTCAAAGTCAGGCCATCGTTTCCAACCCTTCCATCCTACCTGCAGAGCAGATTGACTCAGCCTCCATGGCAGCTCCACCCAGATCTGGGGAAACGTGTGTCTGGAGCATTGGCTATCTTCAAAGGGCTTCATCTGTATCAGCTTGAAAAATTTCAGCACCTCTGTCAAATCAGGGTGAACATTACACTCTCCAGACTCCTCAGGCAGGTTCTGTTTACCCTGGGATCTCCTCCAAGATACCGCTGATGGCTTCAAACACTCTCTATGGTCTCAGATTTGGACAGATGCAGATTTTTTCAAAACCCTTTCATTTTCCAGTCCTTCCCTGAGATTCTCCCACCCTTCATTTGTTCAAGCTTTGTTACAAATGGTTTTCCATGTGCCACTTCCCCTGCAGAAAACTGGCTTCGTGGCTTACTTCTAGTGCTGACACATGTCTTGCAAATGCCAAGGACAAGCTGCAAAGGGCAGGTGACATGTTTCTTGATGCTTGCTCTTTAGTTATGGATCCATATTTTACTGAGGCTTTTCTCCCTCCACAGAATGGAAGTGTGTGTTTGTAGTTTTTCTGGCGAGATACAATGGAGATGAACTAGTGCTTTCTTTAAGGAAAGTGGAATTGGAAAAGTTTTTAAAGGCAAGGGTTGGGGTGACTAGAGATACAAACTTAATCATATAGGCGCAGACTAGGATAGCATGAATCTTGGTGAAAAGTGTAAGGCACAAACATGTTTAAGACCACATATTTACATTTGTGGTGCTTACCCTCAAGGAGCTCACAGTCTGTTAGGACAATGACAGTAAGGAATGGTGAGTGCCATGTACAGGTGGGAGGGTGAGAGTCAGAGACAGGGAGAACATAATCATTTGAGTTGCATAGTTGTCCCCTGACCTGGGCACTGCTTGTGCTGACTGTTGCAATGAGACCTAGAAAGCCATTAAACACACACACACACACACACACACACACACACACACACACCCACCTTAAACATCTGGGACCCAAGATCACAGATGGCTTTCATGGTCATGGAAGATGGTGATATTTTTCTCTCAGATGAACTCAAAAATCAAGGAAACAAGCCACAAACAATACGCCCTGCCCTGTGCATTATTTAGTTGCTTCGTAACAAATTACCTGCAAAATTACATCCAGACACAAAGTATTTATCTCCCTCAGTTTCTTACGGTCATCAATCTGAGGGTGCAGCTTAGCTAGGTGGCTCTGGCTAGGGGCGATCATGGGTGGCCATCTCAACTGAAGCTTGACTTGGTGGGGGATGGGAAGGGCTTAAGAGAGCATGATCACCCATGATGGAAGCTGCAGTCATTTATAACCTAATCTCTCTGAAATGACATTCATTACAAATATTCTATTTGTTCAAAGCCAGTTACTAAATCCACCCATACTCAAAGGAAGGGGATCACTCAAAGGATTGCTGGGGGCCACCTTAGAGGCTGCCCACTGTCCCCTCTATTTGGTGCCATTTTCTTCCCCATCTCATTTCTTCCTTCCCAGTTCAGGATGTGCTTATGAAAAGGACTGGTGGTTTCTTCCTTCTTTCCTCTGTGTCACTGAGAGTGGGGAATGGCCTTAAGTCGTAACAGGACATTTGGTTGGATGTTCTTCTCATAGAGGTATGGGACCAGAAGGACTTGGTGATGCTGGCACGGCCTCCAACTAAAGAGACCAAGTCCTGGGTCAGAGGTGGTAGGTGTAGAAAGGTCATTTCTGGAAGTGTGTGCCTAGAGGAGATCCATTTTGTAAAATATTACTTGAAGCCTTGATGCTACACAGTCTATCATCTTATAAAGATGCTTATTGTCCCACTGAAGTGCAGGGCCAAATAGCTGTCTTGCAGAAGAGGACAGTTTCTGTGCCATCTTAGGGCTCAGCCTGCCTATATGGTTACAGAGTCCAAAATGATCTTGGTACCTCCCCCATCTTCCCTTTTGGACTGTGGGGAAGGAAGAAATTTTCCTTTACCCTCGAGATTCCTTAGGCTGGTCTAATAATCAAACATGAAGCAGATTAGCAAGAGAAAATGACCAAATTGTTTACATATATATGGGAACTCCGCATATGTGAGAATCAGAGACACCAAATACATGAGAGGGTCAAGTACATTCTGAGCTAAGAATCACCTTGGGGCTTCAGAGGGGAGGAAGGTCATTGCAGGAGGATAAGAGCAGCAGATGTTCAGTAATTAGAAGTTTGCCCTGCCCTGTAGATAGGTCATAAAAGGTTCTCTCTGATAATCTCTTATTATGGACAAGGCCCCTAATTTAAATTCTTCTAGGTAGTTGGCAGGATGGAGGTTAGACATTTCTCTTGAGCCCACAGGGTCTTGGTTGCCTTCACCTCAAAACGGTCTACATACCACAGAGGCATATCTTGGGGGTGACTTGTTCTGAGCCCCTACAAGACCCTCCCGGTCCCTTCCCAGCCCTGCAACTCAGCATAAGCACCCTCAGCCCCAGGTCATCCTTGTCTCCTGTGAACTCTGCAGGCTCCAGCCAGTCCTTGCCTCCATCTTATCTGAGAAGCACTTAAGGTACAACTCCTTCCTCGGGGCCAGCCGAGGCCCCTGCTTATCCTAGGTTTCAGTGTCTAAGTCCCAAAGTTATAAGGTGGCATGGGGGGTGCAAACATTGGTGTAACACAATGGTTACTGATGAACTTACCCACCACTCAGTCTCATTCGGCCACCTCTTTCCTAGTCAGCCACCTCATCCTCCTTGTCGGCCACACTCCCGCTGATTCTTCAAAGTTGAACATGTGCAGAAATAAGATGCAAATAGAATGCACTTTCATTAAGTGGGCAGTGAAGTTGGAGAACTACTCCTTCACGGGTAAACCCTCTAACAAAGAAGGATCTGGCAGGACCAGAGCAGTGAAGAGAGAAGGAGAGGAAATTGACAAGGGCACTGACACAACAGGCTTTTCAAAGGAAGGTGATTTGAATATCAAAGGTGGAAGAGAGGCCCTCAGGAAGCTGATGAGCCTCTTGAATATTTTTGCAAAACTATTCCTCTTTATCTTCCTGTCCTTGATGTAAAATGAAGCAAGACATTCTGTGCTGTCATATAATTTTGTCAAGTATCTAACGCAAAAAAAAAAAAAAAAAAATCATTGTTAGTTTAAGAATTAGTGCCCAATCATATAACATCCATTTTATAAAATAGATAAAATATATTTTATGATTTTTAGTTTTGTTTGAAGGTAAAGTTCCAATCAACTCCTTTTTTCCTCACCATTTACCGTGACATTTTAGATAAGGTTGGTGGGGGCAGTGAAATGAGGCTGAAGGCAGGTTTAAGAAAGGAGAAAGAATATTTTAAGTAGAAGCAACAGCTAACGGGATGCGTGATGGAACTTTTCCTGTTGTCTCAGGTGTTGGCTGAAGTCAGTGTGTGATAAGGACCCTCACATTCTAAAGAAAAGTGCTGGAGAAATCTCACAGGACTTGCTAGAGAGGTTTCTGAGAGAGTTCTTTGAAGGGAATTTGTAAGAAAAGCGAGTTTTGCTTTTTCCTTTACTCTCTTGGAAAAGGGGATCCAGTCATTCAAAGTAAAGAGGGGGGCCAAGAGAACCTCGGGGTTAGGGTTGTCTTGCAAGAAGGGGAGACAAACTGGCCTCTCAACAAACTAGCCCCTCATTTTGTAGATAGAAACTTGCTGGGTGGTGAACACCTTTCGGCCTGCAAAATGCAGCAGAATGCCGTGGGTCTTGGAAGAGCTTGCTATGTGTCTCCTGGAGTTTAGGGGCGTAAAGATTGGCACCTGGCTCTCAGGGGAGTTCTGAAAGCAGGAGATCAGCTGAAGCAGGGTAAATGGGGAGAGGGCAACTAAGATAGCAAGATGAGTTTCTGCCATTTGAAAGGCAGAGGGGTTAGTAGATTCCCATGGGCCAAGTGATAGCCAGAGAGAGCTACCTTCTGGGGCAGGGGGTCTCAGCCGAGAGAGACCAGGTCAGCTGGTGCAGTGCCGGAAGTCCCTGTAGTGGGAGTCAGGAAGGGGATCTCAAAAGTCCCATTAACAAGCCCTACAGAAGAGCCGGACCTAGGATACAGAGGACTCCAGACCCTCAGGCAAAAGCCGCAAACTGCACGTGTTGAACAGAATGGCCTCTGCCCCTTTGCTCTTGTTTTCCTCATCTGCTCAGCCCTAGAGGATCCTGAAGAAGGCTGGAGAGGTGGGGAAGTGGAGAAGGCAAGTCAAGAAGAACGAAAGAACAAACCATGCCCCGTCCCCGCTGTCTCAGCCCCGTGTTGGACCTGAGCTGGATAGAGGGAAGAAACTTTAAAGCGGCTGTGAGATTCAAGCCTGGGTTTAAATTTGAGCTTTTATTATCCCCAAACGGTACTGTTCTGGTATCTGGAAGTGATCAAGGTCTTAAGATCTGTCTGAAGAAATCACCAAAGATCAAGAAAGGAGTCAGCCAGAACTCCTTTGAAGACAATGGTAGGAGAAAAACGCTAAATTGAATTCTACCAAGTTAAGCTTGCTCAATAAACTGGTGACATGTGTTTGAGGAAGAATGATATTCCAATTTGCAACGGGAAAGTTTTCCAGTTCACATGTACACATACTCTTGGAGTTTCACCCCTAAGACAGAGCTCCTGCTCTGGAAGAATAAGCACTCTGGAGGGAAAACTGGGAAAGGAGCAAGTGATTAAAATACCGTGTCATGTTGGGAAAGCACTGGGCTCTATATGAACAGAAAGGAGGGCCACCAACCTGATCTTGGGGGCCAGGGAAGGCTTCCAATGAGGTGACATCTTGGCTACATTTTTGTGGAAAAGTAAACTGAGCAGACAAAAAGAGTGGTGGGAAGTAGGGTAAAGACAGAAGGGAGAGGGGGCAAAGAAAGGAAGGAATTGGAAAGTGTTGATGAATTGACTTTTAGAGATATCGATCCCATGAAGTAGATACAGGCCCACAGGCAGGAGCCCAGTCTGTGTGCTTGAGATCGTAATTTGTCACCATCACCCACGCGCAGCCTTTAAAGCCGCGTGGGTGGATCAGACCTCTCGGGACAAGTGCATACAGAAAAGACAGAGGCTGTGGATTCAAGTTGGTCAGATCAGAATGCATTTGAGAGTGCCTGTTTCCAGTACCTCAACACCTAAATCCTATTCTAGGACCCTGGGGCAGATAAATTCATAAGGAATGTAGCCAGGCAGAGGAAACCCCCAAGGACCGGATGTCTTAGAGCTTTAGCCCCTGACCTCAGGGAGAGCCCTAGCTTTAGTGCACTGGGTTTCATTAATGGAGCCCCACAGACTTTCTAGCCTGTGGTAGGCAGATCTAAGACTTAAATCCAACAGATTGAGTGGCACCTGTCTTCATAAGCACAGATGCAAGTTTCTGCTCCATCTTATCTCTTTTAAGGAGAGACAGAGTGAACCCTAGAAAAGGCATGGCAAAAAAGGGTAAGGAAACAGGGGTCTCTGATCCACGGAGCATATCTGATGGAAACCACACCTGTAGGACATGTACTTTCCCAGCCACAAATGGTCACAGGCTGACTCACGACACCAAACATCTGGGAAGATGACTCCACAGGAGGGTCCAAGGGGAAGAAAGCACCAACTCCAAACCCTTTGGCTCAATAAAGGGCCTTGACTGTGAACTACATCCCATGAAATTTCTAAGAGTTGAAGAACCATCAATGTCTCTGGAGGCCAAGAGAGCTTCTCAATGTTCAAGGAATGGAAAGAAGAGGAAAAATGGACAGAGCAGTTAGAAAAGGGGGAGAAACAACAGAATACATCCCCATAGGAACTGAGGGAAGAAAGTTTAGAAAGTTGGTTAATGGAAAAACAAAATATGCTCATTGGATTTAGTGATGGTGGTGGAGGAGTGGTCACTGGTCATATTGACAAAACCAGTTCCAGCGCAGTGATGGACCCAGGCCCCAGACTGCAGTGCACTTGGGCATGAATGGGATGTGAGCAACTGGAGGTAGGGAGTAGAGCTTGCCCTCTCCAGAAGGCTGACTGTGGAAAAGGCAATAGTGTAAGAAACAAGGAATCCCTACGGGGACATAATGTCATGAAAAAGGGTTTCTCTCTTTTTTTATGTCAGATCTTAGACTATATTTGAATAATGTAGGGAAGCGGGAGGGGAAGGTTGAAGGAATGAATGAATAAGGCATAACTAAATGGAACAAGAACTCAGAAAGTGGGAAGGGATGGATCTAGAAGAGCACAGGTGTCGCACAGGTGTAGGAATTAGCTTTGAATAAAAACAGGAACAGTCTTTCACTGAGAGAGCAGAGAGCAAAGGAGGCGGGGGTGATGTAGATAAGTGATAACTGGAGGACAAAAATGTTGACATTTGTTTGCTTTCCTGATGGATAATATGGGTGGTGAGTAACATAACAAAAGCATTTTATAGTTTCAAAATATTTGCATAAATATTTAATTCTCAAAACCAAGCCTGACAGATCTTTGATTCCAAACCTGGGTACACAACCCAGGTTCTCTATTACTCTTGGCTAATCTGGGCTGGTGCTTTCCCTTCCTGTAGCTCTATATAGAACTCCTGCAAATTAATTTTTCCCATTCATTGGCCCAAGCCAATTTTTATGGTTCCCTTTTACAGCTGTTACCATTGATGGGCTCTTTTCTACCTTATTGCTGTGCCTCTAGCTTCCTTGCCATCCAGTGGCAACCAGCTCCAGCATGGCTGGCCAGTGTTCACGTTCTGGCCTGTCACAACAAAGGACGTTGACCAAATCCAGATCTGTGTTAGATGCATGGTGACACCTCTTGGGTTCACCTTGAGATGATTTGGGTTGATGACACTTGGCCAGTTATCCACTTACATTTTTTTATAGTCACTCAGTATCCAAAGAAATCGGGGCAGTGGCCAAGCTCCGTAGGTCTCTCCAGTTCCAGCAGTAACTGGCCCCATTGTCTTTCTGCAGGACCTTTCTGTTCTCAAGTAGCACCATTACAACACATCTCTTAGAATCCCTTGCTGATTAGTTCGTGATGTGAAAGAGGGAAAAGGGGGCAGGGCTAACGTCCCAAAAGTGTGAAAGGCAGAAAATTGCACTGGATCAGGGAAGCAAACCTATGACTATCAAGTCAGGTGACATCTTTCTGTTTGTGTGCAAGTCTACTTTGAAGGCTACTCTGAGAAGAATTTTGAAAATGCTCTGAGCAATAATGGTATGTGACTAAAATACTGCTTTCAAGACCAACATTTGCTTGGGTTATACATTCAAGTGTGTTTAAAAGGTTCATATTTGATGGTCTTAGCTTATGCAGTCTTTCAAGATGAAGCTCTTCTAGCTAAAATGGAAAGGTCCTTCTTTCAAATGTGGATCCAGGATCTGACTTTGTGCTAAGTACCTTTAAACTTTCTAGTCCAGAAGAATATCATGGCTTTTGGCATTATGAAGCGACAATGTGCTTAAAGGTCATAGGTTTAAAGAATTCAGAGTTTAGGTTTGACGTGTACATTTAAGAGGCGGATCTTTTTGACCCCAGAGTGAAGGTGAAACTGCTAATGCTGATAAGGCAGCTCCAGCAAGCAACATTACTTTGATTTGAAGGCAGCTGTTCTTCTGGGTATTGTGCTTTAACGTAAACCAAACAGACTCACCATGCACTGGGCAAGCAATAAAATACAAACTGGGACACTATTTCTTCTCAGGAAAACAGTCCCGATTACCCAGGACAGTTAGTCCAGGAAATGATCCTGGCCTCTGCCCATCATCTCCTATCCTTCCTTTCGTTTTCCATCCATCGGCAGCCAAGGCAGAGGGTCCTTTGCACTTGTTCCAGGCTCCATGTTAAGTGCACTGGACACCGAATTGAGCTTCCCCAGGCATGATGGATGCACTTCCTCTGGCCTCCTTGCTCTTGGCTATTGCAGGAATCAGTTCTTAGCACTTCCACTCTCCAGCTGAGGCCCAGCCTCTCTGGAGAACAACCAGTAATTAATAGTCTCTAACTCCTAGGCGGACCATAGGAGGGATGTGGCAGGGAGTGAACAAAACACATTTCTCCAAAAACACTGAGATCCAAAGTTGCTCTTTTTTTAAGACGATGTCTCCCCAAAGAAGCCCTTCTGTATGCTGCGGTGCTGCTGGAGATGTCCCTTTGTGCTTGACTTTTACAGTAAAAACTTACATAGGCTCATTTTACATTTTCTAAGCTCCCAGTGGACACGAGTCATCACAAATCTATCAGAAGCTCCTACTCCAATTCTCTCCTCTTGCTGGAAGCCCCTTCCCAGCCCCAGGGCAGAAACAGTATGTCCTGGGCCCCATCTGGATGTCAACAGCTCCATCCTTTCATGAAAACCATACATGACTGTAGATTTGGAGTTTTGTTTTTTTCTTAATTTGGGGATAAAAGAAAAACAGGAAGGGTAAGGACACAGTTATGTTGTCAGAGTGATTATTTGGCTTCTGGTTAACTCTTGGTCTCATGGGAGGCAGAGAAGAGAAGCCTTGATAAAAATGAGTTTTTCCTTTCTGTAAACACAACCTGAAAAAATGTACACCAGCTGAGCTGGCAGTCTTCGCCTGCCCCAAATAGAGGCGTTTATGATATCAAAGCAAGTTTCCTTAGCGACATTTCGACTTAGGTTTCCTGTGTATGAATTGGGAAGAACGTGAATGGATAAGAACTGGTTGAAACTGGACTTCCTCCGATTATAGTGTCTGCTAGAAACCAGGGCCCTTTATGGAAAGCAGGAAAGTTTGGTTTGGTAGATGAGTCTGGGGGATTGGAAGAAACCTCACACCACAAAGCCCTTTGCTGTGCCCTGAATTGAAGTACAGTTACCCTTAACTTCAGTCTTGGAGGTGACGTGAAGACTGGGCTGATATTTCAGAGCAGGTTCTTGGAAATAGCAAAGTTTTCTTCTCTAAAATTATGCTAATAAACCAAAGCTAATAATCCAAAGCATACAGCCATGGTGGCTCAGGCAGCCCCACCTTAACAACATACAATTAGTAGAAGTGTTTTTATTTATAGCTTCATTAATCAAGGCTCTCACTATGGTGTTATATTCTATGGCTCCTTTCTCTAGAGAATATAACTTGAATGATGCACATACTTTCCCACTCATGATACATGGTCCAAAATATATTTAAAAGATTAAAGCTCATTAAGCTGTTTGGACTCAAAGATCAGATACATTCGTATCTCACACGTGTAATATCCTTATTTTTCACCACCAAAGTCAATTGCACACATGCATTGTGCACCTCTAAGGAGGGCAGTGTTTCAGGCTGGCATGTGGAAGCCTTAGATGTGGTCTGTGCCCTCTGGAAACTTCACTAAGGAGACACCGTGTGAAATGTTGATGGACAGTTCAAGGCAGGATGTGATAAAGTGCCAAACAAGTAAGGATGGAAAGACCTGGAGAAGTCGAGAGAAGAAGGGTGTGTGAGAGACCAGCCTTCCTATTTTTATAGGCATATTGAATTGGTATCCAGAAGGAAAAACTTGGAAGTTAAAGGAAGAAGAATTTCAGCTCTACAATAAAAAGGACTTCTAAGTTGGGAAAGCCAACCTAGTGAGGTTGCTCGAGGCATGCAAATGAAGATTGGATAATCATCTGTTAGGGATGCTGCAAAAGGATTTCCTACATTGAATAAATGAAATGATCTCTAAGACTGTCTTAGAGCTATGAAATAGTGACTGGAGTGGACCTATGAAATAGTGGCACAGTGACCGAAGCATAAACTCAGTCTGGACCTCCCAGGGGAGCAGGAGCTGTGCTGGGCCTCAAAGAATGAATGGATGGCCCCTCCCCTCCTGTGTGTTCCCATACCACCCGCCACCTCCTACCTTTTTCCTGGAAGAGCCTAACCTATCGCAAAGCAGTCTCTGTGGCAATAGGAGTGGCAAGACACAGAGCTAAGGAGCCAAGATGGATGCATTCATGGTATATTTAAGGTTTGTGTAATTCGTCAAAGGTATATTTTACCTTTAAAAAAACTAATGATATTCAGTGTCCTGATATCTGTGATTTACTTTAAATGGATTTTAAAAAACAGATTGATGGGCGTATAAGAGATAAATAGATATGTGATACAACATATAGCAAAATGCTAATTGTAGAATCTAGGTAATAGGTATATGGGTGTTCACTGTCCAATTTTCAACTTTTCTGTATGCTTGGGATTTTTTATAATGTTGGGGAGAAAAAAATCCTTGTGTCGCTGACTCTTGAAGAGAACAAATGGCTCTCGGCTTTCACAGACCTAGAACACCACAAAATATGTTAATGTAGGCTTACTGAGTTCTCATTGCTCACTAAGCACTTATGTGTACTATCTTATTTAGTCTCACAACCACCTGTGAGGAAAGTAAGTACCAGCATCCTCACTCTGTAAACAGGACAGCTATTTAGTTTTTTAAAAAGGCACAGAGAGCATAAAATATCTGCCTAGAGCCACAGAGCTGGTAATTGTTAGATTCAGGATTTGAACCCAGGTCCAACTGACTCCAAAACCCAAGGCTGTGACTAATGCATCACACTTAGGTCACAGGGCCTTGCGTTGAGCGGAAAGCATTTGATGTTTGGGTGAAAGTGGGAGGGATGCCTGCGTTCTGGCCCTGCCCTCTTCCTCTAACATATTTCAGATAGGTTTGGTTCTTTAATTCTTTAATTGTTGAGACATCTAGACACCTGGGAGTTTTATTCTGGTTTCATCTTCTTTTTTTTTTTTTTTTCCATTTTAAACAAGTTTATTTAGCCAGACAAGGAAAACGTTGAAAATTACATGATATTACTTGTATGTGGGATATAAACCTAAAAGCAACAAAAGAACAGGACATAGACTCATGAACACGGACTATAGACTAATGGTTACCAGAGGGTAGGGGTGGGGGAGGAGAGGGTAGGTAGATGGGGTAAAGGGGGTCAAATATAGGGGGTAGGGGGAGGGTGAAGTGGGTAAAGGGGATCAAACATATGGTAGCTGAAGGAAACTGGAATTTGGGTAGTAAACACACAATGGAATATACCGATGTTATAATGTACATCTAAAAATTATATAATTCTATTAACCAATGTTACCCCAATAAACTTAATTTTAAAAATAAACAAGTTTATTTAAATAAGACTTTTGACTCGAATAGAAAACTATCTAGCATTCATTTCTTTTCAAGTAATTTATTCCTATTTAAAGTTCTACATGTAACAGCTACATACAAAGACATTATGAAATTGTCCCTGGTTTTACATGATAAATGAAAAACACTATAATTCCAATCAAACAAGGTATGCAAGGATTTTTTATGTTTTTCTTTTGTTAAATAGAGCAAAATAACTTCTGGAACATAAAAAGTAAGGGCCGAATGAACATGGCACTAGCGGAGAAAGAGAGTATTTCACAGAGCCAATAACCCCTCTCCACTTGAAGTCAATCTAAATATACCATTGGTTATTTAGTTTTTTAAAAATGCACCATGTTCGTGCACACACATCAATTATTTATGTACAACAAAGGAAAGGGGAGAATGAAAGAATAGAGAAACTATAAGAGTCAGGATGTATTGGATACAAAATGTGGTTTTCTAATTGAGAATGTACACTTGGTATCTAAAGAGTTCTAAAATAGCACATTCCCCTTTAAGTAGACAGTGCTGGAACACAACAATTGTATCATCATCCTCTGTTTCCACCTGTGCAGGTGTCCGTTTCATTCATTGACTGCCGATCAAATCAGAATCTTATCTGCCTCACTGACAAACCCTGTCATAACAGGCTTCCGTTAGTTTACTACGTGGTATAAAAATGCCTCTTACTCTTAAACTGCACCACGATAACAGCCTGCCCCACCACCTTCAAATTGATATCATCATCATTCCCAGTCTTGACTTCCTCCTTGGCCTTTTTGTCAGTGGTGGCACGTGTTGGAGTCTCTTCAGCTGCTGCTTCACAAAAGGGGTACCAGATCCACATTGAATGACTTTCACCTCACTTTGCCTCCTATCGTCTCCATGGCATTGTGTCCAGTCATTTGTTGAATATATGAGCTATGAAAGCACTCCCAAAATCAGGTCTTTAAGGTAGTTTTCAGCTGTCTAGGTGTTGTCCCGTAGTTTGGAAAAAGAAAAAAATTATCAAAAATCAAATACTCTAACTCCTCCTTTTTCACTTCAAAGACTGTGTTGATTGAGGTGCAGTCTTTCAGTGTCCTGGGGGAGCTTGTCCATTAGACTGAGAGTCATTTCTTTCTTTTTTTTTTAAATTAAGTTTATTGGGGTAACATTGGTTAATACAATTATATAATTTTCAGTTGTACATTATAATTTGACATCTGTATATTCTATTGTGTGATTACCACCCAAAGTCCAGTTTCCTTCAGCTACCATATATTTGGTCCGCTTTACCCACTTCGCCCTCCCCCTACCTCCCTATATTTGACCCCCTTTACCTTGTCTACCTCTCCCCTCCTCTCCCACCTCCTACCCTCTGATAACCACTAGTCCATTGTCCATGTCTCTGAGTTTCTGTTTGTCTTGTTTCTTTGTTGCTTTTAGGTTTATATCCCACATATAAGTGATATCATGTGATTTTCTACTTTTTCAGTCTGGCTTATTCTGGGGGTCATTTCTGGGGAGGGTCTGGGAGTCCCCTGCAGTTCAGGCGGAGGTGGCCTGCAGTGCTGACAGTTGAGAGCATCAAGACATGGATGCTTGTCACGGCTCTGTGATGGCCCTTTGCTGGCTCCTGGGAGGCCATCTCGTTAGACGTCAGATTCAGCTTGTTTGGGGTTTCTATTGTTTATTTCTCCTTCTCTCCATCTTTTAAAAGGAAGGCAGGGGCTGCTTCCCAAAACTAGAGCAAAGGAATGAAAGCCCAACTGGATGACTTCCCCGCCAGCACACACCCAAAGCTCTCAGAGCCCACTGCTGCCCTGGGACAGACAACAGGAGAAAAATGATTTTAAAACCCAGAGCCAGGGCTAGGGAAGGAATTCTTCAAGTCTGGGCCTCTGAGTCTTCTTTGAATTGGCCCTGGTAACCGTAAGGTCAGTCTGTCAGAAGAAGCATTTGCTTCATTTAAATGCCCTGCAAGGCCCCTGAGCCCGGGTTCTAGCCAGGATCACTGTTCTGATTTAGCTGGGGATGTGTTTTGTGTTTAGGCTTTACTAGACCACAGGATTCCAGGACAACGGGAGTGAGAGCATTGTGTGCCAAGGACTGAATGCCAGCCTTCCTCCTACTGACAGGGCTCTGTCAGCATCTTCCCACCGCTTTCCGTGGAAGGCCCCAAGCTGGACCTGGTCCCTGGGGCCTTCAAAGCCAGAGTAAAGTGAGGTCACGTGGTGAAGGCTTTAGAAATCTTGGAAGGAATATTAGAGATCATCATGTCTCTCAACTGTGGTAAAATAGACATAACATAAAAGTTATCATTTTAATCATTTTAACTGTACAATTCAAACAAACACTTTCACAGTGTTGTGCAAGCATCACTACTACCCATTTCCAGAACTTGTTCATCATCTCAGACTGAAAGTGGGTACCCTCTGTTTTTAACAATAAAAAGGAGAGAGGCCGGACCGATGCCACGCAGCTAAGACAAGGGTCTGCAATCTTGGAATCAAGAGCTGTGTTCGTTACACCAGCTGATTTCTTAAAATATGATTAAACTAAACATATATTTTTCTGGGAGCCACATTTTTGGAAGGATGTTGGCAAATAAGAGTGTGCCCGCAAACAACAGACAGGATGACAAGGGACCTGGGAACTGTGTCCCTTATAGATGGAAGGAATTGGCGATGGGGGATTCAGGGCAGTAATGGGTGAATTAAATTTTATTTTTGTAAGAATAACATAAATAGCTTTAAAAATAAAATATAAGGCATGACGAAATCTAGCAGTTCTCTGTCCACTCCTCCCTCTCCATCTCCATGTACTGCCCCTCAGAGGTAACTGTCCATTTCTTTTTTTTCGTTCTACTCCAATTTTCATATTTCAAAATGATATGCTTGACTCTCTTTATTGCTTTATAATTTAAACATCTGTTTATATGCTGTTTTCATAGACAAGGATTTATCTTTTATATACTCCTTTTTCTTTTCGTTCCATTCTCTCTACAATTATATAACTTTTAGAGGTAAATTAATATTCAGTGTTACATTATGATATACTTTTTACGACCTAGCTAGGTAATGTACCATGATTATGTTTCCTTCTTACATAACTTTCTGCTATTTTTTTTTTTTTGGAATAAGAAATCACCTCAATTTTATAATGACTTTGTTAATACACCTATTACTAATTGTTTCTAAATGCCCCATAATTTTATTGAAGTATAGTTTACATCCAATATTAGTTTCAGGTGTACATAGTGATTCCCCATTTAAATACCTTACAAAGTGATTACCACGTTAAGTCTAATAACCTTCTGTCATCATGCAAAATTATTACAATATTACTGGTTATATTCACAATGCTGTACTTTACATTCCCATGACTTATTTATTTTATAACTGGAAGTTTATACCTCTTAACTTCCTTTATCTATTTCACCCATTCCCCCAATCCTCGTCCCACTGGCAACCGTCAAGTTTACTGTTCTCTGTATTTATGAGTGTGTTTCTGTTCTGTTTGTTTTGCTTTTAAAGATTTTACACGTAAATGAAATTATATGGTATTTGTCTTTCTCTGAGTTATTTTACTTAGCATCATACCCTCTAGGTAAGCAAATGGCAAGATTTTATTCTTTTTATGGCTGAGTAATATCTCATTTTATATATATATGATATATATATATTACATCTTTTTATCCATTCATCTATTGATGGACACTTTGGTTGCTTCCATATCTTGGCTATTGTAAATAGTGCTGCAGAGAAAATGGGGGTGCATATATTTTTTTGAATTAGTGTTTTTGTTTTCCTTGGATAAATAACCAGAAGTGAAATTACTGGATCATAAGGTGATTTTTAATTTATTGAATAAATAAATTTTTAATTTATTGAAGAAACTCCAAACTATTTTCCATATGGTTATACCAGTTTACAGTCCCACCAACGGTGCATGAGGATCCCCTTCTTTCCACATGCCCGCCAGCACTTGTTATTTGTTGACTTTTTGATAACAGACATTCTGACAGGTGTGAGGCGATATTGTGGTTTTCAAAGAACTTTTAAAAAACTCAGCTAAAGCAGTAGACAGTGAGCTTCTGAGCTTCTGAGGTGCAGAGCAGAGCCTCGGTGACCACGTGTGCTGGTGTGATATGGCAGGGTTTTACCCAGTTGAGAAAGTGTCCCTTCTAACTTTGAGATCCCTTCATGAGGGAGTGGGAAGATGAAATCTGAGGCCCAGGACACGCCTGTCCAACCTAGCACAGTTCACACACTCCTGGGTTGGAGTCTAGATACAAAAGGCATTTGAAGGATTAGATGAGAAGGTCTCACAATTTAAGCTGATGATGCACTCAGGCAGTGTATAGAATGATTGGACTATGTACTCTCCCAACTGCATGCCACAATCTGTCATGAAAGCAATGTAGCCTGTTATACCCTGGAATTTTTAAAACATGAAATAAAATTGAATAGAAAGTATCAGAGTGCCACACACAGGGTAAATATTATGTGTTTTTCAACCTAATATTGTGTGTGTGTGTGTGTGTGTGTAAAATTTTTGTTTACTATGAGTTTAATTTTTTTAACTTATAAGTTTAAAAGCCACTATTTAATGCAAAGTATGGAATGGAAATGTCTGGAGTCAGATATGTGTCAGAAATTGTTAGAAAGATCACATGCCAGAATAAAAAGATGACAGTCCCTGCCAGGCTGGGCAGTTCTGGCAGTTTGCTTGCTTGTAAAGTTCATGTCTGTGGCCGGCAGTTGGGACCATGGGGTAACGAATTGCATTGACTTAGCTGGAAGTAGCCAAAAGCCTCTGCACACCTGAGGAGCAGACAAAATGGCATACCTGACTTTTTATTAAAGTCTTCCGTTCACGCTGAGACACTGTGGTGAAAATGAATTTTGATCCTTAGAGAGTAACCAGAAACAAACCCTGAAGACAAAAAAGTAAGGGCTTGTGTAACCCTCTCGCCCCCACTCCGCACGCAGAGCACAGCTACTCACAGTCGTGTGCAGTTATTTCACTCCCTCATCCCTTAAATCAGGGGCTTTGTTCTCCCTGGTATGAGAAAATGCGCGCGCGCGCGCGCACACACACACACACACGTCAGACTCCCCGGGGGCCTGTAATTTAAAGGGATCTGTGAAGAGGTTCTAGAGAGGGTTTTGAATGAACGGGCAAGTCACAGAGTACAACTTTTTGGACCATACTGTGCAAGAGGATGTCTGTAATAAGACCAAGAGAATATTATATAACACACAAGCACATATTCAAAACTAAGGAATGCTACTGCCAGTTCTGTAGTGAATTCTTTCTATAATGCAGGATATGTATAATGGATCTGTTTTTGCTTGCCAACATCACTTCCTGATTCTGACATCAGCACCCAACCTCCTCTACTTCCTATGGATAATTGTTCCTGTCCTGCTACCCATACTATGGGGTTCTAGTGGGACTGGCAATCACAGTGTCTTACCCCATCCCCCTGACTTCAATGATTGGTCCATGGAGAAGGCAACGGACCCAGGTCAGGCCAATCAGGGTCTTTCTGTAGGACTGATAAATATTAAAGCAGCAGGCAAGAACTCAGTTTTTCCTATGGGGTTCTAATGTTGGAAGCTGTATGTTGGAGCTTTCTTTAGCCCCATTTTCTACAGCCATGTAGAGGAAGGCTGCTGGCAGAGAGGACAAGACATCTAATGCAGCCATGCCACTTTGTCCAGTTCTAATTTGTCACCCCTCCCCCAGTTATGTGACCAGACATACAAGGGTGTGCGTATGGTGGTGTGTGATGGAGTCTGTTTTTTGCCTAAGCTAGTATGAGTTGGTTTTTGTAATTTACACCTGAGGGAGTTTCTTTAGCATGTGCATATGAATTGGATACACAACTTAGAAGGCAGACCTGTGTTCAAAGCCTAGAGCCAGTTCTTATTAACTGTGTTTAAGATATCTAACTCATCCAAACCTCAGTCTCTTCATCTGTACAATGAGCAAGCTATTCGTGAGGCCTAAATGAGCTAATTATGTGAAAATGCTTTGTATGATGATACAATGTTGTCTAAATGTTAAAGATAATTACTAATTCAAGCACCATCCTCCCAAAAAACAGGGAGAGACTCACTCATGCACCCTCCCAGCCAATCCACTCTACCGAAGGAAATCATTATTCTGACCTCTATGATCACAGATTGTCAGGAAACCTGAATTTGAATCCCAATGCTGCTAATTTTTAACAGTATGACTTCAGACAAATTACCTACCTTACCTGAATTGCAGTTTTATCATTAGTAAAATGGAGTTAATAAAAAAAAAAAAAACTTGCCTTGGAGAGTCATTGCACAGTATGCTAGGGTAAGTAAGATAAGCTTTCTAATAAGGATCCTTAAAACTTGGTGAGCTAAGGAACAAGTGGTTTATTTCTGTCATGAAACCATCCAGGACAGGTGCCCTGGGTTGGTGGCTGGCTTAGGCATCAAGTCTGATATAGCAGCTCATGGATGGATTTTAAGACTATTACAACTCAACCAAGGGAAAAGGGGAAAAGAGTATGGAGGAGGCTGACTCCCCCTTTAAAGGCTACGGCTTGTGTGTAGCACTCTATTGTTCACTTTCCATTGGTGAAAGTTGTAGACACATGACCTCACCTGGATCAGAGGAGACTGGGCAATGTAGTTCCAATTGGATGGCCATGTTGCGGCAGTAATTCATGCCAGGGAAGAAGGGACAAACATTTGGATATAGAGCTGCTGAAGGAGTGGATAATACATATAAAGTACTTAGAATACTCCTTGACACAAAGTAGTACTTAAATATCAGCTGTTCCAGTATTATCAATTCTCTCATGCCATAGGGCTTAAGAAAGAAAGCTTTTCCTCAAACTAGGCCACAAAATGACTCTTTCTAGGAAAAATGCACTGATCTCATGTTCAGCTACCAGCTTCCTTTGGCAACTCAGAGTACATCTCTCAGCCCCTTTTCTCTAAGGGCCTCCATTTCTCTGTCCCAAAGAGCTTCTAAGATACTCCCTAGTGACAATCTTGAAAGACAAGCTGTGGAGAAAGTCCAGCTTCATCAACTGGAATGCCCCATTTCCTTATAGGATGAGCTCAGAATAGGAGACAATTAAAAGATGGTAAATGGGTGTTCAACATTTCCCAGCCTAGTTTTGGCCATACTACAAATTCATGCACACCAGTGTGGAGACCTTAGAAATCTTTTTCTTAACTCTGGTGCTGACTACCTCCTACTCTGCTGGCAGACTCATGGGGGAGAGGGTAAGTGGTGGGCACCTCAGTGTATGAGGATAGATAAGATTGATGGATGGTACCCCTTCTAATGCCATAAATAATGTAGGCCTAAGTCCCATTAGCCATGGAAATTTGCAGTAGGAAATTAATGAAGTCTTTAATTATAAAGTCCTAGCTATTTAGTCTTCCAAGAGGCAGGGTTCCTCATATGTGCTCTGGCAGAGACCACAGCAGGGGTGGGCTGTGTTGTATAGCTGGTCGAGTGTGAATATGAGAGACCACCCACAAGACCGGAGTGCAGCTTGTTCATAACCTCAGCAGATGGGCTACCAAGGAAACAGAATTCCCTACTGCCCTTTTCCCTGCCCCCAACCCCACCCTCTGGCCCGCCCCGACACGTGGGAGGAATTGGGTCTTAGCTAAGGATAGCCCACCTGCACTTAGCTCATCCACCTCGCTCCTTAGCAACTTGTTTTGATCATCTCCATGGGTAATTAATTTGCAGATTCATCTATTAGCTATGAATAGGACATGATTTCTTCCCTCCTCCTTGTTACAATTTCCAGCTGTAACCAAGTGCAAGCATTGCTTGGAAAGATTCTCTCCCCTACTTGGACTATAAAGAAAAATGAAGAACTGAGAAGTGCTTCTGCGTTCTTATAAAAATGGGTGGAGGTTAGAGATGTCTGGTTGGAGGGGTGGAGAATGGACAGCCTAAGGCTATGTCCACACATACTTTGTGAGGTACAGGCAATTCTGATCATTTGGGCTAAAATTCTTTTACTGAAAGGTCCAGGAAACTGAAGGTAGGTTGCTTTTATTTTTTATTTATTTCTAGCGTGACTTTCTTAGAAAATGAGCTCAGTTTTCTGCTTCCCTTCACTTGTCCAGAAAATTTACAGGGAACTCAATTGCCTTCTGACAAGGTTCAAATCCCACGTCCAAGAGGCTGCTTCTGGAGGCAGCTACGGTATTTTGGTTACCTTTATGTCCCCTTCTTGATGACTGAAGACAACTGGTGACACCTTGGGGCATGTGATCATGAGAATGCCTTGCCATCTGAAGACTAAGAGTCAGATGGAGCCCACTATGGATTTCCAAGAAAAGTACCAAAAGACAGAGGAAGCTTGTATTAGAAGCTTTCAAAGCCCCTTAAGTGGTATCCATGGAAACTGGAGGAAACAAAGGTAACAGGCAGCCTTACTTCAGGCTGTAGAGACAGCCAGAGTGAGTCAGAGCTAATAAAAAGTACGCTGTAATGTCCCTTACACAAAGTGTTGAGACGCCTGCAAGCAGTTTCTCTTTGGCCTGGAGCCCCAGAATCCATTCAGCTGGTGATTAATTGAAGGAATGATCATGAGAAATAGATCAGGAACAGAAAGTGGTTTATATCAGTGTGATCATTAAAGTTTGATCAAAAGCCAGATATGGCTAGCTACCTTTAATGGCATTTTCTGAGAGCCAGTTCTGTAAAGCAGTTCCCAGCCTTCCCCACTGTGAACTCTCCTTGAATTTCCAAGTAATATTTTGAGGCAACACTGCATAATGGGTCAGAAAGAAGTAGAGCAAAGCAGATGAGTGGGTTGGGACCTTTTTAGGTGGCGATGTGGAAAGGAAAGCTAGGGAAAGGGTTTTGGGCTTAAGACAATGGTAAAAAATCAGAAGCCTCTAACAAGAGTGGGTATGGTTGACTTCTATCTCTGGTTAAGGAAGGAATAACATATAAGCAATCTTAAATTTACGTGCTGATCAGGTCTTATAAATTGACAAGATTGATGTTTGGATTTATAACATTTTCTCACAGTTACAGTGCCACATATCTTTATGTTTGAGGTGTTACCTTAGCTGACAGTTTCTGGAAGCCTCCCATCCAGGCTGCACTGAGGACAACCTCTCCGGGGGCTCTCGCACCTAAATCCACCCAATTTCACCTTATTGCGCAGTTGTGATTGCCTTTTCATATCTATATCCCCCACTGGACTGTAAGTTCATTTTGAAAAAACTCTCCAGCTTTAGCCAGTGCTGGATACTCAATAAGTTCTCCATAAATATTGAATGAATTAAAAAAAAATGAATTGAGGTTAAGTTTCCAGCCCTTCCATAGAAATCTGTATATATCGACAGGAGAAAAATAAAACCCTAACTCTTATTTTTTATAGATGAGATCTGTTGTTCTCTTCTTCCATCCTGATACAAGAGTACAGCCGCATATAGCTATTCCTAGTAGTTATATAGATTCTCACTGCTTCTGTTGGAAAATGCATTTTGGCTTCTAACTAGGAACTGGGAATACTAAGACTGTGTCTGTCCTGCTTCAGTGCCTTTAGTGAACACGGTTGCTTTCTGCCTCCCCACCTGCTCTGGCTGTGAGAGAGGGTTCTTTCCCTTTATTTTCTTTATTCACCACCCCCTGTACTTAGTGCATAAAGAAAGTGTCTCCTGGGGGTCACAGCAGAAAGAACCACCCGCTCACAGTCATAAGCACATGCTGAATCCTGGGGAACATTCCATAAGCAATGGATTTGTTTCCTGGGAACTGCCTCTTTTTTCTCCCTCTCTTTTTTTTTTTTTCCTTTTTTCTTTTCCTTCTTTTTAGAGGTGTTGAAAAGAAGGAAAATAAAAAGACATTTTGAACTTTTATTTTTCTCCTGTAATAAAAGTAAAAATGCTCAGCTCTCAATTTCTTCTCACTCTTATGGTTAGCCAGAAATAGCTATTTCCATCCACTTTGAGAGCATCTACTTCTTTTTATTTTTTTTAAACATGACTTCCTTTGTGCATTCCTTAGCTTTGCTCTTGTGATCTTGCAATATGCAAACTCATCTTTTTCCATCTTGAGTTGCAATTAGCTCAGGAAAGCTTTTGCCCTGGCAGTCTGGATTGTGGAGATTTTTAGCTGCTTAACTGTTTAGCTGATGTCTTGGCAGCTGGGGTGAGGAGGTTTGAGGCTGGCAGAGAGATAAGAAAGTAAATAGGATAGATAAGAAGTAATGACTGGACTGCCTTGAAGGTAACATCTATAGTGTTTACATTTTGTAAAAAATGTTTACATAGCCAAAATAATATAAGTAGTGAATATTAATTTAAGCAAATATGCTGTAACTCTTTGGGAAGATGGGGAGTGGAGAGAAGGGATAAATTGGGTTGGGAGGGCATGGAAATGTATAAAAGAGTTAAATCCAACCTTTTCATAGTGTAAAGTCAGCAGACAATGTCTAACATTTTAAAATTAAGAAATGTCCCCATATTTTAATATATAACATTTTTATTTATTTCATGCCATCCAAAATATTTTCTAATTTCCATTGTAATTTTTTCTTTAACCCAGGGATTATTTAGAGGCATAATTCTTGATTTTTGGATAGATGAGGGTTTTCTGGTATATTTGTGTTACTAATTACAACTGCAGTGTTGACAGACCATATGTTGTATGACATCAATGCTTGGAAATTTGTTGAGACTTTCTTTATGACACATTATAAAATCAATTTTTCCATATATGCCTTAAACTATGATGTACCCAGCAGTTGATGGATGATCCCTGTTGTGTGTACCATGTTATTAATCATGTTGCTGGAGTCTTCCATGTTCTTATGAATTTTTCTTTGCTTGGTCTAGCAATTACAAAGTATGTTTTTAAAAAAAAACTCCCATTACTACACTTTTTTCTGTTTTCTCATTTAGTTCTTTCATTTTTTGCTTTATATTATTTTGAAGCTATATTTTTAGTGGACACAAATTTAGAATTATCACATCTTCCTAATATGTACATTTTATTATTATTAAGTGTCTCTCATTACAGATATAGTTTACTGTATCTGATACTAATATAATAGTTATATCCACTTTCTCTTCATTGGTATTTATATTGTATTTACTTACCTTTTTAATTTCAACGTTTGGGTATTCATATAGATATAAATATAGATAATTCTTATAAACATATTTTTATGTCAGTTTGAAGATCTTTGACTTTGTTTTATTGCATTATTGTAATTACTGCTATATTTAGGTTTATAATCTCATTTAATTAAGTAACTTATTATTCTGATTTGGTCTTATTTTCTCTCCTTTGCTTTTATTTTGAATTTTTAAATTATTTATTATATTTTTTCTGCTAGCTTGGAAATTATATCTTCTTTTGCATATAGGTAATAAATGTGTTCTTCACAAGTTTAGTTTGATTGTTATTTTTATCTTCTTCCTGAACTAAGTAAGGATCTTAGAGTATTTTAATTCCATTTATTCACACCACCTTTATATGCCATTGTGGTTGTGTATTCTAACTCTTATTATTGTTTGATAAGTCAATATTAAGTTAGATTAACCTTTTTAATTTTTCTGATTTTTTCCTGTACCTTCAAACTTTCATTTGGACTTGTTTTTCTTTTACCTTAATAATATCCTTTAGTTTAAGTCTGCTAGTAAGTAATTCAATCAGTTTTTATCTGAAGATGTATCTCCCATTCATTCTAATACAGTTGCAGTCATTTCTTTTAGCACTTTAAAGATAACATTTCATTGTCTTTTGTTTTATGTTATTTCTATTAAAGTCTGTTATCAGTCTCATTGTTGCTCTTTGAATGTTTTTTGTTTATTATCTAGATCTGTTTAAGATTTTTCTCTGTCTTTAATTTTAGAAGTTTTATATAATGTGACTAGATGTGGTTTCTTTCTTCTTTAAAATTTTGTTTGGAATTGGTAAGATTTTTGAATATATGACTTAATATCTTCCATCACCTTTGGAAGATTCTAACATTTCTTCAAGTATTATATTTGCCTCATTCTATCTCTCTCTCTGTCTCAAGTATTTGATATATTCTGTTGTATCCTCTTTTAGTCTATCCTTTAGAAAATCCTACATTTTCCTCCAGAGAGGAACACCACCAGTTGTCCATTAATATTTCTCTTCATGATTCATTCTGAATAATTTCCCCTGGACCTTCTTATATTTCCCCAATTCTCTCTTCATTTGTGCCAAATTTGTTGTTAAACTTATCCATTGAGTTCTTAATTTTTTTTTTCAATTCTAAAGTGTCCATCTATTTCTTTCTTATGGCTTCCAGTTCTTGTCAAAATTACCAGTGCTTTCATTTATTTCTTTGAACATAGTAAACAGTTAATGTAAGACTTTTACTGATAATTCCCTTATCTGTAGCTCCTGTGGGTCTGTTTCTGTGGTTGTTCGTTTCTGGGTTTGTTTCTTTGTTTTTTTTCATTTTGCCCTATAATGTACCTGGCTATTTTTTATTGTGTGCCCAATGTTGTGTTTGCAACATTGTAGAATTAATTTTAGGTCTAGGATGACATTTTCCTCCAGAGAGGAACACCACCAATTTAGATTACTTCAATCCAAGTTCAGATAGAAGATTGTTTGAAATCGAGTTTCAATCTTTATAAAGCTTTTCTAACTCTTATTGCACTTATTCTTAGAGTGATCTTTTTGGGGCCTCAACCTGTAGTTCACCAGAGGTCCTGTTGGTGGGTACTAACTGGGGCCCTCTATCCCAATATGGCTGTCAAAAGTGCCCTCCAGCCTTTCAGCCTCTCAGCCATTGCACTTCCTTCAGAGTATGCAAAAGTCCTCAGGAAAAAAAAAACATCTCCACTACTGGGCCACATCCCCGGACTGCTATTTTTCAGCCTGGGAATTCTTTGCTATCTTGAAAGCTCTCAGATCTTTTAAGCAGGTATTTTAAATATTTTGTCTCTTCCAATTTTCCTCTGTGGGTAGATTCATTTAAATTGAGCATGGTATCATTACTAGACTCTCAGTTATTTTTTTTAATAAGTATAAAATCAGTTTAATTACATCATATCATTATATAACTGGGATTAAAAATACATATCTCAACTCCAGGGTGATTATTCAGTTTCTATACCATTATTAGAGTATAAAAATTATTTTTCCTATATCAGAGTATGAGAAGAAATTGCCAAAATTACAGTAAAAATTTGGAAATTTCTAGTTTATTTTTTATGACATAAACTAAACAGATATAAAAGATCTCTCACCATTTATAGTCTTCTTTCTTTATTATTATATGTTATTATTTATGCCTACAGCACCTGGTCTTCCTAGGTGGTCTCCTATCCAAGTATTAACCAGGCCCAACTCTGCTTAGCTTTCGAGATCAGACATCAGGCGTGTTCATGGCCATAGACCATAGACCATGGCTCCACTGGGGCATAAACCCAGGACCTTCTGTGTGTAAAGCAGAAGTGCTAACCACTATACTATGGAACCACGTCCTACAGTCTTCAACTGTAATTTTTTACTTATTTTACGTATATTCTTACAGAATAAATATGTATTAATGTAGAATGTCATACATTTTGGATTAGCCTTATTCTTTAGGGGAACTCTGAAAATGTTTTTGTCCTTGAAAAACTCAGCCTTCAAATTTTTTCTTTTCCTATCTTTCTAAAATTTCTCCTCCACCTTCCCATATAGTTTTTAGCTCCTTTCCATGTGATTGCTTTCTTATACCAGAATCCCAGGGAATTCTTACTTTAAGGAAACCAGCATCAAGGTCATAAGACAGCAGTAAAAATGGAATTTAAAATAAAAACAAAACAGGCGATGGTATCCAAAGTCTAAGATGACCAGAGTCCAGTGAAGTCATTCTGACATTAACATGTGCTGGAGCCTCTGGAATCTCTTGGGATCAAATAATTCCTGAGCTCAGATTCTTGTCAAAGCAAATTGAGGAGTGTTTTTTGCTTTTTTCCAATGATATAATCCTATATACTATGCTTCCTAATAACCGTGCCATTAAAATTGGACTAGAGCATGTGGTATTTGCTTTAAAAAAAAAAAAAAAATCCAAGCAGCTTGTATATAGATTGGAAGATCTGGACCTGATATGTTTGCCCAATGTAATCTTGATACTCCCTTTCCTGAGACAGGCAGATTGGAAGATTCTTTCAAGTAGATGATGGTTCCCTTTTCTTCACCATGAGTACTGATTGTAGCTTCCTAAATGAACTCTTGTTGGAATTATAGCATAACCATCCATAGTGGAAATGCTAGCTGGCCACAGACCCAGTCAAGAATTCCCAGTTAAAGTTGCTCATTCGTTTTATTTATAAAACATTTATTGCACCAGCTCCAGAAATACAGCAATAAAAAGTCAAACTTGGTCTTTGCCTCATGGTACTCATGTGCCACTGGAGATATTGTGATAAAAGTACATAACAGATAAGCGAGAGCATTGCAGTTGGTGCTGTTATCAAGGAAATAAGCAGGATGACATGAGGGAGAGTAACCAGAGAAGCCACTTTAGATAAGAGGGGAAGGGACAGTCTGAAGACATCAATTTTGGCCTGAGGCATGAGAATAAGCTGCACATGTAAAGATTTGAGGGTGGGGTACGGGGGGAGGAGACCAGGCAGAGAGAACAGCCAGTGAAAAAGGAACTGGTATAGTCAGTGTCCAGAAAGGAGGCCACACTAGATTGCAGAGAGAACAGGAAAAAATGAGAGGTTTGGAAAAATGGGCAGGAATCAGAGTTTTAGGGACCTAGAAACCTTGGTAAGGTTTATATGTTAAGGTTCTAGTTGTAAACGAATATTTTCTCAGTATGCATGACTGGAGTGATCTAATTATTCTCTTCATAAGGCCAAGAAAATTTGTCAGCTTTGATCTCGTAAACTGTAGCCTATGACAAAGGCACCAATTCACTAAACCCAAAGAGTCAAGACACGTAGAATATGGACCTCAGCTGTGTTCATCATAAAGTGATCATAATGATAGTCGACCAGTCCATTTGTGGAGCTCTTATCAAGTCTGGATGAAATAATATGTGTGAAAGCACTTGTTAACACGAGAACTGCACAAATACGAGTGTTATTCCTTTGATTTCTGGCACCATCTGTAATAATCTTTCAAAGAAATTTCAGAAGGATAACAAACAGACTATCTGGGCATCACATCCTGGGTAACACAGGGAAAACTGTGCCCACCTACATGGTTGTAGGAAGGGTTAAATGGAGTTGCCTGTGTGAATGGGCTATTCCGAGTGCCCACCCCAGAGGCCAGAGCTGCTTCCTCCCAACAAACTTGGTTCAGTACCTTAAGTTCTGGATCTTTTACTACATCATCTCTTGTCCCCACTTCCAAACTTACCTGTCCTATGACTCACGTTCTCATGATTTTTCTGCGTAAGGTAGAGGAGGATAAATTTATGATATTCCCACCAAGTTATACCACCCAAGTAAAAGATACTAGTTTCCTGAAGGCCTAAGCAATAACTTTAATTTGGAGGATATCAGTTACTACAGAACATGAGAAAGATATACATAAATATATAATTCTGGATTTTTCTGGACTCCCCAAATCACACATCAAAGTGTATAGGTGCTGATTCTGTCCTTAGGTAGTATTAGCTCTCCCCAGAATGTTAGGCAAAAACAATACAACATTCATTCATTATCAGTACATTTTCCACCTCATTTTGGTCTTATTGCCCAATTCCAAGCCAGATCTCTCTGATCTATCTGCTGCTTTAACACTACCCATGCTTAATCCAACATTTTGAGCAGTTTTCTCCTTCCTTTCTTTCTCACCAGGAACTTATAGCTAAGGTGACCATCTATCCCAGAATGAGCTTGGTTTTTACCTGTTTTTCTGGCATAATTATTAATATATTTACCCCTCTTTCAAATGTGTGCTAATTTGAAAAATGAATTATATGATAACCCTAGCTGTTGCTAGGTGAATTTGAGCAAAGCTGGAAGGCAGGTCCAGGGTGAGAACAGAAAAAAGCAGAGCTACCAAGGGAAAGTTAAGAAGGTGCCAATGTGGTCTCCCCTGCAGCCCCATTTTCCCACTGACTAGGCCCAGGCCAGTACTTGCTGGAATCCTAGGCATTGGAGATGAGACTGGTTCCCAGGAGAGACATCTGCTGAGCAAACTGAAAACAAGAGATTCACAGAAATTAGAGGTGAAAGGATGGGAAAGGAAATGAAGTATGATCATAAGGGGACATCAAAAAGTTGCACATACCCCATAAGGATGTGGGAAGACAGCATTTTGTTGCTTGGATTTTATCTCCATTCCCAGGGGGCACAATGTTGGAAACTGGGCTAATTCCCTATGTTCCTTATCACTCAAGTGTTCCTGCCAAGAACTGTAGAGAACTCACCCCTACCAGGCAGTTTGCCTGGATTAGATATGGTTGCCTGGACCAGGAGGCAGGAGACCAGGGTCTGGTCCCATTTGTTACTCAGTGACCTTGAGAAAGTTACTTTCATTTTGATGGACAAGTTTTTCATCTGCAAAGAGTGCTGAAACAGATAGTCTCTAAGGCAATAGTTCAAATTATTTATTTGTGTATCGCTTAAAGTTTTTGAAGAACTTTCTCCTTTATGCAATTTAATGTTATTTAAAATGTTTCTTCAACAAAAGATGGAACATTTAAAAAACTTTGTTATATCATTTCTTAAAATGTAACCAAATACCACAGCCATTTTATACCCACTATCATTATTTTTTAAATATGTCAATAAGTTATTCTTTAATACATAGAAATTTTACATTGTTCCCTTGTTACTGTGAACTCATTTCATTCTACTTTCCCCAAAGAATGTTGTCCCTAATATATCTGTATGATTAAAATTATTTTTAATCACTTTATTATACTTCGAAGCAACAAAAATATGTAAACAAATTAAAATTTAAAAAATTTCTGTGACTCTAAAGCTTTAAAGATTAAAAAAAAAAACTTTAGATGGAGTTTTCACTACAGTTGTTTTGACCAGCTGTAATCATTAAGCATAAAGTAAAATTTTATTGGAGATGTATCTCTTAGTAAGATGGATAGGGCTGCTTTAGTTTTTAAGCAAATTCACTTATTTATGGCTGAGTATAATTTATCATATCAATTTTATCCCCCTCCCTTTTTTTTTTGGTTCTTAAAAATGTCAGTGCTGAGGAATGTTATTTATATAAATAAGCAGATGGCAATGGGAAGAATTTTCTTATAGTAATGTCACACGTTGCTTTGAAGTCCTGAGTTATATGTAAAAAATGGTGCTGTGATCTGCTATCAAAAGTAATTTTTAATGTGCTATCAGCTAACAACTCAATAGGTCATCTTTTGATTTTTTTGAAAGCAAAAACTTGGAAACTAACTTTTGTAAGATTTAGATTTATAAAAGGATTTATTTCCCGATCTTTAAAGTTGTTCACTTTCTCAAAACCAAGGCCAATATTTAGAATTGTTCCTTTGTCTGGCCTCCCAGGGGTCTGGATGACACCCAGAATAAAATACAGGACAGGTGAGAAGTTTGCCTGCCTTTTGTCAAGTGAGAGAAGAAAGGCTAGAAAAGAAGAATCGAGAAATAGAATCAGCCTGGCAAGGTGCTTGCTTTCCCAGACAAATGAATTTTAGGCAGAAGCATTTGTATTTATTCTGTATCTAGAAACTGATGCCCTTAACCTCCTAACCATGTAATACACCCCGGAAGAAAATCTTCCTGACAGGATTGCAGGTACCTCAGTTTGAAGATCCAGCTCTACTATCTAATCACAGACAGTTTGAAGTTAAAACAAAAACAACTGACAGAAACTTTGTTAAAGTTTATTTTATTTTTAATTAGGTAATACATTCACCTCATATAAAATTAAGAGGTATTGAGGGATGTACAGGGAATCTACACCCTCCCACTCCTATCAGCCATCAGTTCTCTTATCCAGGAAATGGACACGAATGTTTTTTTGTGTAATTGCAAAGATAATTTGTGCATATTCATGCTATTATGAATGGCCTTTTCTTCCTGCTCTTTCACAATTGCCAGTGCACATTGCTTTGCGCCTTTTTTATTATTATTTTGCTTAGAAATTACATTGAAGATTGTTTTCATATCATCAGAAAATAAATATCCTCATTCTTTGTTGGACTGAATAATATTCCATTGAATGTTATAATTTGCTTAAACAGGCCCATACTGATGGCCTTTTAGGTTGTTTTCCATCATTGCAATCATTTAATCAACACTGTGGTAAATATATTGTACATATGTCACTTAGCATACGTGTGAGTATATTTGTTGGGGAGCTTCTAAAAGTAGAATGTCTGGGCAAAAGGCCTGTGTATGCATTGTTTCGATTAGACATTAGTATACCGCTCATCTCCAAGGAGAATGTACCAATTTAATCTGCCACCAGCAAGATATGAGAGTGCCTATATTAGTTATCTATAAAATCTATAACTATTACTGCCTACCAAATCATCCCAAAACTTAGTGGCTTCAAACAATAATCATTTCTTATCTTTCATTGTTTCTCCGAGTCCAGGTGAGGGGTGACTTGGCTGGGTTGTTCTACTGTGGGATCTCTCAGGAGGTTGCATTCAGATGGTGACCAGAGCTGGAGTCATTTTGAAGACTTTCTCAGTCACATGTCTGGTGCAGGACTGTGAAGAGCTGAATCACCAGGTGATGGGATGGCTGGGACCACTCTTTCTATCTTTTTGTGGTCTCTCCACATAGTTTCTCCAGCCTGGTGGCATCAAGGTAGCCAGACTTCCTTAGAAGCAAGAAGCAAGAGAGGTGCACACAATTTAAGGGTGTGCTTTCTCAAGGCTGCCCCTGCACTTGCACGACCCTGAGAGTAAGTGCTTTCTTACATTTTGTGCCCTGGTACCTCTCTGGCCTCACCGTGGTCCCAGCCATGCTTATATGTCACACAGCATCCATTCTTCAGAAGACTTACCAGCCCATCCAGAGGGAAGGGGCAGGATCATAGAGGAGGGAATAGTGCCCGCATGCTGTACCGTGAACTTTGTGCCTTTACAATCTGATGAGTAAAACATGACTTTCTGTTTGTTTTTTAAAATCAACTTCCCAAATATAACTGAATTGTACTTTTAATTCTGCATTTCTCTCAATGTGAGTGAGGCGAGTATCTTTTGAGTGTTTGTTTCCTCTTGGCTACCTGTGTTTATAAACTTTGCCCATTTTTCTATTAGTTTTCTATTAGTTTATACCCAGTTTCCTTTGGTTAAATCAATGTGGCGGGGGAGGGGAGGGCAGGGCAGAGAGCAAAATTAGTTCTTTGTGCTGTGAGTTATAAACATTTTGTCCAGTTTATTGTTCACCTGTCGAGCTTGTTTATAGTGACTTTTCCATGGGGAAGACAATTATTTTTATGTTGTTAAATTTTTTTTTCTTTCTTTCTTTTTTTTTTTTTAGCTGTCTGGATTTTTTGGCATACTTGGAAAGGCCTTTTTAACCCTGAAATTGTAAATGTTTTCCCACCGTTTTTTCCACTTTGTGTTTTGTCGTTTACATTTTTACCTTTTACAGTTTTACCTTTTACAGTTTTACCTTTTACAGTTTTACTTTTGCATTTTATATTTTTACTTTAAGGTGTGAGATATAGATTCAGATGTCCTTTTTTCAATGACTATCCAACTGACTTGAAACATCATCCCAAATTTCTGAGGTCTGTGTCTTCTTTTTCTGTCCCACCCATTCATAGTGGGCTTTATATAATAGTTCCACACTGTCTGAAGCATTATAGCCAAGTAATATATTTTGATATGTGGTAAGGCTACTTCTTTTTATCATTCTTATAATTTTCTGGGCTAGTCTTTTTAGTTTATTTTTCCATGCAAAAAATTTTTTAAAGTTACATGGTGATATCAGTAGTCATGAAACATGATTAGGATGAATGAGCCTCACTGGGGTATTTGAGATTTTCTGCACATCAAAAAAAAAAGAAAGAAAGGAAAGAAAGAAAGGAAAGAAGAAAGGAAAGAAGAAAGGAAAGAAGGAAGGAAAGGAAGGAAGGAAGGAAGGAAGGAAGGAAGGAAAAGAAAGAAAAGAAAGAAAAGAAAGAAAGAAATGGGAGGTAAACTGGAATCCAAGAAAGAAGAGTGGTACCCAGAGGAACAAATTTTAATCTGAAATCTGCAGAATATTCTGTGGCCTTGATCCAAGCCATGATGATACTCGAACAAAAATGACCCAAAGTAGTAAGGATTAATGAAGAAAAAAACCCTTTTTATAATATTAGTTTCCTGTTTTAATAATTTTAGTATGTTATATCTTTCAGAGAAATTGAATCTATCCTCAATGATTAGGAATCATGCATAATTTCTGATTATTCTTCTGTGGTACTGTTTGCATATAATTTGCTGAAAAACAAATTTTTCCTAAAAAGCATGATAAGAGAGTGGTGGATGGCATTCAGTCATTAGAAATTTTATTCATAAATATTTTCTTAGGCTTTTCCATATTTTTAACAAACCAATGAATCTAACAAAAGTCTCCTAGATTTGCATTTTTGCTACTTTTCCATTTCAATTTCAGGATTATAAACACTCACATTTCTATGTTCTGACTAACATTAAAAGCATAGGACTTGGCTCTCATTGAAATGTTTTTACTGAAAGGATCAAAGGCATTTTGCTATTGTTCCTTTCCCATTCTCCTGGGATCCTGGAGTCTCTTGAGGTACATACTTGTAAAATGCCTTGGATTTGCAGAGCTTCTGCTATTATTATTTAATAAAGGGTCTCAGAATTTCAGAATTTCTATCAAGGGAAAAAACCAAAGCTCAAAAGTTCAAGAAAAGCATGAAAAAAAGCAAACAGAAACCAACAATGAGGACCCCGTAAGACATTGAATTGTGGCTACAAAAAAAATGTGTCCAAGTCCTAACCGTTGTACTTGTGAAATGTGACTTTACTTGGAAATAGGGTCTTTTTTAAAGTGATTTTTAATTGAGAAATAATTTACATATAACATGATATAAATTTAATTTGTACAGTGTGTTGATTTGATACATTTATGTTTTGCAATGTGCTTACTACTGTAGCTTTAGCTAACACCTCTATCATATCACATAATTATTATTTTTTTGTGGTGAGAACAGTTAAGGTCTAGTGTCATCGATTTTGAAGTATATAATTCAGTTTTGTTAACTATTGGAAAAAAGGGTCATTGCAGATGTAAGGTTTTCTAGATGAGACCATTCTGCATTTTGACTGGGCCCTAAATCCAGTGCCTGGTGTCCTTATAAGAGAAAGGAGAGGGAGATTGAACAAACAGAGACACAGAGGAGATGGAGTGAAGATGGAGGCAGAGATTGGAATGATGTGTTTACAAGCTAAAGATTGCCAGGCAGAGACCAAAAGCTAGGAAACAGGCATGGAAGGGATTCTTCTAAGCTTCCAGAAGGAACCAACCTAGCTTACACCTTGATTTTAGACTTCTAGTCTGCAGAACTGTATGAGAATAAGTTTCTGTTGCATTAAGCCACCCAGGTAGTAGTAATTTGTTATTGGCCCCCCAAAATGTGGGGAGTCAGCCACGGGAAACTAATACAGACCCTTTACCTGTCAAGAGAGGCTGAGTAGAACAGCTTTTGTTCTCAGAGTAAAAGAAACACTTCTTTAGCAGCTTTCTCCCCTGCCTCAGCCCCCCATTCTATCCTGACTCCCAAGTCCCAGTGCCCACTCTGCAGCACTTCACTCAGATTTCTCCTTTGCGATTTACCCTCCTCCAAGTTCCAAAAGCATCCTCATTTCCTCTTCAAATATTCCCCTATGCCAGGACCCTCACCAGTGATCAGCTTACGACAGCTTACAAACTTGTTCACAGTGTGATAGAGACCAATAATGTGTGGTGTTGACCCTCTCAGGTATATTTTTATTTTAAAACAGTTGGAAAGGGCTTTATCACAAAGAAATTCTCTGTACTAGCAGAATTTCTGGAATTGGCTTGTGGGTGGGGTAGATAATTTCGCAGTGGCTCTCTTCCACCCTCAAACCTCCCTGCCTTCTACCTTAGTGTCTTCCCAGGGACCCTGGTTTCTGTGGCTTCATCAGAGCAAAGGAAGGACCCCACCATCTCCATGTGCCCAACTGCCCTTTCCAGACTCAGTGATCTGCAGTGAGTAGGGGCCAGGTTGGGCAAGACAGATTGGCCTGGAGGTTAAGGCTTGAGGGGAGCTATGGAGCATCTGCTTGGAAGAAAGGGAGATTTTCTATGAGGGTCATGTGTAGACATAACTAGCTACATAATTTTCAGGGCCCAGTGCAAATAAAAATGGGGCCCCTTGTTCAGACTTATTAAGAACTTCCAGATGGTGCCAGGGCCCTTTGAAACGCAGGGCCTGTGCCACCCCATAGGTTGCACACCCATGAAGATGGCCGTGCGTTGGGGTCACCAAAAGCTTTGAATCGGGACTGAGGGGCTATATTAACTTAGATCAGTGGGTATTCGTTTGTGCACTTGAGTTCGTTCCAGAAATCTATGTGGCACAAAGAGGAGCTGCCACCATCAAAGATGTGGGCTTGGCAAGGGAACCTCGAGGGAAGGGATGCACAGGTTGTTTCCATGAGTTTGTGTAGGTGACTGCGGGACGGATGGTAGTTTAGGCCTGGGGGCCAGAGGAGAAGTTGGTAAGAACACTGATGCCTCGGGCTTCTTCCTTCCTGTCTGATAGCAGGTAAGGCCCTGAGAGTCCCCAGGCTAAAGTCATGCAATTAAATTCCTCCTGCTTGGATAGCTTTGGGCTTTAACCCCAACCAGACTCAAAATTATCCCCCCGTTATATTCCCTCTGGCTCCTGGATATTTTGCTGATGGATGTTTATTATTTTCATAGTCAGTAAACACAAGTGATTGACATTTTAGTCGAGAAAGTGCTGTCTCCAAAAAACTACAGTTTGGAGTGTGTGGCTACGACTCGTTGAATTCACCTGTGGTCAAATTGACCTGAAGCCAAAGTACCTGTCGTGGTAACTGCCAATTCTGGAAAGGAGTACTGGGAATATTTTCTCTCTCAAATTGCACACTGAAGTTTTTATTTGTCTTAAGTAGATGTCCAACAGTGTCCTACCTCAGCAAGTTCTAAGATGAGATGCCTCAAGATACAGTTTGTTCCCTAAAAATCCTGAGCACGTGCCCACTGATGTGGTTCAATTTCCATAAACTACACTGGTGGGAATGAAGAGGGGAAACATGGCAGATGTTTGGCATTCTTGTGTTGGGTGGGGAAAGGTATTTTCTGCTACCTGGTTTACCTCTGAGCTCACCTCTCTGAGAAACATCACTATCTCTTGCCATTTTTTTCACTGAGACCTTAGCTGACCTCATCTCTGAGGAGATTGCCAGGCACAGCGCACTTGCACAGGACAAAGCAGAAACCAGATGGTCACTTCTAGCCTGTGGTTCCACCTCCAGTTCTCAGGCATAGAATTAACTCAGATGTGTAATCTTCTAAGGCTATCACTTCAAATCTATATGTGCATTGGTCTCTGCTTATGGGACTGCTATTTGTATTTATGCAAGCAGGCCAGAAGATATTAATAGTATGAACTCCTAGAATGTCGTTTAGTACAGAAGGTTTTTTTTTTTTAAAGTATTGTTTCCTTATGCCATAAAAATATAGCAATACTCGATTTTAGATCTCTCTATATTGTAAGTTAGGGTCGCATATGGTATTTTATCCCTGAAAAGGATCTTTACTAGTTTAAAATAATTCTTTGTCTTGTTCATCTTTTAACACTTGTTGTCTCTCCATTCCAGCCCATCACTCCTCCCTTACCCCCCACCAAGAGAAAGCCTGCAGGAGGCCAGTGGTCTCATTCCATTGTTGAAAGGATTGAGTGAGATCATCCACTTGGAGATTCCAGCCATCAAATTAAATGTTTGGGTTTGTTTTGTTTGGTAGATGAAAAAGCCCAAATTGGCTGTCTCCCAGTCCATTCTACATACCACCGTGTGAAAGCCAAGACCAGGGGTCCTCCCAAGAAACAACAATAAATGGATAATTCTGTATCCAACAGTTCTCCATCACTTCCCCCCAAAGCTGTTCAGATCACAACATGTTTGCTTGCCCATAGTCTCCAGAAGTAGAGGGCAAAGGAGCAACCACAGCAGCCAGGTTCATTCACCCATTCGTTCATTTCGACAAACATTTACTGAGCACCTAGTATGTGCCAGACACTGTTCTGACCGCTGCGGCAACAGCCATAATCAAGATGTCGATGTGGAGGTAAAAGGTTCAGGACACTCATGAATCATACCATATAGATAAGAGGCCAACCCTGGAGAGAGAGAGAGTCTCAGAACCTTATGGCAAGAACACTGACAAAAAATTGTCCCTGCCCTCCGCCCTCCATACAGATTTAAAAAATGCTCGTGTGTGTAGGTATAGAAAAGATGCGCGAGAAAATGTTGATTTTTTTCCCTTTCTTGGAGATGGGATTATGAATGATGTTAATGTTTTATTTATTCTTTTTGTATTTTTAATATTTTCTACATTGAGTATATAAAACCTATTAATAGAATAAAATTTCATTTTATAAATCATTTAGAAACTGATTTCTATGGTAGTTAAATTATCTGCTCCTCTTCTGGGTAAAACAAAGGCCCTTTAGTTTCAAAATAAACAACATTCAGAAAATGCTGTTGATATTAGTAAATATACGTTACATTTTTGCTCCCTTGTTATCTGTTGGTATTAGCTCTCACTCTCCCCACAAGTGAGAAAAAAAGCACTGGGCACCAGGCCTGTAAAGACACTTTAAAATGCCTTCACGAAGTTCTTTAAACAAGCAACCAGCAAATCCCCATTAGCACTTGTATAGTTTGAAAAAAATAAAAGTAACCACCAACAGAAATCCATTTTCCCTAAAGGATTGCAAAGGATCTTGCAGAGAAGGCTGGGGGAAAGGGCATTAGGGCAAAATTTCTTGAGCAGTTAAGCACTACTTAATACACAATCACATTTAACTAAAATTGCTTTTCAGATGTTTAAGAGATTTACAAAACTGATCAAAGATATTCACACACATCACAATTACCATCTAGAGAACTTAGGTTATAGTTGTAGGACTTAGGGAAATAGTAACTTTGAATTGTATTTTGCAGCCAGTGATTATTTAATGCATGGGATAAGGGTTCCAGTAAACATTTTAATGTTTTCAAAACTATAACTTTCATTTTCCTTAACTCTGTTGGTTGGGTGGTCATCAGATTTTGTTTCTTTCTGACATGACGGAAATCACACAAACATGCCGTTTTCTGTTTCGTTTCTGGGTTTAAGTTTACAAGGCGAAAATGTTCACACTAAACCCATTTTAAGACTGGCTCCCTTGAGACGTGTGTTTCTAGATGAGCCCTGGGGTGGGCTGGGGTCTCCTTAGAGACCAGAGGCTCTGAGGAGTTCAATAAAATGGGGTTAGAAGTAAACTTGACTCATTGCCAGTTCATTGACAATCTTTGGTCTAGAATGTGTTCTTTAACTGAAATACATATTTTAAAACCAATAAGGAGAGAGGAGGATTGAAAGGATTAAAATTATTGCCCTATACTTGTGATTCTATGGCCCAGTTTTTTTTTTTTTCCCCAAAGTCTTATTTAGTCTTACATAATGATGGCACCTTCACAGTTGATATAGAAATAACTGATTTAATTGTGACTCATGGAAGTCACTCTCTTGTTCCCGAAAGGAAGTACACCTACACCGGGGATCCTTCCCGTCTCAGAAGGAAGATAACTTTAGAGAAAACAAAACTTGGAAAAGTTGACTCTTTAGATTTTATAATAAAATGGGATCCTCTAAAATTAAATGAACTCCATGATTCAGCCTAGCTTATAATCTGATGGTTCACCCAAAGTCATCTCAAGTCAAATCTCTGCTGTTAGATACAAGTTCTTCTGTGTGTTTCAGGGGTGTTCTTGCTAGCATCACAGTTTAGTGTTCAAAAGCTCAGACTCTGAAACTGGGCCACCTGAGTTCGAATCCCTGCTTCACTAGTTACTACTTTCTTAGCTCCACTACTTACTAGTTGTGTGACCTTGAGTAAATCACTTAATCTCTCTGTGCTTTGGTTTTCTACATCTGTAAAGAATAAAAATAGTAGCTACCTCATACAATTGGTGTTAGAATGAAAAGAGTTAATATAGGTTAACCATAGAAAACAGTGCTTAGCATACAGTAAATGTCACAAACTCATCTCAATTGGGGCAGGACTTAGCCCTCTTTCTGTTTCTAAAATGTATGAACAAATAAGAGTAACAACTGTTATTTTTGTGGCTGCTATTATTGTGACCTAAAAGAAGAAATATTTTCCCCAAAGTTTCTAATTTATTATCAAACAGAAAATCTGGCGTTGGAGAGACTGCAGCTCCATATTTCAAAGTTGTAAAGGTATTTGTTTCTTTACAGATATATTTTTTGTGTGCGTGGTACATTTTCAAATGTGACAGATACGACTTTTTTAAAGGGACATTTTATGAAGTCTCTACATGGGAGAAAGATTGAAAACGTGTCAGCCTTTTCCAAGATAGTAAAGCGGTGCACTGAGATTTTCATCTAAACCTTATATAGGAATAACAGCACTTCCTATAATATTATATCATCTTCCAGTTCACACTAGCATCCTGTTTATCTTCGTTCCCGCAGCCGTTTCTTGGGTGTTGGCACTGGGAAATCACCTACTAACAACACCCATTTGGCCTTTCTCGTCTGTCTGTGATTCTTTCCTATAAGAGATGGACTTATTTTTCATTTGTTTGGTATTCTTTTGTCCAATTTTTCTTATAAGTTTTAGTTTCCTTTTCAGCTCCTGGAGTTCTAGTGGGACTCCTTTCTCTTCCATTCCCTTCAGTAATTACTTGGCGTTTCCTATTGTGGGCTCCACTTCCCCGAATTCCGCTGCTCTGCACCTCTTTGGAAAGCCTTTTATTTTTCCTTTCCAGGTCATCTGTGCAAATCATTAAAGCGGGAGGGTTGGTATTAATGACTGGTCAACTCCGTTAATGCAGCCTCCCCTCTGTGAAAGTTTACTTTTCCGGTTCAGTGTCTTTTACCGAAGAGCTTGTTAAGAGCCTTTACTGCTTGAAGAAGTTGCCTCCTAGAATCGTAAGATTTCCTGTTTATACCAGGGGCAGGGCCCTGCCGAACTCTTGGGTGAGGGCAACTCCTGAGCTTTGCCAAAGGGCTCCAAGTGGGACCCAAGGTGAACTGCAATGGAGATTTAAAAGCAAGTGTCTGCTTAGCTGCCACGGCTCTGCTGGAAACTGAGAATGTCCAGCTAGAGCTGGAGATAGATATGGTGCTGCCAATGGCAAGATCTGTATTAGTGTCAGGGTCCCAGCAGGGCTGCTGTGGGTCTGAAGGGGTTTTGGTGCTAGAAGAAGAAAAGGCACCCCTTCTACATCCCCTGGCTGAGGGGTGAAAACCAAGGACTGAGTTCGCATGATCATGGCTACCAGACAGACTGTTTCTTTAGCTCCTGTCCATGCAAATAGTATTTACAGGAAATATGGACTTGCCCAAATCCCTTCAGTGTCCACCAGGGTCTAGAGGAAGTCATAATCTGTTTCTGCTAGAGTGAGACACTAGTCACAGATTGGAGCAGTTCTGAAGGGGCTCAAGTTTTCTGTGCTCCACTGAGTTTCTAAGGCCCACCCTGTATCAAATGCTCCCCCTCTCCAGCTGTCCCTATAGCATAACTTACTCGGGATGCCAGCAAACTTGTGTCTCCAAACAGGAGATTTCTTCCCCACTTGGGGAAAGAGGAGCTTGAGGCTGAGTTAATCACTGCAAGCTGCTTTATGGCACAAAATCTCAGCAAAGTCCTGGAGAAAGGCCAAGACAATCCCCCAGGCCCTTTGCCAAAAGGGCTTGCCCGAGTTTCTAGGTCAGGGAGAACCAGATGAGGTGCTTGACCAAATGGCCAGAAGCAGCAAATATAAGGAAAGAGGGTGTATTTTCCATCACGTAGGAATGAAGGAAGCCAGGGTATCAGGACCAGCCCCCTGGGGGTCCCCACGGAGGCCTGGAGAAGGCTGTGGCCCCCAGAATGCTTGCTCTGAGGCCAGGTTCTTCCTAGAATGGCTTCGAATAAAGATGGCATCGTCTTGCTTACTGGCTCTGTTATCCAGGCTCCACACCACCCACTCCCTTCTGATCAGTACAGTCATCCCTCAGGTAGCAGGTGAGGTACAGCTCTGTTCCAGCCTAGTCCTCCTAGATTAGTTATTTAGGGCTAGTATATGTTGTTGTTGTTGTTGTTGTTGTTAAACTCCACCATTCTTCTATCCAGGTGCCAACTGTCCAGTTATAGAAACGAGAAGAGCAACAGACTCCTTAATGTAATCACATCTTTCTGTTAAAAGTAATTTTCATCCTTATATGTCTACCTCACAGTGTCAGTTATCTCTTACCACAATAATTCTGCATAATAAGCAACCACAAAACCTGAATGACATGTAATGCTGACCTTTTTTTTTTGCTTGAGTGTCTGGGGTGGTCAGTTAGGCAGCTCTGCTGGGGTGCCTCACATATCTAGGAGCTGGCTAGCCGTTGGCTGGGTGACTGAGGTGACTGAACCCAGTTGCACATACTGCTTATCCTTGAGCTGGCTAGCCCAGACATGTTCTCGTGGCATGGAAGAGGAACAGGAGGGAGGGAGTGGAGTCATTCAGGCTCTTCAATCCTGTTTGTGAGATGTTGCTAACCAACGTGCTATTAACCAAAGTAAGTCACATAGCCAAGCCCAGATTCAAGGAGTAGGGAAACAGACTGTCTCTTTAGTGAGAGGAACTATAGAGTGACATGGCAAAGGTGCTGGATTCAGGGAGTGTTGCAAACACCTCCCTCATCCTGGTCCCAACTGGTATTAAGTTCACTCCGTAGAAAAGATAAACTCCCATGATAGCAACCCCAATATAGTGATGGGTTACAACGAACAAAGCCAGATCTTTGTCCCCATGAATGATCCAGTGGAAGATCCCTTTGTTGGATTGTTTGTAACAAAAAGTATTTACCAAAGTTATTTTTTCTTTGTTTGGTTTTGGTTTTTTAGGCAAGTGTTGAGAGATAATTCTCCAAAGGTCTCTCCTGTTTATGTCTTATCAGCATAAACTGTCATTTGGTCCTAATTATATCTTCAAGTATGTTTATATAGCAAATAGCCTTGGAAGATAGAGTGGCTCCCATTAGAGAGCAAAGAGCAGATGTCTTCTTCCAGAGCAAAAGCCAGGCAGACTTCTGCTCATTATAAAATATTCAAGTTCTCCTAAGCTCGGGATTTATCAATTGTGACACAAAGACACTGTATGTACAGTATTCACTTGTGTCCTTCCATATTGCCCCTGTGGGACTTGGCGGGTAGGGGAGCAATGCAGATATTGAGCTCGTGCTGCTAGTTGTGCTGTGAGAAACAAAATTCTTTGTCTCTGCCCCCGAAGTCCCATGTCTTCTGCCAGCATCCATGAAATTATGCAAGCTAACTTGTTAGTTACTTTGTAGGGCAAAAATCTCAGACCCTTCATGATTCTTGACAAGTCCTAGCAGGCTGTCCATATATCTTGCTCCTAGGAACACCATGATCTATTAACCATTACCATAGATCCCCCACCCTCACCCCTATTGGTCAAAGCACCTTGATTGCTGCCCCGGCCTTGCTGCCCCTATATTAATTCTGTTCTTCTTTGCTCTGATGGTTAACTGCTACCCTCTAGTCTCCATCATTTCAGAATTCTGTCATTTCCATTAATACTAGGGAGGCTGTTTCCATGACAGCATCTCCTACTATCAACCCTGGTCTCTACTAAAGACAGTCACCATCAAACTCCTCTATGCCAGTATCTCCCTCACATGTACCCCTATTGCCTTAGTGAAGGGAACATTCTCTCTGCCTTCCTGAAGACAGGAAGGCTCTTATGGTCTTGCAAAATAAAGCTATTCTAACATCCCCATATGTCTGTGCTTTCTGACCGTTTCATCAACACGATGCTAAGGCAATTGCAGCATTTCCATCTTATTTCCTGTGGCCATTGTTTGAGCCAAACTTCAAGGAACTATCCCACTAGTATATTAGGATGAGTCCTAGGTATCCTTTCTCTGATGGTCAAATCATGGGAAAGGGCTCTTATGTCAACAAATCCTCCCCCATCCAGCTTTCTGTTCTGCTCTTGCCAACCCATCTCCACCCCACTCCACCCCAGATTACTTTATGACCCGTATGCTCATGTGATCCTTGGTTCCTACTGGTATATATTAACCAAGTCCTGCAATGTCTTTGGTGTGTACAGTTTTTATCCCTGGAGAAGGAACTGTGTTTCTCAGACTGTGCCGAGACCTCATCTTTGTTATTGTCTGGAGTTAATAAAGCAAAGGCAGGGAAATCCTGAGGAATACAGATATCACGTGAAGCTTTAGCACAGTCTCCAGGCAAGGGGAGTCGGCTCTCCTCTAGTGGGGGGAGATGGTTCAGAGAGGTACGAGGGTTCCTACTACTCAGTTCTTCCATCCAAATATCCCCAAATCAAATTTCAGGATCTTACCCTTTTCCTTACTCTGACTTTGACACAAGAGATTTGTTGAAGCTATGAATTAACTTCCTTTGCAGCTGTGACACTCTTATAATTAGATCCAATTTTGAGCACATTCTCCCCTGCTACTGCTGGAGACCTTCTGGCTTTCACATCATACCTTCGGTTGATAGTTAGTCATTTGAAACCTGAGTCATTTGCTTTTCAAAACTTCAAAAAGAGATCAAATTGAACCAGCTCCCCAATCTTTGTAATTTCCCTTACCCCATTTTATTCAAGTGTCATAGCTGCCACGTAACCCAGTGTTTCACCTTCTACCTGTACCTGCCGAAGTTAGTTATACCAGACAGATTGTACGTAGTTCCACCATTTTAAACCTGCATTTGTGTGTATACATATGTGTGTGTAGTTCTATGTAATTTTACCCCATGAATAGATTTGTGTAACCACCACTGTGAACAAGACACATTTACTCTTCCCATACGCGATCATGACATTCAAGTCTTATATCATTCAAAAAGTTTGATTTCAAAATTACTTTATATTTTTTTTGAATAGGTAATACATGTTCATGGAACAAAAGTCAAAGTTACAAAAGGTTGTTAGATGGTGAAGAGTAAGTCTCCATCTCAGCCATCCCACTGCTACCAGTCTCTTATGTGCCCTTCTAAAAAATAAACGATGAAATTACCAGTGTACGTTTGTTTCATCACAACAAAAGAACTCCTTCATGCTGCCTCTTTATGTTCTCGCTCATCTCCAATCATTCCACGCCCCCATGCTCCTCTCCTCCTGCCTGCCACCATTCCTGTCCGCTGATGACCACTAATCTGCTCTCCATCTTATAGTTTTTTTCATTTTGAAAATGTCACATATAATTGGGATCATACAGTAAGTAACTTCCTGATATTTTCCTTTTCCACATGAACATTGCCCTTGAGGTACATCTAGTTGCATGTATCAATAGTTCATTTCTTTTCATGGCAGAGTAATATTTATTCTGTTTTATGAATGCACCTCAGTTGGTTCAGCTATTCACCAACTGAATGCCATTCAGGCTATTTTTGGTATCTTGCTGTTATAAATGAATCTGCTATGTACATTCGTGTATAGGTTTTTGTGGAAACGTAAATTTTTATTTCTCCAGGATAATGACTAAGAATGCAACTGCTGGGTTGTATGGTAATGTTTAGTTATATAAGAAACTACCACACTGTTTTTCAGAGTGATTTTACCATTAAACATTCCTACCAGCAATTTACAAGAGATCTAGTTTCTCCACGTCCTCTCCAGCATTTGGTATTGTTATATATTTTTTTTTATGTTAGAAGTTCTATAGGTGTGTAGGAGTTAAATGTTTTTAAAATATCAAGTTTTGGGGGGAAAAAACAAAGAGGAGAAGATAAGAATGAAAAATTTCTGACTTCTGGTGAGGCAAAGACTTTCCAAAGCCAATAGTTTTGACCAGATAAAGCCTTAAAATATTTAACACTCTGAACCATCATTCACAAAAATAACAACAAAAATACAAAAACAAATGAGGAGGAAATGATCATGAAAAGTCCATCCTACATTACCCAGACTCTCAAGCCAAGGTCTTAAAACCTACCCTGTTCCAGTGTCCTAACTTCAGTTTTTCATAGAGACTTTTTAGTAGTAGCTGAAAACATTTTTAAAGTTCTTGACACGCATTGAAAAAGGCTGTCTAGAAATGTTGTATCAATGTTTAGACCACCAGTAATGTGTAAGAGTGACTATGAAAATGGTTGAAGACATTTTTTTAAAAAACTAAACGATCCTAATAAATGAGCAAAAGACAAAAAAAAAATCACAGACAGAACAACAATTTTAAAACATGAGAAAAAGATTACAACTTCGTTCAAAATAAAAATCCAGAATTACCCAGAAAGGACATACTTATCAAAATATTGAAGAACAGAGATAATGTGTAATACTGAATTTCAATAGGAGTGGGAGGAGGCAAGCATTGTTATACATGGCATTCTTCCGTTGACTTTCCTTTCTTTCCAGTTTTACTTCCCTTGTTTTCCACTCTTCCTCCTTGGGTCACTGCAAGTAAACCAGCTGACATAAGGCTTTGTCTCAGACTCTGCTTCTAAGAGAACTATAGCTAAGAGTAGCAGTGCTCTTAAAAAGCGGGCTTTCAGTATGGAATTTTGGAGTGTGGCGGGGATAACCCTGAGCCTGCAAAGTATCACTCCTCCTGGGAGCAGTGTATATGTGTATATAGTCTATACATACACGCATACTACTTTGCTCCTTAATGTTTTTTATTTAAAAATATATCTTAGAGACCATTCCATTTCTGTATACATAGATCTGTCTCATTCTTTTAATGCTGAATTGTTTTCCATTGACTGAATGTTATAAAATTTCTTTATCCAGCCCCCTATCGATAGACATTCAGGTTTTCAGTCTTTTCCTATTGCGAATAATACTATAAAGAACATTGTTACACATGCTTTATTTCATACACATTCAGGAATATCTGTATGTTAAGCCCTAAGAGTGAAATTTCTGGATCTCAGGGTTTATGCAATTATAATGTGGATAGGTGTTTTCCAAACTGCCTTGCAATGAGTTGAACAAATTTACACCAGCAGCAGCATTAGCAGCAGCAGAGGGCCTGTTGCTCCATTAACATTTTTTATCTTTGTCATTCTAATAAGTAAAAATAATATTTTATTATAGTTTTAATTTGCCTTTCTCATATTATGAATAAGAGTAAGCATGGATCATCAGCCTTTTTCTTAATAATTTGTAGGAGCTTTCATTTATTAAAGGATTTTATCCTTTTTCTTGTATTTTAAACTGTAATTCCCCGCCCCCCCCCGTTTGTTTTTTCTTTTTTTAAATTTTGCTTGTGCTGAGGCGCTGCCATGCAGAAATCTTTTTCTTTTCATGTAGTCTGCCTTCTCTTTTATGGTTTCAAAGACTTTATCATAGTTAGGCCTTCTATGCTCCTAAGTTACAAAAAATAAAAATCTCATGTTTCTTCTAGTAATTATATAATTTTTAAAAGTCTTTTAATTATAATTTACTTATCTTTGTTTGAATGACTACTCAGTTGCCCTACTATCATTTCTAAAATGAGACTTTTTTTTTCTTGCTGATTTGACATGCCAACTGACTGTATCTATACTAAATTTCTGTTTTATTTGGGTCTATATATGGACTTTCAGGTCAGTTTCGTTGAACTTTATGACTATTTATATATTTTGATAACACGTTTTACTATCCAGTAAAGCTCATGCTCTCATCACTCTTCTTTTTCTAAATAGTAAGCTTGTTTATTCTTAATTTAACCGTGATGCTGGGCCCATACCTAAGGGGGAGATCTGACTCCAGCCTAGCTCATGTATTTTTCCCAGGCCCCACACCTGAGTCAGGTTCTCTCTGCTTGTATTCTCTGTGCACATTTAGAAGATGGTTTACATAAATGTGACCCCCTTTAATCCATCCATCTTTGGCAGGGGCTTCCCTACAGACCTCCCCCAACAGTATTTCCTAGAGGGACCCACCCTCCCCTGGACCAAATGCAGGGCTCGAAGTGCTTCTCTTGTTCAAGTTCTCAGAATAAGTTCTGAGGTTTGATGTTTTTCTCCAACTAATGTCAAATAGCAGGCCTGTAATTTTCCTAAATTTAAGAGTATTTTCCCCTGGCTTCCTGGCTGGCTCAGACTTGTGAAAATACTCTCCATTTCAACCTCACTTCCTCCAACATTGTGCAAGACAGTGTGTGGCAAAACCTTAGAATGTAAAACATTTCTGACTTTTTCACTCTGTGACTTGCCAATTTTTCATCCGATTCTTTTCCTTTCTATAAAAACAAATTAGAAAGCAATCACTTCATAACCTTTGGCTTTGTTATTTCTTTATCCTTTGTACTATCCAGTCCTATTTCCCTGTCCATCATTCTTCTTTATTGATTTTGGATGGTTTGATGTTTGCCTTAGTACTTTGCAAAGACAGCCATTGATTTTGAATGGATCTAGAAATATTAGAAGCTTTTGGTGACACAGCCAGTCTTAGTGTTGCTACTGAAGGCATTAGACATTGCCTTGCAAATGAATTTATTGTCTCAGTCTATGATTAGGGAAATAAAGACTACTGACAGTTGTTGACAAAGATCTTCAGTTATCATCTGCCCATTAGTGACAGCAAGAGCCAGGAGCAACCTGTTGAATGTCTTGCTGGACCACTGATGGCAAATGTGTCTTAAATTTCACCTCTAAAAAAATAGGATATGGTATAATGGAACTTTGGGTGGAGAATCAGGAGATCTGAATGTAGTCTTGGTGTGCTCTGGCTAGGTGGATTTCCTCACCAGGCTCTGGAGAGAAAGGCTGCTGAATAACTCATAAATAGGAGGTCGTAGCATACAGACTATTCTAGAATGTCCTTGAAGGATAATGTGTTTTGCAAAGGCTGCCTTATCTTTTTACCTTTAAGCCTCACAAATCATCCCCCAGATTTTTATCCAGTTTCTGGAGTATAGCACATGTGAAAGTCATGGCCAAAGGGCAAGCAGTGGAAAATAGCCAAGGAAAAAATTTAAGTCATCTTCAGGCTGCAAGACTAGATGCTAATCAGTTGGAAATTGCCTATAAATATATAGGAAGGATGACAATGAAGGATGAGCCCAGAGATGGTGCCATGAGGATGACCATAAGAAGGCCTTTGCCCAGGAGCTGTCTAAAATGTTTGCTGCTGGCTCCTCTGGATCCTGCCAGGCTGACCTGCCCAGCCAAGTGTCCCCCATTACTAAGGTCTTCCCTATCAGTGGCTCTGCCTCTGGAGAAATAAGGAACTGTTCCTCCATAGGAAATGCTTAGGGACTCATGGGCTAAAGTATGATGAAGCTCCAAGATAAAGGTAATATATTAGAATAAGAAATGCACCTGCCCTTTGACACAGCAATTCCTAGGTGAAAATTTGAAAGAGTATTAATGTGAAAATTTGATTTTCAGTTGCTTGGGCTTTGGCGCTAAATATGTCTCCCTGAAATCAGCAATAAATTATATGATTCTCATTAAAGGGGATAGTTTTAATGGCAACTGAGGAAAGAAGGCATATAGATGGTGAGTGGTGAAGAAATGGGTGACTGAATAGTGAGAGCTGGGATTATGACTCACAGACTTGTGAGCTGATTCACCTGCTAGTCAAGCAAGACACTGTCCAGGGCAAACTTTCAAAAGGAGAACGACAGAATGTGTCACAAACATTTACCCATTTCATCCCAGGCGAGTCATCCTTGGTTCACTCAGATTCATTCATGCCTTTTTTCTTCCTGGATGTTCAGGGGAAGGAAGGATCCTGTGTCCAACTAGAAGTCAGAAATCTTTTCGAGGTCATCTTATTCTTGGTTTTCATCTAATGGTCATTCTCACATTTGGCGAGTCTCTGTGTCCTGGGCTGGCCTTCTAGCCCTATCTGCCTCTTCCTCAACCAAATCCACCCTGACTCTTTGTACTCACAGTAGTGAGCAGGGTGGGGATGGGGTGAGTGTGCAGCAGAGATGGCATTCGGGGTGAGTGTGCAGCACAGTCTCTGCTGTGGTGGAGCATATCTGCAGGTGGCTGAAGAGAGAGCCTGCCTACACCTTACCCCAATTTACCTTACCCAGCTCTGCATCCCTGTTGGTGAGGTGACTCACATTTACTCTTGGTGGAGTATCTGGAATCCCATAATCTTATAACATTCATCAACTTGTCATCTTTCACAATTTTTATCTCACCCAATATTTGAAGTGAAAGAACGTAGGAAACGTGATATCCTGGGTATAAACTCAGTTCAGAGGGAAAAATAAAAGTCATCTTTAATTTGATAAAGGATACCTACCAAATTCCTACTGAGAGTGGATAAGTACATAATGGAATATTTCCCAGCAGTGAAAGTAAATGAATTACAGTGATGCAATAAAATGGATAAGTCTTAGAAATAATGTGGAGTGAAAAAAGTAATCTCCAGTCTTTATGCTACAAACTCCTATTTGTGAGTGATTGAGCAGCCTTTCTCTCCAGAGCCTGGTGAGGAATTCCACCTAGCCAGAGCACAGGAAAAACAAAAAGCGATTATCTACCTAACATATTTAATAATATGGCAATTTTATAAAGATAAAATCTAGCTAAATGAATTAGATATTTTAGTAGTACATGTGTAAAACACTGTGTATGTGTATTCATTTCCTGTGGCTGCTCTAACAAATTACCACAAATTCCGTGGCTTAAAAGAACAGATTATTATTCTCTCAGAGTTCTGAAGGCCAGAAGTCTGAAATCAGTTTGACAGGGCTAAAATCAAGGTGTCGGCAGGGCTATGCTTCCTCCGAGGTCCTAGGGAAGAATTAGTTTCTTGCTTCTTTCAGCTTCTTATAGCTGCCACCATTCCTTGACTACATCACCCCAATGTCCGCCTCCATGGTCACATTGCTTTCTCCTCTTTGTCAAATCTGTTTCTGCTTTCATTGTATAAAAAACGCTTAAGATTGTATTTAGGGCCCACTTGGATAATCCAAAATAATCCCCACATCTCAAGCTCCTTCATTTAATCACATCTGTAAAGTCTTTGCCATGTAAGGTAACATTCACAGGCTCCAGGAATTAGGATATCTTGAGGGGTCCATTTTTCTGTCCACCACTAGGCTGAATAAATACTAAATTCAGGATCAGTGGTGCTGGGACAGGCTTGCACGGTCTTGAAAGAGCTGATCCTGCACATCTCTTCCCAGCTCCACAGTCAGTTACTTCATCTTGATAGCTTGAAATCAGTCATGTGGGAGTATTTACATCACAGAAATCGACAAGGGTTGTAAATCAGGGCTTTTTCCCCCACAGAGAACTGGTTTACACTGCCAGCGGTGTGGTTACTCTTTCGAAAGAGTTACTCTCTTGAGAACCAGAGAGGTGGAACTGGTTTTGGTAATACTCTAGTTTTTCAATTGGGTGGTGTGTTAATAGAAGTTTGTCTTATTATTATTGTTTGAACTTAAATAGTACACACACACACACAAACACACACACACACACTTTTATAGCATATTGACTTTTTTAAAGAGAAAAAAGGGAAGATAGTAGGAAGTTACTGATATTTTAAAAAGAAATAAAACCATACCAACTGCTGAAGAGAATGTGGAGATATTCGATATTTCATACATTGTTGGTGGGAATGTAAAATGGTACAGCCACTCTGGAAAATAATACAGCAGTTTCTTAACCAGACTCATATACTCTTATTATACAAAGCAGCAATTGCACTCCAAGGAATTTATCCAGAGAAATGCAAATGTAAAACCTAGACACAATGCTCATAGCAGCTTTATTTGCAATAGCTAAAAATTGGAAACAACCAAAATGTTCCTCAAGAGGTTACTGGTTAAACATATTATTGTGTTTAATTATTGATATATGTGAAGATTCGGATGGACCTCAAAGGCATTATGCTGAGTGAAAAACCTAGTCATAAAAGGTCACATATTGTGTGAATCCATTCATATTATATTCTCAAAATGACAAAGTTATAGAGACAGAGAACATACTTTTGGTTGTAAGGGATGAGGGATGGTGGTGGGAGAGGGTTAGTGAGTATGACCATAAATAGGTAGCAAGAGGGAGATCTTTGTAGTGATGGAACATTCAGTGTCTTGATCGTGGCAGTGGTTTCATGAATCTGTGCATGTGATAAATGGAATAGAACTATATACACAAATTTTATCAATGTGGTTTTCAAGGTCCTGATAGTATACTGTAGTAACATAAGATGTATCGAATGAAGGAAATTGGGTAACATACATGGGACCTCTTTATTCTATCCTTACAATTTCTTATGACCCTATAATTAAATTCACAAAACTAAAGGTAAAAGAAATTTAAAGTTTTTAAAAGAAAAAATAAATGAAAAAGTCAAAGGCTGTGTTTTTTTATACCTCCCACTCCAACTCACAAAACCTAACTTTTGTGCTAATATCTCTGTCAGTTTTCCCCAAATCACCCTTCAAAATAGAATAAGCTCCAAACAAAGCACCTACAGTTGTTCAGCTTCATCACCCAGTACCTGGTCTCCCTGTGTAATCTATTTCTTCTGAGGGCCATCGTTTAAGATGCCTTCACTTGTTTCTCCCTGTCTGCTGTGTTTATGTATACTCTGGCTCCTTTCACCATGCCTTATCTTAAGCAAGCATCCTTCTAATCTTTCTACGACAATCTGTTCATCAGTATGAGATGCAAACACAGGATTTCTTTTTTATCCTGATCTGCTGGAACTTTCCTCCTCTGCAACCTGCTTTTAAATCTCTGGCCAAGCCTGCCTCGGTGCCCTTTATCACAGACACTGACCACGGAGCATCAGGTTAAAAATATTTTCTGACAAAAGCAGCCCGCTGAATTTTATGTATTTCCTCTTCTTATTTTATTATCATATTTGCATATTTCCTAGCCAGCTGATCAACTATAATTCTTTGTTTTTCTCTTCTCTTCCAATAAGTAAATTCCAGCATCAATAACATCTTCGGGACAGGCCAAGAAATTCCAACTTTGATAAACTAAGGGGTAGAGTTAATGGAGGAAGGACTTACTAATCGGGGACTTTTGCCACTGTGTATTACACAGAGTCACAGACTTTCGGTAGTAGGGAACTTGCAGCCCTTACACTACACTGGGGATGGCATTGGGCCCACCATTTCAGGCTGACACTCTTCCCACCATTCTTCTCTTGGTATTTCTGCAGATACCCACTGGGAACCAATGCCTATTGATGAGGTTTCCATTTCCTGCCTATGAGTTTTCTTTCTTTTTGTAAATTCATTCATTTATTTATTTTTTATCTACATGCACAAGGTTAAAGTCCAATTGTATTATAAGACTTGTGAAGGATAACAGCACCCCTCCACCTCCCACTTCAATCCTATTCTCCAGAGGCAACAATTTTTAACTCTTTTTGGCGGTTTCTCCTGCCATTTGCTGTACTCATTCTTCTATTACAGACATATCTATTTTAGACATAGCAGCATGATCTATTGACTTTCTAACCAATGGTGGAATGGAGATTTAACTTTCTTTCATTACCATTCCTGTTTCCCCTCCCCCAATACAGTATCACAAACTTGTAAAATTAAGTTGATATTTATTTTTTATATTTTTATGTTCTCAGCCAAGCTAAAGTGTTGGTTGATTATATTTCAAGTCTTTTACAACTTTTGCCTTAACTGTAGTTAGTTATTTGACTTTCCTTTTTCTTAGTCTTGTGTAAACAGTCACGCCTGCACAATGATGTTTCAGTCTACGACAGACTGCTTATACAACCGTGGTCCCCTAAGATTATAATAGAGCTGAAAAATTCCTATCGCCGAGTGATATCATAGCCATTGTAATGTCATAGTGCAATGCATCGCTCACGTGTCTGTAGTGATGCTGATGTAAACAAACCTACTGTACTGCCAGTCATATAAAAGTATAGCACATACAGTTATGTACTGCACATGCTACTTGATAATGGTAATAAATGACTATGTGACTAGTTTATGTATTTACTATACTTTTATCATTATTTTAGAGTGTTCCTCTACTTATTAAAAAAAGTTTGCTGTATGCCATGTTATGCTGGCAGCAGCCTCATCTATCTCTTGATTACACCATCATCTCTTGTGCTTGATTTAATCTTATGTTGTTTTAATACAGTATCATGCTGTATAGGCTTGTAGCCCAGGAGCAATAGGCTGTCCCATATAGCCTAGGTGCGTAGTAGGCTGTACCATCTAGGTTTGTGTGAGTACCCTCTATGATGTTCACACAGTGACAAAATCACCTAACAAGGCATTTCTCAGGACATATCTGTTAAGTGGCACACAAGTGTACTTGTCCCTAAATCTTCCTAGACTCTCCCACAGAACTATAAAATTCCACCTAAAACATTTTCCACATTGTTAAATCTATCATATTATCTGATTAGTTTAGGGGTGAATTTGTTTGTTTGTTTTTAGCCCAGAAGTTACCTTCTGGGAGCTTGAAGGTACTATACTTTCTATACTAATCCAGGCTGGTTACTCCTCGGGCCCACTCAACAACCATCATTCTAGGGCTACTCTTCTCTCTTGTGTTAGGTCCTGTACCCATTGGATTCTTTGAGAAGGAGACACTAAGACAAAAGTAGGAGTGCAAGAGAGTTATCGAGGAGTAATACCTATACAAGGAAAGGGCAGATCGGTATCGGACAAGTGAGTTATCAGACTGTAGCAAACCTGACAACAACTCTACCAGCCCAATGGGGAGTGCCAGTGCAAACAGTGTTCTTGTGAGAGGTCCCACAGGGGTAGAAATTGCTAGGTCCTTTTATCACCACCTTTTTTCAACAACTCTGGAAGAGATTTTTTTCTTCCAATTTTTCCATTGAATATTTAATTTCAGCTATCATGGCTTAAATTTTCAAGAAATTTTTTTTCTATTCTCTATTCCTTCATACTATCCAGTTCTTGTTTCATAGATAAAATATCTTCTCCCATTTCTTTGAGGATGTCAGAGGTGTTTTTTTTCCCCCCCAGTCCTATTTTCTGTATTATTTTGATTTCCTCCAAGCTCTTTTTTGTTCTTGTATGTTTTATTCTCTCACACATTGGAGGTTTTCCTCAAATATCTGGTGATCCTTAGTTGCCTGGTCAAAATTAAGAATGAGATATCATAGAGATCAGTGAAAGGTATACAGATGGGACTTGTTAAGTGGTAGGCTCTGCTCTGAAGAGATCAAGTGGTAAGCTGGCCTTTTAAAGGGTCCAAATCTGTAAAACTTTTTTTTGGAATCCTGACTATTTTTGTTCTTAAAGCTATGAGGAAAAGGAGCTAAGGGACTCTCCATTTAGTATCAAGAGTTTTACTCAACTTCCCTATTTTCAATCTTCTCCCATCTTCCTCCCCTCCTCCCCTAGGATCTACAATTTTCTGATAACCTAGAATGGGGAATTTATTGTGTTCAAATTTTCCAAAGAATAAATATCTCATTTCCAAGCTGGGGGGAGGAGGAGGTGGAGGGAGCTAGTTACTTGCTGTGTGGGAGAGGGGGAAAGACATGAAATGTTTAATTTTCTTTATATAACTTTCAACTAGCCCTCAGTTTTTATTTCTATAATTAACCTACATCTTCCATAACATCTAACACTTCAATTCCCGAGACTTTCCATGGTTCTCTAGTGTGAATTGGCTTGCCCCTCACTCACTGGTGTGTCTCTCTTCCAGTACTTAATTTTCAGCTTTCTCAGCTCTGCTATATGAATCACTGCTCCTATATCCACTTCTTCCAAAACTTTTAAACCTCTAAGTAGCTGCTGTCTTTTCTTTGGACTGCATATATATTTTTTAATGTGTCTTTATGGGTGCTCCTGCAGACAAGAAGAGATAGAAATGCATATTTTTAATACACCATGTTTAATTGAAAATCCTCAACATGAATTTTCATTGCACTTACAGGAAGATCATAGTAATTTCCCTTTACCTTTATTCCAATTCTTGAGAATATTTAGGCATTCTTATGCCTTTTAGGGAAAATTGAAGTTCCAGTTTCGATTTTTCATAGGTATCCAGCATCCCACGACACTCTGAAAATACCGTTTCCTTAATTGTCCTGGTTGTAACACAGTGTTTTTTACACTGTGTGCATGACAGTCAAGGCTCCAGTTCAGTTATTTTCTTTTCTGTTTGGGAACGTACTCTGCCATCAGTGTGTTTTGTGATTCATGTTCTAAGCTTTGGTATTAAGGATGAATAAGAGTAATCATTGGTAATCATTCTGTAATGTCATAACTTCCCAGTAGAAATCCAAATTATAAGCCTTCAGATTATTAAACGCAAAGGCTAAGGGGCGGCTGCCCGGAGAGAATAAATGGTTTCACTAAAAGCAAAAGAGCAAATCTTTTTGCAAGCACAAAATTACATTCTCTACCTCTCCTAAGAGCCATGAAATTGCTCAGGGTAAAAAGGACTTCAAAAGTTGTCCAATCCAACCACTCATGCAATGCTGAGCACCCCCACTCCCATCATGTTCCTTCGCCGCCGTAAAGGAAGGTTGAGACTGTGTTTGCGCACCTCTGGTGTTGGAAGTTTACTCCTCTTGAGGCAACCTCTTCTCCTTTCACAGCTTTAACTCTCTTATATTTGTCATCTACAGCTTATTTGGCACCAGTCGTGGACTCTCTGCTAAGAGCTTTATAAGCATCTCGTTTAATCCTCATCACAGTCCTAGAAGTGCTATTATTCCCATTTTGCAATTCAGAAAACTCAGAGAGATTAACTGCTTGCCCAAGATCCCACAGCTAGCGAGTGGCAGGGCCAGCCAGTGAATAGCTGCCTATCTGGCTATAACTCCTCGATCTTTCTTCTTGTTCTTCTTTTTATCAAGCCCATATACCTGCCCCCCACCTCTAGCTTCCACCCACTGAGGCTATTTCTGTCTCTTCGGAGCAGAGAGGGAAAAGCCAAACTCATTTCCACATGAGCACTCTTCAGCTATTTTAAGATATTTATCTGATGTCCTTTTCCCTCCAGGCTAAAGCTTTCTTAAAAGAGAGAGCAGGAGAAAAAGACCAATGTCTGTTTTAGAGGTATTAAGTGTACTTCTCCCTTCGGTTTCTAAGTTCTTTTCCTGCCTGTGGCACTGCGGGACCCTCGTTCAGCCTTGTAGGAGGGCACACACTGTGTCTCTTCAGTGTGTGATCGGAAGCTGTTGCCAGAGAACAGCTCTGACTCTGCACCAAACCCACCTTTGCAAAGGGCCAAGATGGGCCTGTATAAGCTGGCAGCATCTAATACGTCAGCCTCTGCAGTTACATCACGCCCAATGGACTTCCTTCAGGAGGAGACCAGCTGAGTCCTAGGTGGGACTAATTGCTTAATAAAAGAGTTCTTAAATAGACTTTGTTGTCTGCCATTAAAGCAGCTTCAAATGATAGGATTCACATTGAGCAAAGGCTCATAAAAATCCCACCAGATAGCCCAGTTCCTTGGTTTTGAGTAGATTATTTTATGATGCTGTTGCCCAAATTTGCCTAATCCCATAGGGAGCTGGTTTAAACTACAGAGTCCTGGACCCCACCCCAGACCTCCTTAATCAGAATCTGCAGGTGAGGGGACTGGGATCTCCAAAGTGTTCTCTCATCATTAGCCAACTCCGGAAAACACAGTTTTGAGGAGTTCATTTCCTGAAATTCCATTCCTTTTCTTAAAAAATTAGAGGAGAAACAGAGCTGAATAAAGATAGTTGATAGTTAACTTTATGTGTCAGCTTGGCTGGGCCATGGTGTCGGGATACATGGTTCAATATTATTCTGATTGTTTCTGTAAGGATATTTTTTGCTGAGATTAACATTTAAATTGGTAGACTTTGAGTAAAGTGGATTGTCCTCCATAATGTGGGAGGACACATTATGGAGGACAGAACAATAAGGCTGACCACCCCAAGTAAGAGCTAAATCTGCAGCAGAAGGCCTTCAGCTGCAACACTGGTTCTTCCCTGAGGGGAACGGATGGAAATTTGAGAACAGATGAAGAGAGTTGTAGTATTTTCCCAAGGGGTGAGGGAAGTTGAAAGGTAATTTCTACTTTATGAGTAAACAAGAGTGCTGTGACAACAACTCATAATCAAATACCTTTGGACAGCAGCAAGGACAGAGGCTGAGGTCTATTTTTCATACTAGATTTGTTTTTAAGTCAGACTAGCTGAGGTATAATTTCATACACTAAAACTCACCCTTTTTTTAAGTAGAACGTTGGATGAGTTTTGACAAATGTATAAACTTATGTAACCACTACAACAATCAGGATGCAGAGTATTTCCATTATCTCAAACTGTTCCCTGATTGCCTTTTTAGTCTTCCTTTGCCCTTCCCAGCCCAGAGCAAACGCTGATTTGTTTTGTCATTATAATTTTAAATTTTGTAGAATTCCATTGAATGAATCACATAATTTATAATATAGCATAGCTTTTTGTGTTTGGCTTCTTTTACTTAATATAATGCTTTTAAGCTTCATCTAACACTGTTGCATCTATCAGTAGGTTTTCTTTCTCTTGCTAAGTAGTATTCCATCATATGGATGTACCACAGTTAATCAGTTCACCAGTTAATAGACTTTGGGGTTGTTTCCAGTTTAGAGCTATTACAAGTAATGCTGCTATGAATATTCAGGTATTGGTACAGACAAATGTTTTCATTTCTCTTGAGTAAATACCTAGATTACTGCTTCATGTGCTAAGTGTATGTTTACCTTTATAAGAAATTGATCAACTGCTTTTCAAAGTGACTGTACCATTTTGCATTTGTATCAGCAGTGTAGTGCAATATAAGTGTTTTGATACAGACAATTCATTGTAGACCAAAATACAAACACCTTCATTTTGCGTCATCAGCAGGGACAGAGATTAGCTTTGCGTAAAGCACTGCTGAAGTATGCTGGGCCTGGAGTCGGATTGAGCTGGGTCCATTACTAGATTCAACAAGATTGCTTCTGTAACTCTGGAGAAATCATTAGATTTGTCCAAGCCTATTTACTTTGTTTGTAAAATGGAGATAACAGTTTCTCTCCCCGTAGGGATGTTCTGAGGATTAAATGAGATAAAACATATAAAGCACTTAATACCGAACCTGGTACATCATAAATGATTAATATAAAATACTCTTATTCCAATTACCATCTTTGGGACAGTATTTATTGCAGTAGGGTTTAATCATATGAGAACACGTACAATATATTTTACTTCATCGCGGTTTCTTTTGGGTAATAATTTAGAATTCAGGAAAGCCACAGGAAGCCGAAAAGGAGGTTTTGTCATTGAAATAAGGTATTTGTAGTTATTTGGAATGAATAACCAGCAGGTCTTTTTATGTCTTCTCTAAACTTTCTGACCTCAGATTTCTGATCTGTGAAACAGGGGTAATAATGCTTGCCTTGCTTCTCTCACAGGTATGATATGAAGATTGAAGGAAAAACTGAATATTATAAACTGTAGTGTTACAGAAATAGTTACCACTATTGAAAGTTTTAGGAAAAAACTTTCAGAAGAGATGATTTCGTTAGAAATTATTAGATAATGATCTTTTAAAAAAAATTTCCTTTTTCTAATGTTACATAGGAAAAAATGAACTAACAGTTAGGGAAAAATTGCGACAAAATGATTTTAAAGTAAAAAATGTAAGAAATTGATACCAAAGAAAGCTACCACATATGTCCCAAACCAGCGCTCATGTACCTTCAGTGTAAAAAAGGACACACATGATACCTTTCACACCTTGCAGTAGGTTAACAAACTGAATTCACTACCATATTTTAGTAGCTATATGAGAAGCTTTTGTCTGTGTATGCATTTACATGTCTGCTTTATGTTGCTTACTTAGATGTACATAAGTTTGAACATGCCACTTGCAATCTCTTTTGAGAGCCTATTAGTGGCATGAAAAAACTGTTTACACAATGGCATTTTTGATAGCACCAGGAAAGTCTTAATAGAAATAGAAATTATTTAATTCTCTATTGGAACCATGTGGGGGAACAGAATATAAAGTACAAAATTGCATTTGAGAACAGAAAGGTTATATGTATTCAGGATGGAAAAGAATTAATTGTGCCTTTCATAATTTATGAGCACTGCCAGGCAGTCCGCCTAAGCTTCTAAGTCATATTCTTTCCTCAGGGCCTGGATCTTCAGGGTTTGGTCCTGCCAGTCTTGTGGGAGAATTCTAACTCCACCTCAACTACCAAATAGGACCCCTCAGTCTTATCTAGCTGATGTGGATTCTGAAATATAGATATTTAGCATCTCTTATTTATTAAGTTGCTTCCTTACTAAATAAAGTCAAAGCATTTATCATAAATTGTTTTTAAAACTCAGGAATAAATGAATTAAGCTGTATTTTTAATTTATTACTGGATAAATATATTCACCCATTATTTTTTTTCCATGTATTTTTAGTGGGAACATTCTGATATTTACTGTGTGAACTGAAATTATTATGTGTGGCCAGACATAGAGAACACATGGTTCACTCAGAATTCAGCCTGAAATGTGATGATCCAAAAGCACCCATCCACCTGTGACAGTCGCTTTCACAAACATGACCATATTTCACTCTCATAATAATTCTGTGATAAGTATTATATATGTGTGTGTGTGTGTGTGTGTGTGTATCAATTTTACAGATGAGGAAACTGAGGCCCAGAAAGGTAAAATAACTTACCCGACATTTCAGAGCTAATAAGCAAGAGAAAGAGAATTAAAATTTAGGTCCTGCTAAATGGCTGATGTCAAATAACAAATATATACTCCAAAGAGCTAAGGACATGAAAACTCTAGAAATATCATATTTTGATCTGTGACTGCCCCCCTTCTTCAAGGAAAATTGCTGGAATATCCCAAATGTTCTCCAAGGAACTCAACCTCAAAACTGGGGCATGTATTTCAAATATTACTAATTTTCTTAATAAACTGACATAAGTCTGTAATCCCTAAACTTCTTAATATTTCTTAAATTTATTTATAACTCCAACTTGCCATATCTCTTAGGATAATGAATACCTTAAGTGTTATTCACTATTGTTTTTATATACACC
>NW_006436298.1:12400415-12422829 GCF_000325575.1 Pteropus alecto | reverse complement strand
TCCCTATCCATACTTTCAAAATTTCATAAAATTTGTTCATATCTTTCTCCTTAATTAAAAATACTCAATTTCAGAGTCTCTCCCCATACGCAAGCCTCTTCATTGCAGAGTTGGCTTTGAACATTTTGCAGATGAAAGCTAAAACATGCTCTGCCTGGCCTCCCTCACAGGCTTCCATCCCCTGCTGCCCTTCAGGCCTGCCTTTAGGACAGGGGTCCCCAAGCTCCAGTCCATGGCCTGTTAGGAACAGGGCCACGTGGCAGGAGGTGAGGGGCAGGTCAGCAAGCGAAGCGTTCATCATCTGTATCTGCAGCTGCTCCCCAGCGCCAGCACCACCGTCTCTGCTCCGCCTCAGATCATCAAGCGTTAGATTCTCACAGGAGCACGGGTCCCTGGTGTCAAAAAGGTTGGGGACCGCCACTTTAGGATACCTGCTTCTCTCTACTCAAGAAACTGATGACCAAGCAGGCGGTCAGGTTTTTACTTTCCCTTCAGTGTTTCCCATTGTTAATAGGCCAAAATATTTCTTACTTTTCTGATGAATGCTAACATTTCAGTCTTAGAAAGCTATTATATTTTTAAAAAAAATTCTGAGCAGAATCAAGCCAAAGATGTAGGAGAGTGAGAAAATAACCACTTTATCTGTCAATCTGTAGGTTGTGTATCCAGTAGTGGGCCGAAGAAACACCTGCATGGTCCTGGGCAGCATCCGGGCCTAATGAATAAGGGTAGAGCCCAGGAATCTTCAATTTAACTGGATTCCCCAGGGTGATTCTGACGCAAGTGGTCAGAAACAGTGCAATGGTGTGATGTGGTCAGTCAAACCATTCTCTCTGGAAAGATGTAGTACAATATATCGAAAGCTAACATTATGACATCTCACTTGTGATAGAAAATCCTACTTAAAACTATGAGCAATGTAAGAAAACCAGTAAAATACACTGAAACCACACACAGAAAAAACCTGAGCAATATCAGAGGCTCTTCTTTTTTCTGAATAGTCTAAAACAAACAAAATTCCAAACAAACAAAATACCCACCCATTTAATCAAATAAATGTTGCCTGAGAGAACAGCAATAGCTGTTCTATCTTATCATTTGTGGATTTGGAGAAAGCATTTTAGTTCTTCTCCACTAAGTGGTAGAAAAAGATGACATGATTAGAGATCTGTGGGCTCCTCCTCTTTGGGCCCTCTAGAAAACCTTTGGTTTTTGACCTGAGAAATGTTTAAATGTGCACATGTACAATCAGATAATCCCCCAAATGCCTTTCCCCTGGTCTAACTCAATTCAGATAACTCTGTCTGCGAGAAACCCTCAGAGAAAACATTCAGGCCAAAATGATCTCATGCCTGGATTTTGTAAAACAATATGTGCACAAGACCAGAATTTATATCATTATCAAATATGTGCCATTTCCAAAATCAGCCCCAGGATATTCTTCAACAACGTGGCTTCTTTGCCACATCTGAGTCACTTCCTAGGCCTGGATCCAGGACAGCCTGCAGACCCCTGACCACCACACAGGCCACATAAGGAAGCAGTTCTGTACTATTTCTAGGAATGGTATCTTTGAAAATTATTTTACACTTATCTCACACATATTGCTATCCCAGATGTTTTTTTAAAGGAGGGTTAGCATGGCTAAGAGTGATGTTTTATTTTTCCTCAAAATAATTCAAATTTTCTATTGTGTCTAACTGAGAGAAAAATCAAAGGCATTGCTTGACAATGCCTGGAGATACTGGATTAGTCTCTTGGGGCAAAATTCTAGAGATTCCTTTGCTGCTTGGGGAAATTAGCTGCCTTTGCACCTCTGGGAGGACATAGAAGGGACAGAGACTATTTCTTTTTTAGGGAGATTGAAAGAAGCAAGGGAAAGTTGTTCTAGATTGATCTTCTGACCACAAAAAGTTGATAGTAGCACTTCTGGGTGCTTGAATTTAGTAGACTACATTTCTGCGGTTGAAAAGCTTTGACATCATTTTCCTGGTTGTCACTTCAGGAAGGGCCGCCCTCCACATGGTATATGTGACCTACACGTATATTTTTTTCATGAAGAGAAGAGTCAAGGAGAGTTACTCTGTGCTCTGCCTCTGAAGGGGAGGCTACTGTTGTCAGACAAGCCGAATCTGAAAAGTACCCTAGAGGCTTGTTTAGGCTCCCCACAAGGAGGCACATCCAATCTGGGGACTATAGGATGTCATCTCTGAGCCCAAGCATGTTGCCCGCCCGAGTACCTCTTTTCACTTTGTTATAAGGTCTGAAATCTCACCATTAGAAATTCATTTGAGTTGATGGATCTCTTCTTTAAGAGGTCAAATAAGGATCTGTTGGGGACCTAGAATGTTCTTCTGGTAGTTCTTGTTACCTTACTAGCCTGGTCTTATAAAAATCAGGTAGCACCTGTTGCAGAAAGCTTTTCCATTTTTGGGTCATTGGCACTGTTATGAAGGTAAGGCCACCCCGCAGGTAAAGACCGTGTGTTGTTCATGGTTATATCTCTACTAAGCCTGACACATATATTCTTTACAATATTAATTGAATGAGCCCCAGTGTCTTGAACTTTATATTTTATTTTATTTTATTTATTTTTTAATAATTATTTTTTAATTTATTATGGCGACATTGATTTACAAAATCCAATAAGTTTCGAGTGTACAATTCAACAATAAGTCACATATACTGTTTTGTGTGTTCACTGCCCATTGTTAGATTTCTTTCTGTCACCACATATTTGATCTCTTTTATCTCATCTACCTACCCCCTCCCCACTGCCGTGTCTTGAAATTTAAAATGAGGAAGACAATGATAATGAGGCCCTCTCAGGATGTCTGTGAGCATATGAGGTGATCCATGTCAAAATGCTGGTCAACTATAAAGAACTGTGCAAATGGAAGTCATTGCGGTAACCGTCAGGAGATGGGAGATGTTTCCCAAAGAGGGACACACAACCCTCACCATTTTGAACATTTTCCTGGAGCCTCTTAGAAGTCACTACCCATAGGACTTTGCTGTCTTCAAACCAAGATCCTTTGCACTGTGTAAACTTGAAAGGACTTAACCCAAAAGGTATTCCCAGAGTCTGTCTTTTTATAGAATGAATAACCAGAGGTTGGAAAATCAAACACTAATTCTCACAGAATTTGTTTGGTAGATGATTGCATACATTATTAAGGTTAAGAGCCTGAGGCAAAAAGAAACAAGAATTTAGTTGTTACCCATATGGACCATGATAGAGTGGGAGACAGTATCAGATTATAGACGTGATGCTAATTGCTTCCTTTCCATTCATATGCCCTCCTTAGAGAACCTACCACCTCTCCCAGCCCCACCTGTTCACAACTGTTAGAACAAGGATAGAGTGCCATAGTTCAAGCCCTCTCACTCCAGAGAAGAAAAGCCATGACAGGGCTATAACATTTGGATTGTCAAGAGTTTGAACAGAGCCACTGAGAAACAATACCTTGGGAACATGAATGGGGAGGCCATGATGGGCTAGGCTTGAAACACTGGTGCACACTGAGGCAAAGCAGATGAGGTGCCTCGGCCTTGGCTCGCCATGGTGCACACTGAGGCAAAGCAGATAAAGTGCCTCTGCCTTGGCTCGCCATGTCACCAGGCTCTGTCTGTATGCCAGGATCAATTCTCAGAAATGTATTTCATTTAAAAGTTAGCTAAAATATAACAGGAATGAAGAGGATTAGAAAGTAACACATCTGCATTTAAACAAGACGAAAAATTTTAATAGAAAAATTAATGGTATTTATGGTTGAATCAATAGAGATTTTTGTGGAAATTCTGGAGGGACTTTCTGGACTGGTACAAGTTCTTTAGAGACTAACAATGCTGGTGTCTTATTATATTCATTAAGTTTGTATGAAAAATAAATTGCCTGAGGTAAAAATCAATGTCCTATGAATGGTGGAAATGAAAGTAAAAAAGGACTCAAGATTAAAATTGAGGAGATGAAGGAAGTGGTGAGGAAGAAAGAGGAAAAGTTATTATACAGCTTGCCACCTGTAGCGTTTAGTTTGGCTGCCATCTGGAGTTGGTAGAAGAAGGACTTCCATGGGGGTGGGGATGACAGAGTGGGCTATGACCATTTAACTCATGTACAGCTTTCTAAGTCATATTTACAATTGGGTTGTGCCTATTTGGAGGTTGTATTTGTCCTTGAGAGAAGAGATTCTTAGGAAATCTGGATCACTGTCACAATGTAAAGACAAAGCACCATGCTGCATTTATAAGACTTGGATGTGATATATCTCTAAATTTCAAGACTTCCCAAAGCCCTGTGGTTCTGTTTTTACTATTTCTGCAGATAGAACTTCCAAGGTCCTCCTCTTCTAAGGTCCTAGAATCTTCATTCACACTCGGGCTTGCTTTCCCTTTGCTTGTCCTTAATGTTCTTTTCTTTTCTCAAATATTATATTGTTTTTCACTTTTGCTTTTTTTTCTACCAACCTCTCTTAGCTTTTTAGAAAATTTCCTTTTAGATATTTCCCATTTTTAAAAATAGGTGGTCCTCTGAAACCTACAACCAGAAAGAAAGTGTATCTACCATGCTTGCCTTTTGCACAGTCGTCACACCAGTGTTATATTTCAGGCCCAACACATCTTAGAGTAATAATGTGAAAAGTTGAAAGGAAATGTAACTTTGAGGCCATTTTCAAGTGTTCATTCTGTAAGTACAAAGTTTAAGTGAGTTTCAGTGTCACCTTATCTCAGATTCCCATTTGTTGTTCATTGAAATGATAAATACACTCAATTTATTGCTCTAATCTTGTACAGGCTGAACTCAGGATCTGCCTGAACATTTCTGGTCCTTTTCCAAATCTACACAATTACCTCCTCCTAGCTCTTCACTGTGATCCAAGATTCTTCTTCATTTGCCAAATTGTATATTATGTGGGGGGATTGGTGGTGCTGGTGGTTTTCTTTCTGGCTACTTCTTTACTTTCATGAATAAAAATAAGATATGCAATACTCTCAGGCAGTAGGTAATTAAATTTTTCCATCTTTTCTTTAATCAAATGTTGAGTGAGTGCCTACCATGAGCCAGGCACTGTGCTTGCTCCTGGGTACAGTGATGACAGTCATAGAAACGGTAACGATAATGTACCTGCTCTCATGGTGCTCATGGTCTAGCATAGGTATAAAGAGCAGTATTAATGGACTAAGGTGCAACCCATAGAGACCCACCAACTTCAAAGAAGAGAATTACATTATTCAGAGCTTTACACAGAAAATCTTTTATGACATCCTCCTGCGGGTCATCCTTGACATTATTCTTAAATTTAAGACTACTTTTTCTTAATAATGACGAAGAACTTCTGCTCAGCATTCTCCTAATGAGAATTCTACATATATTTCAGTAGAGTAGTGATCAAGCTACCCTTTCCTATATTTTTTAATTATGCCTTTTATCTCTTGAAGGTCTTATTTGTCAGGTGTCTGGGCAGAGCTCATACATGTTGTCAGGCATCTAACTTGTCCCTGGGGGTTTCGTTGATTCTAGAGAGAGTAAACAACACTTGAAAAAGAGACCTTTAATTTTCAGGGGGAAAAGATTATGTTCTGTAAGTATAACATGCATTTTCTTTTGAATAATATATTTGCTCATTTGGGGCACTAGGTTAAAAGAAGTAAGTAAAAGGCCCTAAGTAATATTTTTCATCAGCAACTACTACAGGCCAAAATCATACTAGGTTTTGTGCAGTATAAAAGAAATTTAATGCCTCACCTTATATAAATGAGAGATATCATCATTATAAGCAGTGCCGTTAGAGTCCTATGTTATAAATAGCCTTTTGCTGAGGGTAATGACTGATATGTTTAAACACTTAATAGAACCTGGAATCCTACAATCCTATATCTTAGCCTCCATGATTTATTTGAATGCTCCCATCCCATTACTTCTATAGGAAACTTACCAATACATACAACAAGGCTAATGCTTCTACATTGTGACAGCTTTTGGGTCTTTGAAGGCAGCTGTTCTATAAATCAAAAATCTCTATTTTCCGTAAGAATTCCTCCTGCACTGTCCTGACTGCCTGATTCCCAATCCTATTAGACAGTCTTACAGTTCTTCCTTTGCTCTATCTCTTACATCATTCCCTTTTTTTCTTTCAACGCCTTTACCTATATTTCTGTGAAAACTAACTACCTCTCCATAGATGTGATCAGACAATTTAAATCTTGGGAAATGTAGCCTCAGACTCATTTTTATGGTTGTCTTTTAAAAGATATGGAAATGAAACAATGGGCATAATCACTGACAATCATTCTGGGGCAGGTTTTAAGTGACATCTAGTTTTAGCTTCACTTGCAATTTGCAAAAGAGACCGGGACCAGCACGTTCAGGCACAGGAAAGTAGTGTACCTCCTCCAAGTCTGAGGAAAGAGCTAGTTCTAGGCAGAAATAGTTTTGTATCCCTTAGAACACCTCAAACACCACCAATGGCTCCCCATTAGGTAAAGTATAGAATCTAAACTTCTGAGCTGCCTTTCAAGCACTAATATCTACAAGCTAAATTAGTCTATTTCTTGCCTGCCTTTCTTGAAATAAAAGCTCGTGCTTTCCTACCTTTCCTCTTTGGTTACAGCTGTTTCCTGCATCTGAAATGCCTTCCTCCTTCTCTCTGCCCGGCCAATACCAACAATTCTCAACACTGGTCACTTGCCTCGGTCACTCATGACATGTTCAAAACAGAAAAAGAATTCAGCAGCTAGACCCCACCATAGACCTAGGTATCACATCTCTGTGGGGAGAGCGCAACTCATATATTTCTCTCAAATGCATTGAGAACCACTGGCCTGCCTCATCCTTTAGTGCTCAATTCAAATCCCACCTCCCCTGGGAAGCCTTTCCTGACCATGCCAGGGAAGAAAGTCCTTCCTGCTTGCCATTATTAGTACCCCCAATGGCCCCCGACACTCACAGCCTTGTAATGGCCCTACATTAGCTCAGAAGCTCTTTGACTATGAAGCCAAGTCTTATTACCTTCTAACCTCAGGCTGCTAGCACAGGCTGCTAGCACAGTGCCTTGCCCACTGTTTTGAACATCTTTGTAAATATTTACCAATTATTTACCCCAGGCTGGAGGGACAGGTGTGGCCAAAAAATAGATATGGAAAATGCAAGGGAAGAAAACCAATGCTGGGATCCAAGGCAGGATGTAAATTCTGCAACAGTAAATTTTTCAACATTTTATATCCACAAGTAAGAGTAAGCTGCCTGAGGGCAGGGCATAGCAGAATTGCTAAGGAGCCCAGTTCTGTCCAGGTTAACCAAGAATGGGGTTCTCAGAAGTGGGGAAAGGTGGGGGGAAAGACCATGATAATGCAGAGGGGCTACAAGCTGCATTTCAGGGGCTTGGGGAGACAGCTTTCTACTAGAGAGATGCTGCCTGCCCTCTGATCCAGGCAGATAACTTCAAGATCCAAAAATATTAAAGGAGAGATCCTAGACTTGGATAGGGGGCCGAAAGAAAGGTGAAATACAGAAAAGGAGCTGCTCCAAGATGGAGCTGGAAGAGGAATCAAGATATTGGAGAGGGAGGAAGCAGACCCACCTCAGAAAGACAAACTTCTTGAGTCACGTTTTAGTCATTCATGAGTTACTTGAACACCGGACTGGGACTGACATTTGAATTGGTTCCTTTTATTCCCTTATCTAATTCCCAAAGTAGGTAGACACTTTAAAATGGCCAAGCACACGTGCTGTGCTGCAGTAAAAGGGGCAGGGAAGGACCACCTGCCAGGGCCCCTGTCTGTTGAGAACTTCCTGTTCTCCCACCAGAGTCCCACACTCTGAAGAACTTTCCTGGGGCAGGCCAGGCAGGCAGGAGCCTTTGAAAAATCACCCAAAGAAAACTCTACAAAGAAGCCTTTTGTTTGGGAACCACCTAGGGTGCCTGTTTCATCATAAACCCTTCCATTTCTGTGATTTCACAAACGATAGATATTTTTTAAACAGAGGAACTAGATCTTTCTGTACACATTCATTGAAACATTTCCACCCTTCCACAGCTGGAAAAGTCCTCCAGCCAGAATATTTGATTAGAAACAAATTAAGAAAACTCAGTCTGCTGGCCCACAGGGGCCCTCTCATCTCGATATGTGGATCTCAGGCAGTGAGAACTCTGAGGACTCTTCACTCAATGGTCTGTGGACCCTAAGAAAGAAGCCACCCAAATGCCAGCACCTATACCTCCCTTCCTGCCCTGAAAATCCTCTGGCCCCAAACCTTTCCCCTTAGTTTGCTGAACACTTGGTGTTGGCAGCTTATAACAGGAGCCTGAGACATAACAACTATTTCCTGTGTGCCCGCTGTGAGCAAGTGGCATTGAGCACATGTACATGTCAACCCTTACAACACTGTGAGATAGCTGTTATAATACCGACTTTAGAGGGGAGGAAACCAAAGCACTGAGAGGCTAAACAGGGTGCCCGCTGACATTTGAGGGTAAGGGGAAAACAGGGGCTTCCAACCCAAGGCTGTCTGATTCCAATTAATAATGATGCCAGCTAACATGCATCGAGCATTTATTATCTGTCAGGCATTGTTTTTATTTTGATTTTGATATAATTGGCATACGTTTATGTATTGCAACATGATTCCACCATAGTGTTAGCTAACACCTCTGTTACAGCACATGATTATCATTTCTATGGTGGGAACAATTCAGATCTGGTCTCTTAGCCACTTTGAAGTTTATGATATATTATTGTTGCCTATAATCGCTAAGCTGCGCGTTAGATCTCTGGCCCTTATTTATATACTGGTTGCAAGTTCTCACTCTTAACATCTCTCCAACTCACCCGGCCCCCAAGCATTGTTATAAGCACTCTACATGTGCCCACTCATAACAGTCCTACACGATAGGAACAATTACTGTTATCATTTTCCTCCTATTATATAAGAGGAAACTGAAGCACAAAGAGATTAAATCACTTATCTGAGATCACTGTTACATGGCATGGCTGGGTTTGAACCTGACAAGTGGTCTAGGTGCTTCACCACTGAAGTCCCAGGTCTTCCTTACTCTGGGTGGCCTGTGTTGGCCTTCTCAGTCTGGTGACAGAAGACACTGTTAAAGGGCAATGCAGGACACACGGTGTGATAGACAATTGAGGTGTTTTTAAAAAATGATTATTGAAGTATTGGGGCTCTTAACAGAGATCCATGAAAACTGTGAGAATTCTCTAGTGGAATGTATGCTCTGGGTTGGTCACTAATGAGTACAGAAATAGGCCTTATGTAGAGGCAGAGGGTTTAAAATTAGAGCAGATGGATTTTTACTAACCTAAAGAAGTGCTTAGGTCATGATGTTAAGTGAAAAAAGAAAGCTACAGAGCTATCTATAGTATAATCTCAATGATATAAAGAGATGCATAAGAATAATGAAATGAGCAAACTTATAGTTTTTTGGAAAAGCCCTTTTTAATTTTTTAACTCAAGCAACAATAAAGAAAAATCTTTCCACTAGCTTACATTTTTTCCTAATTCAGTATAGTTCAACAAGGATTTTTGAGCACCTACTGTGCCTGTGGCCTCTCAGGCTTGCTCTAAGATGTCTGCGTTCTGTTGGTGGCTGGCTGGGCTGTGAAGTTTTCTCTCTACCACCACTCCCCATCCTGGGAAAGCAGCCCTGACCTTGCCTGGCTGGACAAACGTTTGAAGTAGGCAGAGGTTTATGTTGTGTACTTCCTACCATCTCCTTTCTGCATTCTGCTCCTATCACCCAGCCAAATTCTTGGCATATAGAAGGGAACAATATTTGTGGATGGACAGTACATCTCTCTTTGTCACTCAACATAGGATGTTCCTTAAAGCTGAACAACTCCATTGCTAATCATTAATAACCTGAACATAATAATTATCCTTTTCCATGTTTTCTTTATAGAAATTAAATCAGTGTTACATACGTACAAAAGAAGCCTGACCACCTTTCAGTCTCCTATTTTTTTTACTTCTGCAAGATAAACCAATGAATTTTAATATAATAGAATACAAAAAGTTAATTGGTTTGGTTTTCAGATTCCACATTATAACTAACCTCTTAAAAACTGCCACTTGTTGAATTTTGATGTCATATCAGAAAAGAATATGCATAATTATCTAGAAAGACTGTTAAAATCTTTTTCTCAACTATATATCTATATGAGGATGAATTTTTATTTACTACAACCTAACAATAATGCAACAGCTTGAATGCAGAAGCAAATACAAACTTCCAACTCTCTTCTAAGTCATCCATAAAAGAGATTTGCAAAATTATAAAATGATGTTACTCTTCTCACTAATCACTTTCTGGTTTTGAAAAGATTTTTTTTTTTTTAATTGAGAAAAAAATTCACATAAAGTGAAATTCACCATTTTAGCTAACTTAAAGTTTATGATTCCATGGCTTCCAGTACATTCATGCGGTTGTACAATCATCACTACTATCTAATTTGAGAACATTTTCATCACCCCAAAAAGAGATCTCATACCTATGAGCAGTCATTCACCATTGCCCCCCAACCCCAGCCCCCGGTGACCATTAATCTGCTTTCTGTCTCTATAGATTTACCTATTCTGAACATCTCATATACATGGACTCATATGATATGTGATCTTTGGCATCTGGCTTCTTTCACTTAGCATGTTTTTAATATCTGTATGGTAGCATGTATCAGAATTTCATTCCTTTTTGTGGCTTAATAATATTCTATTGAATGGACATACCACTTTTGGCTTGGACATTTGGTTTGTTTCCACTTGTCCACTCACAATAAAAGCTGTTATAGACATGTACACTTTTTGTTTGAACACCTGTTTTCAGTTCTCTTGAGTATATACTTTGAAGCAAAATTGTTTGATCACGTTTTAACCCTATGTTTAACTTTTTGAGTAAATGCCAAACTGTTTTCCAAAGAATGCATCATTTTACATTACCATCAGCAATGTATGAGAGTTCCAATTTCTCCATATCGTTTCCCTTTTTTTAAATTACAGTCATCTTAGTGGGTGTGAAGTGGTATCTCATTATGTTTTTTATTTGCATTTTCCTAATAACTAATGAAGTTGAACATTTTATTATTGGTCATTTGTATATCTTTGGAGAAATGTTTATTCAGATCCTTTGCCCATTTTCAATTGGGTTCTTTATCTTTTTGTTATTGAGTTTTAAGAACTCTTTATATGTCCCAGATACTAGACCCTTCTCAGATATATAATTTGTGAATATTTTCTCCCATTCTATTGGCTATCTTTTTTACTTTTTTCGAAGTGTCCTTTGATGTGCAAATGTTTTAAATTTCAATGAAGTATAAATTAGCGAATCTTCTGTTTCTTTTGAGTGACATATCTAAGAATCCATTGCCAAATCTAAGCTTATGATTTTCTTCTAAGAGTTTTATAGTTATGGCTCTTAGATTTACATCTTTAATGCATTTTGAATTAAAAGTTCTATGAGGTATGAGGTGGAGGTCAAACTTACCCTTTCACTTGAGAGTTGCCTGTAAATTGGTCATGAGATATCAACTGAAGAGTAAGCGAGAACTTCCCACTTAACAAATTATTTCATAATGAGTTTATCTTGACAGGGGATATATTCTAACTTAAGTTCTCTCAAGAAATAAATAAAATGAAACCCAGAAATGAATATTTTAAAGGCATTTACTCACTATCTGCCTTATAGAGTGTTTGGTTAGGTTACTTTATTAAAAAAATGGCCAGCAATTAAATCATGGTCTTACCTAGGGCTTGAAAAATAAACTGTGAGACAAGAAACCAATGTGTGGTTCTCTCACTCCACCACTATCTGAAAGGGTCTGAGATAATAATTGAACAACCAGAGCTGCAGTTTGTACTTTGTAAAATACTGTAAACTATTACTAATAATTTCCATAAAGACTTGTGAGATTTGGGGTTTTAAAAATATAATCAAATTGTGAAGTCATCAAAATTCAATTTATATATATGAACAGGCATTATTAAATAGCTTTATTTAGCAATGTTGAGAAGTGAGAGAAACAAATACTTTTTCTCAAAATGATTTCACAAGCTAGCTCTTTGAAGAACACAATAAATGCACAATCACTTAGATTAAAAAGTTAGCAGGCATGGCTACTTTCGGGCATTGGCAAATTTCCTTTCCTTACAACGTCATGAGCTTGGAAGCTTTCTGGAGATTCTGGGCCAAGAGAAAGAGAAGCTATACTTCTGGACCACAGCCAGTTTTAGACAAAGAATAAGAAAGATTTAACAGTTTGTTTTCTAAATTTGAAATGTTTCTCCTGAATTCCTTTTGTGTTATCAGTAAACATGTTACTTGCCTTTTGAGGTCTCTGAGGTTAAAATGCACTGTAAATAATTGCTTATTTTTGAATAGGCGTATCATATTGTCCTTTATCTATGTTGAAGTAGGTACTTTCCAGTAGGTCAAAGAAAGTTCATGTTTCTTTTGCATTGACAGTATCCCACATTAGAAGACACAGAGAAGGTTTCCGATGTAACTTTATTTTTAGGATGTGTTTATCGATTATTTTTTCCATGTTAATTTTGATCCCATCAGCAATCAATAAATGCATTAAGAGTTGCACAGAAGCTTTATTTTGATTTGAGAATCAATAATTCCATTAGGATTTGAGGGCTTTTTCTGGTTTACAATATTATAAAGGTTTCCAGAGTAGTATTTTGCATAATTGCAAAAGAATGACTCAAAAGGGGAACATTTCTTTTTACTTGTTATTAAGTTGTTGAACTAGTTAGTGAGGTGATGCCTACCAAGAATACTGATCCAGGCCACTGGTAGATTTCACTTGTCCCCATAATAAATGACAACAATATTTGATTCAACCCAACCTGGATAAACTTCTAAAGAGAGTCTCCCAGCCTCCTTCAGTACCTGGATTGTGAAATCCCTTGGAAGAGTGTTTCCCACAGCCTGTTTTTCATTTAGCTGGAAAGCTTTCAGTATGCCTAGATTTATCAACACTATCTAATGTTTGTGTAGTTCGAGTGAGTGAGACAGAAGTTGGTATCTTCCAGTGCCTGAAGGCCTCTCCTTGTCTTGGATACCAAAGAAATTATAGCTGGGCCCAACTCCACAATGTGGTGGCAAAGGGAAGATTTTGACATTGGCCTTTCAAGTTTCCAGAAGAGAAGCTCCAGTTTTGCATGTCTGTGGCCTCTGGCCCTTTCAATTAATTTGAGGGCTATGTCACATTCACCATGCCACCACTGGAAACTGGTCACTTGTCCAATGTTTGCTGCCTCTGTGGCTTACACAACCTGCCTTGCATTATCCAGCCTAGAAACCTGGAGGTCATCCTTGACCTCCTTGCATTCACTGACCACTCAGTTGGTGCTGCAAGCCCACTGCCACCAGCAACCTAGGTCCTCATTCCCGCTCTCCTGGAAGATAGGTCTCTCGTTTCTGGTCTTACCTTCTTTCAATCCATCTCCTCACATAGTAGCCAGAGCAATCTTTCTAAGACAAGATCCAGTCATTCCTGAGATTTAAAATTTTCAATGGCATCCTGGGGACCTTGATTTGAATTTCTTAATGTGACTCATAGGATCTCTGGTGGTCTCACTAATATCCACCCCCCACCCCACCCTCACCCCCCAGTCAATTTCTTCTTATCTCTCACTTTTCTCCTCCATGTGTTCTTCTGCCATGTTCTTTCTGGTGCTTCTTGGGCCTTTGCGCATGCAGTTTCTTTTGTCTGAGTGGATTGTCTACCTTTCACCTTGTGAATTCCTACCTACCTCTGAAAACAATGTCATAACTGCCAGAGGGCCTTCTCTAATACTTTCCCCTTCCACCACTCCTTATCAGTGTTGATGGGCTCCAGTGGACCTGCTTTTATCTTTGCCACTTTTACCTAGATCTTCTCTCTCATTCCAAAATGCCTGGGTGCCTGTAGAATACCGGGGCCTGCAAACTTAATGTCCCTAAGCTAAGTACAATGCTCAGCATCATGTATTATATGAATGCTATGTATCACAGCTATTTATTTAATTCTGGTCCTACTGGCAATCAAAATATAGATTGATCTTCATTGAACTGCATCCATCCACTAGATTTTAGGCTTTTTGAGAATGGAGTCCATGCTTAGTCGTCTTCGTATCCCCCTGATACACAGTAAGGGTTTAGCAAATTTTTTCGAAAATTATTCCTAGCTGTTGATAGAACAACCATTTCTCCTATCATTTTTCTTAATTTCTTTTTTAAGTGAAGTATATTTCACGTACCATAAAATTCACTTATTTCAAGTATATAGTTCAGTGATTTTTAGTATATTAACAGAGTTGTGCAACCATCACCACAACCTAATTTTAGAATATTTTTGTTGCTCTCCCCTCCACTCCCCACCCCCAGAAATCCATACCCATTAGCAGTTACTCCTCACTTCCTCTTACCCCCAACCTCCACCCTAGCCCTAGGCAACTGCTAATCTATTTTCTATCTCTATCGATTTGCATATTTTAGGCATTGTATATAAACGGAATCATGCAATATGTGGTCTGTTACTGGCTTCTTTCACTTAGCATGATGTTTACAAAGTTCAGCCATGTTGCAGCATGTGTCAGTACTTCATTCTTTCTTATGGCTGAATAAGAAAATGAATGTATATGCCAGTTTTTGTTCATCCATTCATCAGTTGATGGATATTTGAGTTTTCACTTTTGGGCTATTATAAAAAAACTTGAACATTTGTGCATAGGTTTTTGTGTAGACAGGGTTTTATTTCTCTTCAGTATATATCAAGAGAGGAATTTCTGGGTCATAAGGTAATTCTGTGTTTCACCTTTTGAGGAACTGTCAAACTATTTCTCAAAGTAGCTTCACCGCTTACAATTCCACCAGCAATGTATGAAGGTTTTAATTTCTCCACATCCTTATTAACACCCGTTATTATGTCTTCTTTATTTCATATACTGGTTGTATTTGTAGTGTGGTTCTATTTGCATTTTTATGATTACTAATGATGTTGAGCATCTTTTCAGGTACTTATTGGCCTTTCATAGAATTCTTTAGAAAAATGGCTATCATTTGCCCATTTTTTTAATTGGGCTGTCTTTTTATTATTGACTTGCCAGAATTCTTTATGTATTCTGGATACAAGTACCTTGTCGGATACAAGTTTTGCAAATATTTTAACCCATTTTGTAGTACCCCGCCCCCCCCTTTCTTGACAGTGTCCTTCTGTCACACAAAAGCTTTTCATTTTTATGAAGGACAATTTATGGTTTCTGGGTTTACTTTTGATTTTGGTGTCATATCTGAGAAATTATTGCCCAAACCGAGTCATAAAGATTTATTTCTATGTGTTCTTCTAAGAATTTTATAGTTTTAGTTCTTACATTTAGGTATATGATTCATTTTGAGCTAATTTTTTGTGTGTGTGGTATGAAGTAGGGGTTCAAAAGTCATTCTTTTGAATGTGTATATCCAGTTGTCCCAGTACCATTTGTTGAAAAGACTATTCCTTTTGCATTGAAATGTCTTGGCACTTTTGTTGAAAATCTGTTGACTATAAGTGTGAGAGTTTACTTGTGGACTATTAATTTTACTCCATTGATCTCTATGTCTATCCTTACACCAGTACCACAGTGTTTTGATTCCCATATCATTAAACAAACAAACAAACAAACAAAACCATTATAGGAAAGCTACGTAATTGGCAAATTGGAAGAGTGGTCTTTTTGAACTGGGAGATAATTCTTTTTGCAGGAATATGGATGTCAAGGTGAAGAAATAAACATTTATTGTACACAAATCATTATATGTTAGTCATTAAAGTAGACACCTTCACATACATTGTAATAACAACCATGGACGAGTCATAATAACCCCACTGTGATAGACAGTATTATCCTCATTTAAAGGCAAGGAAACTAAAGTTTGGAGAGGGTAAGTAACTTGTCTAAAATCACTTAAATTAATGGTGGGATTTGTATACAGTCCCTAGAAATCCAGAGCCCATGGTCTTGTCATAACTAGGAGCTTTTCTTATTACACATCTAGTTAGCACAAACTACATACGAAAGCAGTTGAGGGACTTGAATTCATTAACATCAAACATTTTTCTCATGACACTCCAGAAAATTAAAGAGGCACTTGTAATTATTTTGAGAGCTATCTAAAAGCAAAATTTCACAGGGTAGTTAAGGAAATCACTCTTCAACAATAAAAACTAGTTTTATAATTCATTTTAATTTCATGGCTTATGTTATTCTCACATATATGACCTCAAAAGTGATTGAGCATTATTTTGTATAATTAGCGTAGCACAATGCCATTCCGTTGGGAGAAAAAGCTAGAACTAATCTCAGTTGTGGATTGGACCCGTCTTTAATTCTTATTTTCATCGAAAACCTTCCCAAAGTTGTTCTGAAATAAACAAAAGTCATAGCTGACAAATGAGTTTTTTTGAGAAATAATAGGAGATTTAGAATTGAAAAACATTTGTGAAGTCAATGAAGAAATGGCTTTTTTTTTTTTTTTTCTCACAATTTGGTTAAGACAAGGCTCCTTTATTTTTCTTCTCTTAATTGAGGGCACAGAGAGTATCCTCCGGGTCCCAGAGTCTGGGTAGAAGTTAAGTTTAGATAACACAGTTTCAGCCATGACAGAAACACAGTCTAGACAATTCTGTCATCTCTTGTTAACTTCTTACCCTCTCTGCTCGGCAGGGCAAGAGTTTATTGCTTTCTCTCAGTGAAGATGCTGCACCTAGAAGTTTAGATTGTCCAGTGTTTCTTATGTAATGATTTCCATGATTCAATTCCTCTTAGAAGTTAGTGCCAGGAAAAAGTTTGCCTAACTTGAAAAACAACTATGATTCTTTTACCAGATCATGAGAACTATATTATTCATTGTATGTCATTCTTGCCTTGACTCTGGGAAGCCCAGAGCTAAATTTAATGCTCACCGATGATAAACCAGGACCCTGGGAAGAGGATCTCTTACCTTCTTCTGTTATTTTAAATAACAAGTTATCCCAGGGCCATTTGGAAGTAGGCAGAATACATGTTACAATATTACTCAGTATTTTTATTATCAATAGAAAATAATATATCTTCTCCTTCTAGCACTATGTGAAAATAGGGTGCCCAAGAATTGCTAGTCTTACAGATATACATGTTTGTGCTTCTTATTTCCGGGAAGAGGACTGGAAGAGAGAGTAAAAGAAAAAACATTCTTCATAGGCAAGGCATTCAGATTGGAGACTAGGTTTTTCAGTCTGGGCCAGATTAGGGACAGGTATCCTCTTCACGATGCAAAAGAACAGCAGTTATGTCCTTAAATTCTCATTTAGCATTGCTATTGAATCATGCTGAGTATTTTCCAAATTTCATTCTAGTGAGAGTAATAGTGAAACTTTACCTCTTAGAGGTTTTGAGAGCCACACAATTTATAATAGAAAAGATAAAGCTCCTGAAAGCACAAGTCAGGGACAAGATGCACAGCATTGTTGTTATAAAGGGCTAAAGCAGGCTTTTTCTGGGTGGTTTTATGCCTGACATGAATACCATTAAGACAGTTAATTCGCCAAGCTTCTTTGTATATTGTACCTCTTCTGAGAAAGTTTTGTAATCCAGGAAAATGTCTGCAGGTGAAGACTTGGAGTGAATAAAGATTCAGTGAATTGAATTTTCCATTTATGTGTTGAGCACCTAAGAATGTTGCAAAATTTGCATGCAACTTATAATGTTGCAGTAAAACATTCTCACTGTATGGAAATTTCCACCTCACTTCAGGGGTAAGCTCAGTTGGATGAGGGCCAGATGGATTTGTTTATGGTAGTGGTGACATAATAGAAGGAAATGAACGAAGCACCTTCTTGGGTTGAGTTTAACCAGAGTCACCAGAGTCTAGTTTGGGAACTACAGGCAGAAAAGCAGACTATTTCTTTAGAAGAAGTCGGTGGTGAATTAAAACTATTGCTTCATTTATAGAAGAAAGAAAGGCCAAGAGACTGTGGCTGGAAGATAAAAGGGGCCAGCTTTCACCAGAAGAAAGCAAATACCCACAGTTCTGTGCACTTACTTCTTTCGTGACTAAGCCAGAGTATATTTTGAGGCTCCAGAATGGAGAAATAACGGTGTCTTTAATAGATGCACGAGGAAAAAGGCAGTCTTTTCTATAGATCATTGACATTTTCTTTATTAGAAGCTCATGGCTCTGGGTATCTGACTCGGTCCTAATGCCCTCCCATTATGTGGTTATTGGAAAATCCTTTGTGCGTATTAGCACTTGTAATATTTGTTCTTAGAGACATTTAGCTATCCTCATTCATCAGATAGCCTAGCACCTTGTTAATGGACTTCCAGGAAAAAAACAAAAAACAAAAAACAAAAAACAGAAATTTCTTTAATCGTTACAGGCTTCATTTTCACCCTTGGAAGCAGAAATTGAGACTTTAGCCAGGCCATTTCTGTGGTCCATAAGATGGCTTCTGTCTCACATAGGTCAGAGCACTGATTTTTAATCCCTAGAGCCCTTTTTAATCAGTAGAGCTCTTCAAGTTTTTGTGCTCAAAATTGCCATTTCTTAGCATGTACTTGTCAAGGAAAATGGATTCTTATACTTTTAGATGGCTCCTTTGTACAATTAGATCCATGGACTAAAAATGCAGAATGATAATTTTAAGAGACTGATTTTTCACAGGAACCCCAAATGGTGAACTGCAATTTTGCTAGTTTCCTTGAAAAAATTCTCAGTTTAAATTGTTTATTTTTTTATGTGATTTTCAAAAGACATTGATTTCCAAGTTTGTTTCTAGCACTGAAATTCTGTGATCATAGTTTAAGGAAATATTAATCTTTCAAAATTGGGGAGAGGGCAGTGGATTTAAGAGGTAGGTTTTTATGAAGATGAATAAGCAAAATTAATCAATATTCGGTATGCTGACAATCATGAAAACATATATGTTTTAAATGCATATTTTGCTTAAATTCTAAGCAGATTCACACTCAGAATAGTAAACAAAGTGTTCACATGTGAAAAAATATTTAGCCCTGTTGATGTAAGTTATACCAGGTGGAGTATAATGTTCAGAGGACTGAGTGATCTGCACAGGCAAGTAAGTTCAGAAGCACAACATTTTAGCCAGGCACCACAGTAATTTTTCCTTATGACCTATCCAGTGGCTCATAATTAATTTCTTCCAAGGCTTCCTTGTCATTTGACCAAACTTGGCAGGTTCCCTTTCATTTCTTATAATTTCCTCCTCACTTATGCCTTTTAAGTAAGTGTTTCTTGAAAATGCGGCTGAAGCACAAGATAGAAGCAGCATTCACAATATCCAAAGTTCCTTGTTATTATCCTTTTGTCCCCAAGCTTGCCTTTCCAGAGAACTTAGCAGGTACTTTCTTCTTGAACTATACCATTTAGCATCTCTCTCCTTCTCTATTCTCCCTTCCTTTCCTGTCCTTAATGTCTTGCTTCCTATTCAGTGTAATTTATCTATTGTTTAGATCCAAATGATCCATCTGAGATACTTGCTTTGATTTTAGCCCACGTAGCAACAAACATGGTTCTGAGAAAACTTTGTTTCCCAGGTGGTTTCCTATGAATTAAATTGCACGGAGTATAAATGAGTGTAAACTCCCTAATTTACATTTGCCAGTAAGTATTTACTGTCAGACACTGTGAAAGATATAAAGATATAAGGCTCAACTCTAGCCCCCAAAGAGATTAAATATGCATGAGGCATCAATTCAAGTTACATATGTATGAAACGTATAATACCACCAAATAATACAGACCATCTGTGATGCCCTGTTAAGTACCCACAGTCCATGAGGACAGACATTTTTGTTTTTCTCTTTGTTCACCCATATATCCCAAGTGCCTACACCAGTCCCTGGCATACAGTAAATGCTCAATAGATGTGTGAAATGAAGTACAGTCTACTTTTCTAAGCATAGAATTAAGTACAGTCTGCTCTGTTACCAGCGTGTTTCTGTAATGAGAACATGTAACACAGATGAACTCATCCGTGATTGATATGTAGGAAAGGGATATTAGTAAAATGAAGTGGTTGTGTTGGTTCACATGCAGTTGTTCTCAGCACCTCAAATTCTACACCACCAAGTAACAGCAGCTGCAAGCAAAACACAACAGAACGTAAGCTGTGGAGAACACACAGTGCTGTGCTATGCCTGATGCCCAGTCACCCTATGTTCTTTATCTTGGATTGGTTTGGCCATGAGCTCTAACTTTATCTTGGATTGGTTTGGCCATGAGCTCAGTAAGGAAGGGCTTACTGGAAGGGGAGAATTCACTTCTTATTTGTACATTTTGTACTTATATTCCTAACGCAGCAGCCTCAAACAATTCTACTTCTAATCTCTTCATCAGTTACCTTTACTTTTTTATAAAAGTAAAGTTCTATATTTATATTTACTGTAATATTAATTAGGAATTAACATGGCTCATAAACTCTGCTGGTATGTTTTTTGGAATGGTTGCTGTTTCTGTTAGTGCTCTGGTTGCAATGTTACATAGATTTTGAGTTGTTGGTTCCTAACCCTATTTTTTTCCCATAAGCCTGTTATTTCTAGTGTATGATTTCAAAAATGGGAAGAGCACACACATCCTTTTATAGAAGAAATGTACTACAGACTTCATTTTCAATAAAGATAAGCAGGATTTGGCTGTGGGAGAAAATGGAAGAGAACATTCTCGTTCTGGCAAGAGCATCAACAACTCCCACATGAATACAGTATGGAACGTTCTGGAGGGAGAGGAGGATACTGGGTTGGCCAGAGCGCTAGGCTCCAGGGAACCAACAAGTGGATGGTTTTGAATAGAAAAGTTTTTCAGTAATTCAGAATTTTCTGTGTCAGAGTACCCCGGACTGCTTCTAGAACAGAAAGTGGCCTGCTGCCTGAGCCGTGTTCTGGAACTATGTGCAGATGGGTGCCAGAGCGGGAAACCAAGGAGGAGGCCAATGAAGCTATGAAGTCTCTGAACACTGAGAATCAGTAAGGTGGTTGTGAAAAGGCCGGGCAACTGGAAAGACCTTAAAAATGAAGAATCAATGGGTGCAGCTTTTGCAATGGAGGAGAGAGGTTTCAAATTGACTGCTGGGATATGAGCTCAGGCGACTGGATGGATAAAGGTGTCCATATAGGTTGAGAAGTTGGGGACAAGAGCAAATTAGACAGGAAGAAAACACAAGAAGGGGTTGCTTGGCTAAATGCTGGACAGCCATTTAAATCACAAGGCATATTGTCACGTTGATTCATGGCCATTTTATTCTGTGATCTTTGCTCCCATCGTGGGAGTGGTAGTGGGACGTTAGTGAGTGCCCTCTCAGGGCAAGGATGCCTTTCAGACCGTCCGCTAAAGCGCCTTCGAAATTCATCCCGACAGTATTTTAAATGCAGAGGAAGATGTTTCAGTACCCCAAGCAATCTATTTACGAATATTCTTTGTGACTGTTTGCATTGAGTTTCTTCACCCAGAGACTCACGGAGCACGGATGCCCGGAGCCTCCTCTCTGGTAGAGGAAGGTGAGGATGGGGCAGCAGGCAGCCCCAGCCCACTCTCCCGCTTTGGATTCCCCGGGACCACCCGACGGACGTTCTTCCCCTGGGGCCCTGGCCTGGGGAAGTGCCCCGGGCGCTCCGCGGCCCGCTCTCGGCCGGAGTCCAGCCTCTCACCCTGACTCCGACTTCGCCGCTGCCCGCCTCCCGGGGTGGGCTGTGCACGATCTCGGCGCTCCTGAGACGATTTTTCGAAACTGTCCCCGGAGGTTCCCCGGCGCGGCTCTGGGGACCCTCGAGGACTCTGGGAGGCGCCGTCGCCGCCGGGCGGTCGCAGTGACCCACTGCCAGGCTCCCGGGCCTCCGCCCCTCCTCCCGGGGATCCCCTTTCCCCTACACCCTCCCGGGCCCCGCAGGACACTCCCCTCCGGAGGCCGGGCCTCGTCTGCCCCCCGCCCGCGCCCCGCCCCGCGCCGGGAGAGCCCGGGGCCCCGACCCCTCCCCCCGGAGGCCAGGCCCCAGAGCCGGACGCAGGCGGCGATGGTGACTGGGCAGCGGCGCGGGGCCGGGTCTTGGGCGGGGAGGCTCGGCGGCCTCTTTCTTTCTCTGCCCCCGCCCCTCTTTCTCCTCCCTCCGTACTAGCCCCTCGGCGGCCCAGGTCGGCGCTTTCGCCTCGCCTGCTCCTCCTCCCCCACCTGTGGACCCACTCCCTTCCCTTCCCTCGCCCCCTCCTCTCCTCACTCCTCCCTCCTCCTCCTCCCCGGAGCTGCCCGCGGACCCGAGAGAGGTGGCTGCGAGGAGGCGTAACGGGAAGCCCCGGCTTGGGGAAGGCTGCGGGCTCGGAGACGCCGAGCCGGGGCGGGTGAGTTGGAGCCGCGGGACCCCGCGCGCGCTGCGGGAGGAGCCTGCAGC